>NW_024754652.1:22500-245000 GCF_018991925.1 Homarus americanus
AAAGCTTACGGGCACAGAAATTAGCAAAGTGGTTCACATGATATTACAGTACAGTACTTGGAGACCAACAAAGAGAGAACCCCAATTAAAAAACACAAGCAGAACAATTACATAAGCATATAATTCTGGCTGTGGGAGCTAAGATAAAAAGTACACAGTACTCTAGCTACATATAACATTGTTCCTCAATAAAAGATATTCAGATGTTCAGTTAAGAGCATAATACACCATTACAGTATTCTACAAGTTAATTATGAGCAAGGATTATGAGCAAGGATTATGAGCAAACAAGTAAAGAAAACAAAATTATTTAGTATTAACCTATTCAATTCTAATAACTGTTTTCATTAAATAATGTGATAAGTGTTATGATAACTTATGTACCACTTCATTACAAAGTTCATAAATCTGTTATTACTTATAAACCAAAACAGCTTTCTACCTGTTTCCGTCGACCACTCTGAGAAGGATCCCACGGAACTTCATCAATGTGAGTTAGAAGTTCCCTTTCTTCTTCCTCAGATATGAAGTCTAATACAATTTTAGTTCCAGGGAATCTAAAAAAAATATTAAGTGACATTAACAGTGACAACATCTTGGAGAAGCTCAGGACATGACAGCAGTGTAAGTAGTCATGCATCTTCTGCAACACTACAACTATGTGTGGAAATTGTTGACTAATAAGTTGATTGTAAAGGAGATGGCTAACCTATACAGTAATTGGTTTCAGCTGTAGCAATGTACAAAACAGATTTCCAATACTGGCACTGTTATAACTTCCTTGTGTCTGACAACACCAAATATAACAATGTACCAGTACATTACCTAGTTAAATTTCCCTAACTATATACAGTATACTGTATTACAGTTCAGAATACTGTATTATGCCATTATTTTGAGTTTTAACAATATTTATTCCTGGAATGGTGAAAAGAAATTAACTGATCATACAATTTACCTGATGGGTTCTCCCTGATGATGTGGGTGAACTTTCCAGCTGTCCGTCTCCCAGCCTGGCCAGGCGAGGTCACACATTGGGCAATACACATAGGAGCACTCCTGGCCAGTAAAAAATAATGCATGTCACTTATGTCAGTATTGTAAAACATACAAAGAAGATCAGTTGATATACAGTATCTGTTTCAGAGCAAAATATACAAATACGAGTACTAATCATCTCCACTACAGTACAGGGTATTAAAAAAAAAAGTGTGAAAGGAACCAATGACGTACATAAAGAAAGATGCCATGGCAGAATCATAGCTTAGATCTTCCGGCCGTAGATTAGTGTGTTGGAGGAAATTTGGTAAAACTGTTGTAGATGGCTAACACCAGAAGAAGTTGCTCGATTTCATTAAGTTTTTCCAAAGATGTTGTTTGGATGATAGTAAATAATAAAAGTGATACAGCAACTAGTTTAAGTTAATTATAAGTATCCATTTTTATTTTATTTTTTTTTGTAGTTTTTCTCTATCAATGACCATAAATCACCTGTAATGGGCAAGGAATGAAGGATGAAGGATACTGTGGAGTAAAAGATAGTGTAAAACTGATCATAAGACACTAAAATGATGTCTCTCCCTCCTTTGTATGCAAAGAAATTATTTACCATAAATATTCAGCTGAAAAATCTGTTGCATCAATGCGTGTTGTCGTCTGCACTCGGTCCGAGCGTACTCTCGTTTACAAAAAAAGTAAAATTATGTCATGCCACTGCAAGAAAGTTGCTTTTATTGGTACCAGATATCAAAGTACAGTAAATACTTTCTGTTCAATAGGTAAGATTAGGTAGGGTTCTTTGGTTGGTTAGGTCAGGTTCTATTAGGTTCTGTGCAGTGTCATTTTTATTACTTACTATCATCCAAAGAACATCTGTGGAAAATTTGAATAAAATTGAACATCTTCTGGTGTTAGCCATCAGCTTCAGGATTACTGATTTTGGGGGAGCAGAGGATATTTTGCCGTGACCGGCTAAGTTCCTACTAATGCTATTTTACCGTGAGTGCGCTCTGATTAGCTAATCATCCATTACCAGCAAACAACAAGAGAACTATTTTTGACTGTGACTGGCAGCATTTGGCATTTACTTCACCGTGAGCCAGTTGTCGTGTACCTGTAAATATACCTAGCCATATTTCTGTTGTGCATGGAAACTACGTATTAACAAAAATAGAGGTAAAGAGAAGTTTTAGGTCGAACACAGAATTGAATATTTCTATTTATACAGGGAGAAAGAAAAAAAAAAAAAATTATATACGTATTCTATTACATTTCCAGCGCAAATTTATACTTTTTGAGCATTTTAACCGATAAGACCTCCCCAATTACCAACAATATTGGTGGTTCAATGTGGGCAGTAGAGGAAAAATGTGGGGCAAAATAATAAAAAGAGAACACTAAACAGTAAAGATTTAGAAAATAAAACCAGGCAACTGAATACAGAGAGAGAAAAAAAGAAAAGAAAATTTATTCGATAATGTTTGTCGGAAATTTATAGTTTTCGAGTAAAAGTAAAAAAAAGTAAAGTATAATATTTGGCCAATCAGCGTGTGTTGATCTGACGTAATACCCGTGTGCTAATCAGCAATTGTGGCCAGTTGGAAGATGGCGTCTGTTTGAGATAGATGTACAGTCTTGTTCAAGATTCTTCAAAGACTTCTGGAGACAGCTGGCAACTCAAGGCCATTTGTTTAGGAGGGAGATAGGAAGAAACTGGTTCACAAATAGGGTGGTGGACGAGTGGAACAAGCTTAGCAACTTTGTAGAAAGTGCGGGAACTCTGGAAAGTTTCAAAAGGAGGCTGGATAGATTCATGGATGATAGAGAGTGGTAGTAACTCTCGACAGGAGCTGCCATGCACAGGCCAACCGGCCTATTGCAGACTCCTTATTTTCTTATGTTCCTATGTTCTTATGTTTACTATAGTACGTAGTAAAAATTATGAAAGAATTTAAAAGGTCATCGGTGATTGGTTACTTAGTTCCCCGTTGCTAAATTAATGGTCGAGCTTTGTTGTTTTGCATTGTATTATACTGCGTACTAAAGTAAACAAACGGCCTCGAGTTGCCAGCTGTCTCCAGCAGTGTTCGAAGAATCTTGAACAAGACTGTACTTTGGCTGGCTGCTGCCTTATTCAACGCATTTTGGACAATGAAGCAGCAGCCATTGTCATTTCTAGGGCTCACTGTGTTTTTGTTTCATCTGCATGGTACTATGGTAAGAAACAGCCACTTCCTCAGTCAAGTCACATTACTCTATCCTCCGATATCTCTTACTTAAGCTAAGTTT
Source organism: Homarus americanus (assembly GCF_018991925.1). Lineage (NCBI taxonomy): Eukaryota > Metazoa > Arthropoda > Malacostraca > Decapoda > Nephropidae > Homarus > Homarus americanus. The sequence continues at coordinate 25,789 of NW_024754652.1, forward strand.
CTTATGCACTAGGGTTGGGGTGGGGTGGGGTTAGGTTAGGTGGGTTAGGTTAGGTCAGGTTAGGTTTTTTAGTTTTTTCCAATACTGACAGTACTTGTTCTGTGGTATAGTTTTCTCTGATTTTATCGTGCTGAATAGAATTACTGTCTGCCACTGTATACCTACAGTGTATAATGCACATTCTGAACTAATATGAACTCGTATGATGAGTTTGCAACATAATATCCATCTATCTACCAGACAAGGTGGTTCTAGGGGTCCGACTAATTACCCAAATGTACCCAAATATAGCCGGAATGAAGTCAAATAATGGTCCTAGATGAATAAATCGGACTGCCAATCACTTCTCGACTAGTATTTGGTGTTAGAAAGTCACAAAAAAATTGGAAAACTTACTTTAATCTGAGTTAATAGATCAAGTGCATGTACCTAACCTAACCTAATCTACTCTATTCAAATCTAACCTAACCTAACCTAACACAACTCAGATTAAATTAAGTTTACCAATTTTTTGTGACTTTGTGACACCAAATACTAGTCGAGAAGTGATTAGCAGTCTGATTTATTCATCTAGGACCATTATTTGACTTCATTCCGGCTACATTTGGGTAATTAGTCAGACCGGGTTCTCTAATGGTCACAGGATGATATATTTACCCTCTGTTCCTCATTAACCCAACTGTTGTAGGTGTTGACAGCTTCATGATCCTCCTCACACACCAGACAGGTCCTCTGCCCTTTACACCCACAGGGACGGGGGTGATACATGACCTCTGTCTCATGGAAGATATAAATTGTTAAGTCTCCCTCCAGCACCAGATTGTTGTCCACAGGTATAGGCCTATAGGCAGATACAAGTAATTAATAAAATATTATAAAGGTTCATGTGATATATGAACCAGGATACCTGTTAGTTTTCTCAGTTAAAAAGTTAATGAATAATGATAGTTTTCAACCCATATATTTACAATTAGCTGAATAATAAAAAAAAACTGAAGCAATATTTCCCGATGTTTATGGGTATAGTGAAAATGATTATATAGAGACAAGAACATTGAATTTTAGTGTTAAGCAAATATTAAAATACCTATTGTACTAAATTAATAACATTGACGGGAATCAATAATAGGAATTGTTACTGAAGTTGACGTCTCCAGAAGGTTCTTACATGGACTTAAATTACAATATTTTAAAACAAATCAGTATTTTCAGTTAGTTTTGAAATGCTATATATATATTAAGAAAGAATACAGTCAAGTGTAATTTATAAATTAAATACTCACTAACAAATTATTAATATTAATATGTAGAAATTATAAGCATAACTAAAGACAAAGGTTGATATTTTATTATTATTCATGATAAATAAAGAAAATACGGTCTTAATTACCTGCAACTCGTTATAGCATTTAATTGATACAAGTAGAAATAAAATAATAAATGTTACCCCGTATAATAGTTAAGGTTTAGTGAGGTTGGTCAGCCTGGTCTCTTTCCCAGGCCACCATTAAAGCCTCCATGTACGGGAAGAATATGTGTTACTTTATCTTAGTTCATCGTGATTATAACATTAACTGTGTTTGATATATGTGTGGTAAAGTATTCCTCCATTACTGCCAATAAGTATTTAGTGGTTAAATCTGTTATAATAAAAAGGTAATTGTGATTTCCAGATAAAAATGGTGAGGTTAACTTATCGTAGGCGTCTCTCCTACAACACCACCAGTAACAGGAGGAAAATGTAAGTATGGATTTTTTTATTTAAGTATTGTATCTTTTGAGTAATATATAATAACCTAAGTGTAGTATATGTAAAGTTTCATATTTATAAACTCGATCACACGTTGAGACCTTAAACATTTCCCTACCTCATACAACAGTTATTATTTAAAGGTGAAATAATTCTTACATCTACATGCTTCCTTCCTAACCTGTTTAATTTTGTCACAATATATATTTTAGTGTTTTTAGGACTACAACTGTCTAGGTCTGGGTACAATCTTTTCTGGGTTACAAAATATTACAGTGTACCGAATTAGGTAAAGATTCTTATTATGGCACAATGGCAATTTGATTAATAAAATACATGTTTTTCTTGTATATTTTATCCTGTTATAATCGAATATATGACCATTAGCTATTGCCGTGGGAACTTCAGGGTTAAAAGTCCACCAAACGTTTGAAAACCTAACCTAACCTAACCAAGGAATATCCTAATGCTGTACAGTACTATAAAAAAAACTTACCTAATTTAACTGATGATGGAGGAAGAGATTTTCAGCAAACTTAAATCCGTCAGTGTTGTATCTTGGTTACATCCACAGAGTGTAACCATGTTTGATTGTGTGTGAAACCAGTCTTACTGTTGAAGTTTTTGTGTAGCCATTACATAAAATTGGTAATATTGGTTTGAACGGTTAGGTAGGGTTTTCAAAGCTCTGCCCCATCCCCCCCCTTTTTTTTTTAGATTGTCATTGCTTGTGTTAAATGAGTAATATCTCCATAAGTATGCATTTCCCAAGGAAGTAAAAGTCATATTCATTTATAGCAAGAAAAAATGCATAAGACAATTCTATTTTAGTACAGTACTTGTCTTCAGTTTCTCATTGTTGCATAAAATGAATTGTTACTCTTTCCCATTGAGATGTACAGGATTTTTTCTTATTAAACTTGGTAAAAGAATCGTTCACTAGACCCAATTTTCTAGTAACAAAATTATTTAGCCTCTGTTACAAGGTGGTCATAAAGGTTTTGTAAGACTTTCATAATGAATATTCCTTTGTAGTGTGAAGACTCCTGGTGGTCGCCTGGTATATCACTATAAGAAGAAACCCGGTAAGGCTCCAGCATGTGGAGATTGCAAGACGAGGCTACCTGGTATTGTTGTTGCCCGACCTCACGAGCTCCATCGCTTGTCAAAGCGTGTTAAGAGAGTGGCTCGTGCTTATGGAGGTAATCTCTGCCATAAGTGTGTCCGTGAGAGGTAAGTTTAAATTATATGGATTTGTATTGGTTTCTTATGAGACTCCATCCATCAATCTGCTTCAGTTAGCAGCAAGTTTTATATTAACCAAGATTTTTAAACCCCTTGATAAGAATTATGCAGATATGCTTTAAAATTTCACTTGAGCGTATTTGTGCACATGTGTGAATTGCAGCCATAGAGTTAAAGATAAATCGCACCTAAAGAATGTCAGGAGAGTACAGGTATCTCTCGCTTACAAATTTCGTAAATTGTCACTCTTTTTCGGGCTACTAAAGCTCCCCCCCGCTTATACGAATTTGGGGCCCGGCAAAAAATTAAACTAAACGCATCCCTGGAAGTCGGCAGGGGAAGGTCACATCCCCTTGGCCCTCTCCCTACAAGACTGAGGTAGAAGTTATGATTATTTTTCAACACGTAATTTCATGTATATAAACAATCTTCTAATTTTCTTTAATATTAATTTACATTCACACAATCCTACATCAGAATGTGCCCAAAAATTTTTTCGAGACTGAATATTTCTTTGTATTAAATGAGCTGGTTGGGCTTGGGGAAGTTAAGGTTAAAATTCAATTTGTATTTTTTGCAAAGCTGAACTTGGTTTCTCTTATTTTCAGTCAGCAACATGCACACACAATTCTATTTACATAATGTATAAAATAAAGGTACAAAATAACTATCATAGTGTCTAAATTATAAGGAATAAACATTTCTTTGTGTGTGAGCGGGATATGATAGCCATTCTACGAATCAGGAGGGGGAGCATCCCTGGCCAGACTGGGTTGTAGTGCCTTGAGGGCGGCCATGTATAACACAGCCAGCTTTTATACAAATGGCGCCTGTGTTAAACTTTGATTTAGCTTTTCCATGACGGTTTTAGCTCATTTTCATCATTGTGTTAGGTAGTGAATTAAAGGAGTTGTGTACTATTTATCATTAGTCGAGTGGGTTTTTTTTCTTGCTCGTGAACCCATTTCAAGGTTTTAGGGAATTTTTGTCTTTGGGGGCCGAACCCTTTTTTGTTCTGTTATTCGTATATATTGAGGGATACCTGTACATTGGTCTTGAAAGAATTGGTTAAATTTTGTTCCTAACAATCTTTACATCAGTGACTAAATGTTGTTGTTTTAATTCTAATTATTTGAGGGGGGGGGGGTTGGAATCTATTAATCTTTGCATTTTGACAGTACAAAAGGTTTCATTATCTAAATAAATTAGTCTGCAAACTTTGTGCACTTAACAATGTCTGCCCAATTTTATCTACATCAATATAATCATATCTGGTTAGCTCTCAAAGGTACTATTTAAGCCTTAACTACTTCTGTGATATGCACTGTATTTCTAAAAACTTGCACGTTCAACCAACATTATTATTATTTTTTTCAGGGTGGTGCGAGCGTTCCTGATCGAGGAGCAGAAGATTGTGGTAAAGGTTTTGAAGGCCCAGAAAGCTGCAACAAAGGCAAAGTAAAATGTATTGAATAAAGAAAAAAGATCACCAGATGTTTTTGTAACCATCAAGATCTAGTATGCTTTGTTAGTACAGTACAGAGTCGGGTCTTGTCCAGGCTGTGCAAGATGAGCACTTCCTGGATATAGGGCTGGACATGTAATTTTTCAAATCTATTTTTCCAACAGATATGTAAATATTTTGAGGAAGATACTCCGACAGGAATTTATCAGGTGCTGTGTGTATCTGCTCAGGTAATTGTGTTACAATTTGAAAATAAAACGTGAAATTGACTGGGTGAGGGTAAAAGGCAGTTAGACCGACAGGTGATCGAAGAATTGATTGATATTATATTTGAATGCAAAGGAAAATATCTGGGCAGGCAATTTCTTAATTCACTTGCCTGGGATACATAACTGCTCCTCATAATCTGCACAGCCTCATTTTGTCCAACTTGGGGGTTTACCTCAAGTGTGAATCGATGTGGTGGTATACTGTACAGTCCCCCAGTATCCTTAACCATGGGGTAGATGTGATTCGAGAATTCCTGAGCAATATTGCTCGACCTATTTCTGAATGGTTTGGTACTACATCTGCGACCTTTGAGCATGAAAGTGTGTGTTTTAGATCGATACATACATTAATATAGCTTAATGGATTCCTCGTTATGAGGGATGTAGTATGCTATACAAGGACGACTCCTTACCCCCATCTCTAGCTATTGCTGATAAGGCAAGCGGGCATACCAACGTATGATGATGTACTGGAGACCAGTACAGTTGTACCCCGCTTAACGCGGTCAATTGAACCCACAGGGTACCGCGATAAGTGAACAACAGAACATATGGGATTAATTCCAAGAGACTGGCCCGACCCCCAAACTCCACTTTTTGACGACACACAACTATGTTGTAGTAAAAATATTATCTTAACTTTATGATGGTATGCACACACAATTAATAATTAAGATAAATATCAATATTAGGTTTTTTAACACTTACATTAGTAGAAAAGATGGCTGGGCACACGGGGATGGGAGGTTGGTTCCGAGGCAGAGGGCAGATTATTGGCCCTCGCCTGTATCACTATCCACCACAGAGGCTTGCAGGGCCTTTTTGTCAAACCCCTCAAAGTCCATATCCTCACTATAATTATCACTATCACTGACTTGGGCCGGCTGTGGTGGGTGGCGGGTGAAGAACTCGGTAATGTTTGATGACTGGGCGACCTTGTGCCTGCACAGCTTCCTGCGTATATGAGTAGATGAACCTCGTTAAGTGAAAGTTCGGTTCTGGCGAGGCACAGCGTATATGAGAAATTGCGTTAAGTGAAACCGCGTTAAGCGGGGTACAACTGTACAGGTTAAACCTTTGAGACGGAGGAGCCATCCTCCTGCCAGCACTCAGCTAGATAACGACTCTTAAGTCCCCATGACTGGGACACTTAAAATTACCCAAACTTGAACTCTTACTCCATATCAATGATCAGTATGTTCAGAAGATACTGAATAAAATCAACATTTTCATGATTACACCTGGAAAAAAATGGATTAACTACTACAGCACACGTTAAATTTCCAATTCCAAGAAAATTTATTTTTTAGCCATAATCTCGAAAATTTTGACTTCAGAATCTCAATATTGTATAAGTACTCCTGAACCTGCAGTACTAATTAAGGATCTTTTGTCCAAAAGTTGGAATATGGGTAATTACCAGTACTTGCCCTGGTGACTGAAAAATTTAATGACTTGCAATGCAAATTACCAGGTACAGTACTCACTGTTTGCAATTTTTTTTATGACACATTTTGGTGTTATTCTGGATAAAACCAGATGATTTTACTCTGATTAATATATATCTCAATTTACTTTTTAAGGAGTAGTTTTGCACTTCGGTGTTTAATTCTGGCTGAACCCAGGAGATTTTATTCAGCCAAGAGAAACCCCCACCACTCAATGGGTTAAACATGACTTAATTTTGAGAAAAAAATTTCAGCCAGATCACCAAATGGCAAGTAAATGACACTGCAAAGTTAATTTAATTTTTCAAAGGACCATTAGGACAAGTATATACAGTACTGTACTGAAATTCCAACTCCTGACCTAGATCCTTTATCAGCATGCTCAATAGTACTGTAACTACTATACTGTACAGTACTGAAATTTTGAGCAAAATCAAAATTTTCAAGATACTGCTGAAAAATGGTAATGGTGACATTTTAATGTACTGTATCCAGAAAAACACCAAATATCTCAATAAAAAATGTACAGTACTGTGTTACATAAAGTAAATTTGAATGTAAAATCACTGCGACACAAGTAATTTTTATCAGATTTCCTGAATCAGTCTAGTGTTTTGTGACTGATTTTTTTTTAATTTGGCTAAAATTACCTTTTATTGTGGAATTGGAAATGTATTTAACGCATCCCGAGTAAGAGGTATACATTAGAAGCCACCATTCAAAAGTTATTGGTGCCGAGTAATTAGTCTTGAAAAAACATTCAATTATCCCAAATAATGATAAAAAAAAATTATATCAGAACCTTAATTTTTGTCAGACATTTTAATAACGGGTAGCCCTTCATACAATCTGGAGAAGAAAAAAAAAACAGGTGGTCAGAGCTTTGTTGTAACCCACAGTGCAGTATGTGAATGTTCTGTGAAAGAAGCCAAGTATTCAAGGTACAGGAAGATAGGGAGGGCTAAGTAAAGTTCCAACCCTCCCATTAGTAAGATCAAGAGGCGACCTACCTTTAGAAACAGTACTGTAAACTAATATAGTACATGCTGTAGCTTTAAGTACAGTACCACAAGCCCAGAAAACAAAATCCCAAAGAAAAACGAGTGATTCTATTAATCCACAACGAAACTATGCTAATCAAGTGTCGGTACAACACACGAATGCTATAAGACTGATGTACCGAGTGCATATGTAGACAGAACAATTGGACATCATCAAGTCTTGGGACTGAAATGTGTCGTCGGGTGAATTTTATCTACCAGGGTATCCACCATTCAGAAAGGACTACAAGAGGTGGTGGTGTACTATTGTATGTCAAGGAACAGCTGACAGGAAGCATCATTGACAAGCTAAATGCCATACTGTAGTATCATCTGAATCCATTTGGTGTGATTTGATGGCATAAAACAAAAGCAAGCTAACAGTAATTAAAAGTGTGCTATATAGAGCTGCCTACATCAGAGTGGGAAGTGGCTCCATAAAATTCAATTTGGTAAATACAGTACTAGACAATTTTATTCGGCAGAGAGCAACCCCTCGTACCAAAGGATTTGACAAACTATCTCTACAAATTACAAGATAATAAACTGGGTGAATCTTACCACAGGCCAGGATACAACTTCAAGCTTACCAAGGTGTTATGTAGGAAGTGTACAAGGAAATATTTCATCACACATTCGCATAATAGAAATAACAGGGCTTATGGAGAAAATGGGGTTAGGTGCAGATTACTACTCGAAATCGAAAAAATTTTAGTAGTTAGCCTAGCACAAAGGTTAGCACAGTCTAAATAAATGTTACATTCATATCTAATAATGAAATCATACAGTAAACGTAACACTTTACCGTGAAGAAATATGAATATAACTTGATAGGGGAGAAGGGTGATTTTGAGGTTGATAACATCGAGCTTCTCTTCAAGTGTTATAGCCTTTCTTTTACGATCATCACCGGGAATGCGATCAACAGAGCGCTTCTTGGAGATGATATTCTTTACCATATTCACAGTTAATACCACAAAATTGGAGAAATAGTAAGCAAAAATTGCGTTACAGCAAACAAGCGTTCGCTATATATATATATACAGCTAGACCCCGACTTACGACTACGTGGACTTACGTCCATTGGTACTTATGACCTGCTTTGACCGTACGTCCATACGACTGCGACCGTCGTGACCAAAAATTTTTTCAAATGACGGGCGCATTTTCTATACCGGAACGTTTCCGTCCCGGGCGAGAGGGAGGGGTGTCTTGGGTCGCCTCGTGGGTACACTCACTCAGTGGAGCGCTTTGTTTGTGTTTGGCTATCGTATCCTATACTGATCGCGCTGTGAACTTTCGTTATTATCGTATTTAATTGACTTTATAATGACTGGAAAGCGTAAAAGTGAGAGTGCTGGTGGTGCTCCAAGGAAAAGGAGACAGGCAATTACTTTTGAGATGAAACTGAAGATAATAACACAGTATGAGAATGGAAAAACAGTAGCAACAATCTCACGCGACCTAGGTTTCTCACACTCGACTATATCCACTATTCTGAAGGACAAGGAACGTATTCGTGAAGTAGTGAAAGGAACAACACCTATAAAGGGAACTATAATATCAAAGAAAAGACAAGGTCCTATCCACGATATGGAAAAATTATTGGTGATATGGATAGAAGACCAGATACAGAAGCGTGTACCCTTAAGTGTTACATAAGAACATAAGAACATAAGAAAGTGGGATACTGCAGGAGGCCGACTGGCCCATACAGGGCAGATCCCTTTCACACCCATCCCAGCACTTCCATGTGCCTATCCAACTTCGTCTTGAAGCTCCCTAGCCGCCCCCGATCCTACTATAGCACTCGGTAGCCTATTCCACATATCCACAACTCTATTACCAAACCAGTGCTTGCCTATATCCTTTCTGAATCGGAATTTATCTAATTTAAAGCCATTTGTTCTAGTTATTTCTGTTATTACTGAGCTCAGAACATCTTCCATTTTACCCTTGTTAATCCCACTTACCCACTTGTACACCTCTATCATATCCCCTAACTCTACGCCTCTAATGAATGTAAGCCTAAGCTTTTCAGTCTTTCTTCATATGGAAGGTTTCAATATTATGGATCATTTTTGTCATTCTTCTTTGTACTCTCTCCAAAGAATCTATGTCCATTCTATAATAAGGACACCAGAACTGAACCGCATAATCCATGTGTGGCCTCACTAATGCTAGGTAAAGTTTCAAGATAACGTCAGCAGTTCTGTTACTCACAGACCTAGATATGAACCCAAGTGTTCTAACCATACAGGCTAAAGCAAGAAGCCTGTTCCAAAGCCTGAAGGAGCAGGCAGGAGATGAATGTGATCAAACCTTTACAGGAAGTCATGGGTGGTTTGATAGATTTAAAAAACGCTACAGTCTACACAATGTTAAGGTGAGTGGAGAGGCAGCTAGTGCCGATGTTGGTGCTGCCGAAGCTTTTAAGGAGGAGTTACATGATGTGATTGTGGAAGGGAATTATTTGCCTGAGCAAATATTCAATGTGGATGAGACTGGATTATTGTGGAAACGCATGCCTGAGCGGACATACATCCACAAAGAGGCAAAAAAAATGCCCGGATTCAAGGCATTCAAGGACAGAATTACACTTCTGTTGGGGGGAATGTTGCTGGTTTCAAGCTAAAGCCCTTCATGATCTATCATTCAGAGAACCCCAGGGCTTTTAAACATGTCAGCAAGCACACACTGCCAGTGTTTTATCGCAGTAACAAGAAAGCCTGGATGACCCTAGTACTGTTTGAGGATTGGTTCATGACTTGTTTCATTCCACGAGCCAAGGAGTATTGTCTGCAACAAAGGATTCCATTCAAGATTTTACTGATTTTGGATAATTTGGATAATGCTCCGGGACACCCACCACACCTGGACGACATGCACCCTGATGTTAAGGTAGTGTACATTCCACCTCACACTACCTCTATCATCCAACCCATGGATCAAGGTGCTATTGCTGCCTTTAAAGCGTATTATTTACGCACGACCTTCGCTCAGGCTGTTGCTGCTACTGAAGGTGAGAAAACGCTCAGACAGTTTTGGAAGGAGTACAACATTTTGTCATGTATAAAGAACATTAGTGCAGCATGGGATCAGGTTACAAAACATTGCATGAATGGAAAATGGAAGACAATCCTGAAAAGATATGTGAACAGTTTCAAAGGATTTAATGAAAATGAAGTTATTTTGGATATTAGTAACAAGATAGTGGAGTTAGGTAAACAGCTGGAGTTAGAAATTGATACTGAAGATGTTGGACAGTTGGTTGAAAGTGTAGCAAAAGAGCTCAGTAACGAGGAACTTATTGAACTAGATGCACAGAAAGTTGCAGAGGAAGAAGAGAGACAAAATGCAGAAGAAGAGCCTGCACCCCCCAAAAAGTTTTCAGTGAAACATATGGCAGAGGCATTTGCTACAATTAATAAAGGAATGCAAATGTTTGATGACATGGATCAAAATTATGAGCGTTATGCCAAAGTTGACAGAATGATCCAAGATGCACTTGCTTGCTACAGAGAAATTTATAATGAAAAGAAAAAGCAAACTGTGCAGTCTAAATTGGACATCTATTTCAAGAAGTCCCCCAGTACTGGCTCCTCACGCCCCACCAGTGCTGCCTCTTCACTCCCTCAAGATGATCCAATACCTTCAACCAGCAATTTACCCCTGTACATAAACCTGTCTGAAGAAAGCGACATTGATGACCCAACAGGCCTGTCTCCTCTTCTGCTTCATCCAATTAATATAGTCTCCATGTATCCTGTAAATAGAAAATTATGGGGGCCCCGTGTGCTCAGTCACACTGTATCCATTCCTCATTATTTATGACTTTTACTGTACTGTATCCATTCCTCATTATTTTTTTCGTTTAGTGTACTGTATTTCATTGTAGATTTTTAATTTTTTTTTGAAAAAAAACAAAAAAAAAATTGATTTTATTTTTTTGAAATTTTATTTTTTATTTTTTTTTATCTATGTCGGACTTACGACCATGTCGGACTTACGACCTGGATTTGGGTCCGTAACCGCGTCATAAGTCGGGGTCTAGCTGTATATGCATAAATATATATATATATATATATATGCATATATATATATATATATATATATATATATATATATATATATATATATATATATATATATATATATATATATATATATATATATATATATATATATATATATTATATATAATGCTGATAACCACAAGGAAAGAAGAAAACACGAAGTTCCCAAGCGCTTTCGTATAATTCACATCTTTTGGTGATTATTGATGGAATATGGGTGTGTAAGAAAGTCAGTTCTCAAGTTAGTAACACTTGAAGAATGTAAATTCAACTTTACGTACTGTACAAGTTCCATTGAAAATAACAAAACTAATGGTACAGAAGGAAACACAAAACTTGGAGCTTTATTCCTGTTAAGTGCAGATTTCCTATGCCAAGTTATATGTGGGCAAACTTGGGTACCACGGTGTACTTTTGGTTGCATAGTATTATGGAGGAGTGTTGATGGCCCTGGCAACCCTGTGGAGGAGTCTGCTGTTCTTTCCTCCTCTCTCTCCTTTACCACCATGATGTAGTAACATTGCCATCACACCTGCACTGCCATCCTTTCAAATTTGCAAGTCAACACTATGAATTAAAATAATGTGCTTGTACGTAATGTAAATTTTCAATTAATCATCTATTATTTACTAATACAGTACAGTAGTTTATTTAATTTCAATTTAGATCTAATGTACTTCATGTAGATCCACAATGAATAAAGACGAAAGCTAAGGCGCCCCATTGTTTCCTGTGTGATTTTATTAAGATCTAATGTACTGTTGTTGTGTAGGGAATCCACTTATGGTTACTGAGTAAGATCAGTTACATAATGGTTCCAGAAACATAACTCTTACTCAAGTCCAGGAGTGTGTGTATGATCAAGTGATCTCCCCACAGTTTGTGGAAGACACTGACACCAGCATAATAAAACAGATGTACAGTGCAGACACAACTAGTGCTGAATAGTTAAAGGGAAGTTGAAACTTTGCTTCACTTAGGCATCCTTTATTACAAATATTTTTCACTAGCCAATAATCTCCAATACATTCACACAATATTTACAACAGTGCACTGATTTGCTTTAAGTTTTACTTGATACAAAGGAGCCTTTAACCAAATGAAATTAAATGTCCACTGAACTACATCCAGCACAACTGCTAAAATAAAATTCAACCATTGCTCAGAGATTAGCTGTGTTTTAAGTATGATACACTTATGATTAAGAGCAAACAAACTGCATTTTTTTTATTTTCTATATTCCTGCAACTCATTTAAGATCATCCAAACGCTCATGATGTCTCTTGATAGCATCTTTATGAGCCTTGATCTGGTCTTCATGAAACTTTACTTCTTGCTTAAGTCCCTGCCTCATTTTTTCCAGCTGTTGATGTTGCTGCAAATAAAATGTAGCCATAAATTTCCAGTAATCGATTACCAAAACTGGACGTATAAATTAAAAATGCAATTTTAATATATACTGTATATTTTTTAAGTATTTTGAAAGTCCAGCACACAAAACTTATGTAAAGAAAAAGAACCTTGGATAAAAAAACCACCATGGTTGAATGCACATGCTGCAAGAACACCTACTAAGAAGCCAGAAGATCATTGTCATCACTTGTTGTCTTTTGTGGTGCCCTTTTCCTTCTCTGTCGTCTTCCCCTTAAGGTCCTTCAACTGGTCTTCTTGCTGGCCATAAGCATATGCAGTATTTAACAGTGACAAAAGTATTACAACTGCCTAGCGATGTAAGCCAAAAGCAAGTTCATAGTTTAAGCGATGGAAGATCGGTTTAAAAAATATATATATATATACTGTTTATGTATAAATATCCATCCAAGCGTGCATTACAGTAACTATGCTGGTAACAAGATGCAGTATTATAAAAAGAAAATCAAGAAAAGACTATTTAAACTAATTTTCAAAGGCACCCCACACTCTAGATGTACAGTACTGTATTGGTAAATTAGTAAATGGACTGGATAATATTGTTTTCAATTAAATTTAAGTTTCCCAATTGGAAATGCAAGATACAATACTATAGAACTCTGTCACCCCAGTTAGATCATGAAGCAGGGCAGGATTAGAGAGATTTTTGTGCAAGATTAGCGAGAAAAGGCAAAAACACAGGCAAGGAGTTATTGCTATAGAGATGCAAGTAATGGCTGTTTCTATATTAAAAATAAATCCTAAAAAAAAAATTCATGATAGGCAAAGAGGAACAAAATAGGTGGAAAATTCTGTGCACTTGAAAAGAAATGCAAGTTACAATGATAGAAGTGAAAGAAATTAAAACAATTCATATAAGTCCAGCAAAAACAACCTTTCTTAAGTCTGAAGGTCTGAGAAGAAACATTTATTTACTTAAAACGTGAGATCCTACGTAAGGTACTGTTGTATGGGTCAAAGGAATGGAAACTCTTAAGAGACACCAAAAGAAATCTAGAACAGTTAGTAGAAAATGCTAAAAGATAACTACTACTGACATAAAATTACATGAAGTATTAAGATTGGACACAGCCATGATAGAAATACTGAACTAAATTTTTTTAGAATAAGATAATGAAATAATTTGGCTGTATAAATAGGGATGGTAAAAATGGGTAAAACTGAAGGTCAGGACAAGGCAGAGACTGATATGGTTGTGTGAAATTAATAACAGGGTCTGGAAAGATATAAAACTGAGGAGTAGACAAGTGTTTAGGGTGAAATGCCATTGTTGCCAAACCTCAGACCTGAGTATCTCCTCTTCATTGATTGACTGCTTAAGATTGGTCAATCTGGTGAATCTCTAAGACCCATGATGTGCAAACCTGGCTACCCAGTTCATTTCTACAGTCTGCCAAAGCCATTTAAAATTTCAGAAAAGAAAACTTTTTATCCAAGAAGCAGTACATGTGTGTGTGTGTACAGGAGGAAATAATGTACAGTACAATTGTTTATGGTAAAGGATGTGCTACTGACGGGGATACAGTACTGTACTAGGTTGTTCTGGTAGGGGAGCATAATGATATATGTTATTGCATTAAGGCAGTGAAGGAAAGCAAATAAGAGGATACCAGTGAGCATAAAACCTTTTTTAATATTAAGTGATCTGTCTTTTAAGGTGGGTTTGGTTTCCATATTTCAGATCAAGCCACTTAAAAAGTTTCAAAGTTACACAACCTTCTCAACCCCCTCGGTGACCCTGCACTATTAGATACTGTTATTTAGTGTGTTTCAGAACCACCTTTACTGTATCAAAGGTCTACAAACACTTGTTATTCCTCTTTATTTCCAGCAATCCTAATTAGCCTCTATTTAATAGACTATATGGAGAGGAAAGTCCATTATATCGAGGTGTCACTGTACAGTACCTTTGTATAGCTCACACACACTGTCATGCAATTAACCAGCATGCAGAATATACTGGTAGACCCCAATTTACTATGTAACATGGCTGTATGTTATGTATGTATGTAGTGGAGAGGGTTGTATCACATTGGAGTGTCCTCAAACCTAAATTTATGACCACTTTGCTAGCATGGACTACACAGGGTAGACAGTCAACAAATAAACCCTTGATCATATAGTTAACAAGTTCTGTCTTCTAAATGTTCTACTTGACCTGGCTCTGACAGTTGTTCCATACCATAACCCATGTTTCATCCTTCAAGTGGATTCTGTCTCTGGTTATAAATTTAGTTTTGAGGACACAGGGTTGTATTACATTGGAGTGGTTTTGAGAAAGAATAAATAAAGCCTGCATCCCCTGTACTGTAATTCAATTTCTGAGAAATTAAAAATTTCAAAAATGCCACAATGTTACAAAAAAAGTGTTTTTAATAGTAATTTTAGTCACTTCTAGTTTGGGTGACAATTAGGAAAATAATAAATGAAATGCATGCAATATTTTAGAGTGTAATAGCAACTTCATACCTATATTGTACTTTACAGACAAACTGGGTGAGATTTAAAACAAAGTGAATAAGTATGAAACACTTGGTCAGCATATATAACAAAATACAGTACATTACTGTACACATACACAGACTCCCTTTACATAATTGGAGATACATTCTCTACTGGAAGAGGGAGAGGGGAAGTTCAACTCCTGAAGAGTTATTGTGTCAACCTGAATTCCCGCTGTTTACATGGCATGAGACAACAACAGTGCTGGCTCAAACATCAGGCTGGGTGTGCTCTCTACACTCTGTCTATTGTTTGCCTTTATTTTGCTTTCACACTGACCTCAAACAAACACCAAAGTACAGAACTGAGTTAGCTGTGCTGAACGGAGTTTAGCTGTGCTAAAAGGAAAAAATAGAACATGGACAATCTCTGAGGAACTGAAAATTCCACATCACTGTAATTTCACTATAGGCTAGCTTCAAATATTTAAAAAAAATGCCTTGAAGCCAGCCAACAGCACCAGCCGGTGTCTTTGTTCAGTCAGTTGCCCTCCCTTCACCCACCCTCGTTTGTCACCGACAATATCCAAAACTCCAAATATTTCTTTCCTTCTGAACTCCACCCTTTCTCTTAGAATTCTATATCTTTATTGTTCACTGGTTCAGTTACCTGGATTCACCTGGGTGGATGGACAGTACTGGAGTTGCAAGGTGCTCATAAAAACATTTATGTCCAAAAAATGGTCAATTATTTATGGTTAGTTGCATTTTTATTATACAGTATATAGTTTTTTAATACAAATGCTATAGTTTATCACACGAGTTTTGCTTCCTTATTTTTGCATTATGGTCACAGATTATATTATGTACTGTACAATGAAACCCTGAATTGTTTGGCTACTTTCCATATCTTAATGGAGAGTTTTCCTCAGGGATATCATGAATCGACTAAGATTTTGGTGATGGCTCATTTATAGATGCAGAACAGTACAGTAGTTTTATTGCACTTGAAGAGAGAGGTGGAACAAATAAAGTGTCTGTAAACAAATGGATCATCACTCCAACAGATGAAGATGCAGAAAAATCAAGCACTCCCATAGCTGCTGTTATATGGCCGAAACAAGCAAGAAAAAAATAAAATAGAACAAAATATATCATAACACGTACGGTACTCTAACTCAAACTCACCAGTTTACGGAAATACTGCTCCTCCTGGGCTGCCTCCCTCTTACCAAAGGAACCGCCAGCATCCCTGATTGTTCCACCAGTACCACCACCTTGACCAGAACCTGAACCAGGCTCACCCTTTGACATGCCTCTCACACACCTGCAAAATGATCATCAGATAATGTGTACCAACACAATTATTCATATGAATTTCTTAGGAAAAAATATTGATACAATATAAGAACACAAAGTATAATTCAGTGGATTAAATGAGATTACTGTAATAAAGAAAAATAAGAGAATATGGGGAGAAATTGACTGATTTTTGTATTTCTTTGAGTTGGTGATGAATAAATACAGTACTACACCAAACACAACTACATAATATTTTTGTTTTACTAAAGGACTCATAACATACATGAAAATACTGGTTCACTCAAAAACTAGAAAAAATTAACACATGTACAGTACTGTAATTTTATTCATGTAATTCTACTAAAGGTCTATGGCATGACATACAGAATTGTCAAGGACATGACAAAGGTGCAGATAACAATAATTTACAGATAAAATTTTTTGGCCTTCACTTTCTCTTATTTCTATGGAAAGAACCCTTGACACATTGGTGAGCACACATTACTGTCATCAATGTGCAGTATTTATGCACATGATGATTATTGCAAACAGTATATCAATCAACCACAGCTTTTTACACTGGTAGTGCAAGGCTGACAACTTCGTTGGGCTGTACTTTGTTTTGGTGTCCACAAACAAAGCAAACATGAAGTTGGCTGTTAGGTTATTCTGATTCATCTCCTGAGTTCTGAGCAACGAGTGTTCATTATATCCATAAACTGTAAAGGTGTACAGTACAGTACAGTACAGTACTAATTTATTTTAATAATTTGTATAAAAACAAATGTTATTTATGTACTTTTTTCCAGCCGCTGCCAAAAAGCTTTCATTGCACATACTGTAAGTGTGATAATTGTAAATATTAAAACATGATAGTGAGTAGTGACTTACAGGATTTTAAGGGCGGTGTTCGGATTTTGGGTGAACAGAAATACTGTACTAAAATATCCCGCTGCCTCAACAATTGGTGCAGAGCACTTCTGGGGAGGAGAGATTTCCGGGTAACCAGACGACTTTCCCAAACCCAGAAAAATTCCGGGGATACGGAATTTTTCTGGTTACTGTAAAATGCTTCCGAGTGTCTAAACTACACATCTTACACTAGCCCACATCCCCAGAACGTTTCTGGGTGTTAGGGAATGTTTTCCGAGAGTCTAAACTACCGGAGTCCATAAAAGCAGTTCTAATTACCGATATGTTAGAAATTCCATAAAGGATGAGAGAAATTGCAGGGTAAAACAAGGTGGAAAACTGGGTAAAATTGCAGTTTCTGCCAATAGTTTAGAAATCAGCTTATCCTGCGTATTTTGGTGTGATTTAATTAAATTTGACCTTTACTTCTGGGGAAAAGTACAGTACCCATTTTAGAGTCCCCGGAAAAAAAAAACGTATGGAAAAACTTTAAAATTCATTTCTGACATTATTATTCTTTGCCTCCGAGTTGAAATGGGGTTAGAAATACTCCATATAAGGAGACCTAAAGGTTGGGGATGGTTAAAACAGTTGGCCGTGTATTGGCCGAAACTGCAATAATACCAAAACTGATCACACGGCATTAAAATTATTTATCTACGTGCTATATATGCAAAGAATTAATTATTTACTGTAAATACTATACTCCTCTGAAAAGTGCAGTCACAGTGCATCGTCCGTCTGTTTACAACCGACCCACTCGGTACAAGGGTATTCTCACGTCCACTAAAAACAAAAGATTATACCATGATGCTTCAACAAATTTGACTTCATTAGTACGGTACCAGATATCCAAATACTGTAAGGGTAAATTTATCGTTTCGGCCATGTAGCAAATTCTGGGTGTTTAAGTTTTGGAATCAGTAGTTTAGACAATTCCAAGACACTTTTCTATAGCGTTTCCGTCGGAAATTTAATTTTTTGAGTATTTTAATCGATAAAATTACCAATAATATTACTTGTTCAAAGTAGGCAGGGCTTTGAGGTAGAGGGAAAATGTGGGATTAAAAAAAGATAACCTCCCCTAAAGTTTCCTAACCTTTAAAAATTCTAAAACTATAAATTTTTTACCATATTCATGATTCAGGTATTTAGTAGGTGGTGGTGGTGCTTTCGGTTTTTAGTACAGTTCTGTACTGTGTTGGTTTTGTTTTCGATGTTTAGATGAAAATGGATCCATAAACTCAAAATCAATTCTTAAAACTTTTACCGGTCCGACTAATTACCCAAATGTACCCAAATGTAACCAAATATAGCCGCAATGAAGTCAAATAATGGTCCTACATGAATAAATCGGACTGCTAATCACTTCTCGACTAGTATTTGGTGTCAGAAAGTCACAAAAAATTGGAAAACGTACTTTAATCTGAGTTAATAGATCGCGTGCATGTACCAACGGAGCGAGGAATTACCCAAATGTAGCCGCAATGAAGTCAAATGATGGTCGTACAAGCGTAATTCAGGCTGTGAATCACTTCTCGATTATTATTTGGTGTCAAAGTAAAAAAAAAATTGGTAAACTTAAATTAATCTGAGTTGTGTTGTGTTAGGTTAGGTTAGGTACATGCACTTGATCTATTAACTCAGATTAAATTAAGTTTACCATTTTTTTGTGACTTCGTGACACCAAATACTAGTCGAGGTTAGGTTAGGTACATGCACTCGATCTATTAACTCAGATTAAATTAAGTTTACCATTTTTTTTTGACTTTCTGACACCAAATACTAGTCGAGAAGTGCTTGGCAGTCCGATTTATTCATCTAGGACCATTATTTGACTTCATTGCGACTACATTTGGGTACATTTGGGTAATTCCTCGCTCCGTCGGTACATGCACGCAATCTATTAACTCAGATTAAAGTAAGTTTTCCAATTTTTTGTGACTTTCTGACACCAAATACTAGTCGAGAAGTGATTGGCAGTCCAATTTATTCATCTAGGACCATTATTTGACTTCATTCCGGCTATATTTGGCTACATTTGGGTACATTTGGGTAATTAGTCGGACCCAATTTTTACAAGTTAGGAATGTTTTGTCAGGTTTTCAAAGGTTTGTTTGGCATTATTTTTAGTATTTTACCCCACATTTTCCCTCTACTTCAAAGCCCTGCCCCCTTTAAACAACATATGGTGTTTTTCCATATTACCACCCAAGTCACGCACAACAATACTAACTTACCAGTAAATTTTTACTTTTGGACAACACGGGAATCTTAAGAATTTTATCTTTGTAATCAATAGTTTAGATTATTCTAAGACACTTTTCTTCTGTGATGTTTCCCTTGTAAATGACCTGACCTAACCTAACCTCCCAACCGGCGGACTCCGTCCTCCCCTGACCACCCGGCAACGTCACAGAAGAAAAGTGTCTTAGAATAGTCTAAACTATTGATTACAAAGATAAAATTCTTAAGATTCCCGTGTTGTCCAAAAGTAAAATAATACCCACTTACCTTATACAATTCTAAGCAACTTTTCTTCTATAAACATGTCGGAAATAACTCTGTCGAAATATTGATTTTTTTTTAAAGTAATTACTTTGGTCGGTCACAAAGCTCCCGTTAGGTTAGGTTAGGTTTAATTAAGTTAGGTTAGGTTGAGTTACTTTTGAAGCTTAAAATATCTCGGGGACCAGACGGGGTGACAGTACTCCAGACGGGGAAGCACTTCACTCTTCAAGACTGTTATTAGGGACGGACTTTCTAGATATGTTAACGACCTTCTTATAAGACCTAGTAATTTAATTGCCTGATTTACCTACTTCTCAAAATGGCCCGAGAACCTCAGCTCATTGTCAACGTACGAGAGATTTCCGACAGAAATGGATGTTACTCAAATGAATCTCACTAAAAATCTTAGGAAAAAGAAAATTTAAGCTTCAAAGGGGTGTTCATCAGGACATTTACCCAAGTAATATTGTTGGTAACTTTATCTTTTAAAATACTCAAAAAATATAAATTTCTGATGGATATGCCACAGATGAAAAGTGTATTAGAATTAGTAGTAGTAGTTCTCTCAGACACTGCCGAAATATTTAACTTATTATTTTTTCTCTGATTATCTTATGGGGAAGGGAAGGGTGGTGGCTAAGAAATCCCTAAGTCATTGTACAATATTTAACAACTTATTTACAGCTTTTCGTTCCCGTACTGCCGGATATCCACAGTCACGTTTTATTATACATTTCAGTATAATAGAACAAAGATGACAAGCGATAACATGTGAATTACAACTTCACCGGTTTGTTGATAATAAAATTCCTAGTCATCGTAGTTTTACAACACCATTAACTTACAAACTCACCGACCAAAGCTGTAAAAAAATAATCATCAAATCATTTACAGGTTGTAGGGATTCCAATAAGTGACATGACTGTACTCACAAAGCAATGGGTGAACGGAGACGCAGTACGGTGGTAGCCCTGAGCGCCATGTTCCCTCAACCAGTGGTAGGCAGCAGCTGACTGACCCCGCTGACTGGTCGACTGACAAACCCGGATTTATTTTTTAATCTCTTATGAGAACTCCTTCACCGCCACATTTAATTATTTGTTAGATAGCTATACTGTATAGATATTTGGGAAGTTAAGATGATATTGCAATAATGAAGAAAGACCTACGTGAGCTGTTCAAATGGTCTGGAGACTGGCAAAGGCTCTTTAACAATACAAGACCTGGGCGGCCTTGGCCAGAGGTAGTTCGGTTTTCAGAATGGTTATTTTTTTAATGTGTGTTAGCTCACCCGGGCATAGATCACTGACCCACATTGGGGCCTGGGGGTGGAAAATATAATAAAAATAATAATAATAATTCATAGGTCTAGATCGTGTTTCTCACTTTTGATCTTTTTTTTCATTCTTGTATTTCTTTATTATTATTATTTTATTATTACAATATTATTGCTATTATTATTATTATTATTATTATTATTATTATTATTATTATTAATTTTATTATTATTATTATTATTATTATTATTATTATTATTTTATTTTGGTGTATTTTTATTAAAAAAATTATTTACTATGAATAATTATTATTATAATTATTATTACTACAGTGATCTATCAGAGTTGCCAACTTTTGCTAGATCTAGAGCTTTTTGTTTTTTTCTAGCGACATTTAGAGCGATTTGCGACTCTAGAGATATCCACAGAAATCTAGCGACTTTCTGGGTACTTTTGGACAGTTGGACTGTCCATGAAAACTCAGTTTTCCTAATTTCGAGCCATAATATATAGCAACGGGGTTACAGGGATAATAAATAATCAGAAAAGTTTAATACATTTGAACGGGTCGTGGTACAGAAGGAGGGACACCTCTATTTCCTGATCACTTGATGTCAGCCCGTCCATGGCTAATGTTGCCGTGTTGTCATTTATTTGTCTGTTACCTTCGCCTTTGTAGTACCTGGGTGACTTACCTTTTTGTCAGATATGCAATATGAATTTCATTAATACGCTAAATTTTAAAGAATATAAGCAAAACATCTTATAGAATTAATTCTATCAAGCTTGCGTGGTTCCAAACTTGTCATCCGCGTCCACCATGGGTGACCCATAGACTCCATACAGTTGCCCCGACACTGTTCACCCGCTTTGCCAAAAACCATCAAGGAAAGTTTCCGCTTGTTTGCATGCTGTTTATTAATTTGAACCCTTCATAGTCCCAATAGAAAGTGGGTAAGCCACAGTATTCGCAGCGATTTAGGAAGGAATGGCTCAGAGATGACAGATACAAAAATTGGCTTCTGGAGGTGCCAGGAGATAATAAAAAAGGATTTTGTAAATTTTGCAAGTGTACTTTGTCTGCTAAGTTGTGCGACATTGAAAAACACAAAAACACTAAAAACACAAGAAAGCAGAAGAGCCGTTTAGTGCAGAGACAGACAATTTTACCATTCAAGAAACTTGGTGAAGCAAAAAAAGTGCAGGGAACTCTGGTCATGTTTGTAGCTGAACATTGTTCTATTCGTGTGGTAGAACACTTAAGTGAAGTGTGTAAAGTATATTTTAGTGACAGCAAGGCAGGCAGTGAACTCAAGTTAAAAAGATCAAAGTGTTCTGGGATAATATGCAATATTCTTGCGCCACATTTCACAGAAAATCTGAAAAATTTACATAATGCATTTTATTTATACTCCGTCCATTATAGTCGGCATTATGAAAATATTATTTGCATCAAATTACTGAAGGGGAGGAATAATAGCTAGCGACTTTCCATGGAAGATTTAGCGACATTTAGCTACTTTTAGGTACCAGCCTAGCGAAATTTGAAAATCCGAGTTGGCAACTCTGTGATCTATGCCTGGGTGGGCTAATACCTGGGAGTGTCGGAGGTGTACCTGGGAGTGTCGGAGGTGTATCTGGGAGTGTCTGGGGTGTACCTGGGAGTGTCAGAGGTATAACTGGGAGTGTCAGAGGTGTACCTGGGAGTGTCAGGGGTGTACCTGGGAGTGTCTGAGGTGTACCAGGGAGGTCAGTGGAATACCTGGGAGTGTCAGTGGAGTACCTGGGAGTGTCTGAGGTCCCTGGGAGTGTCTGAGGTGTACCTGGGAGTGTCTGAGGTGTCCCTGGGAGTGTCTGAGGTGTACCTGGGAGGGTCAGTGGAGTACCTGGGGAGTGTCAGGGTGTACCAGGAGGTCAGTGGAATACCTGGGAGTGTGAGAGGTGTACCTGGTAGTGTCAGAGGTGTACCTGGGAGTGTCAGAGGTGTACCTGGGAGTGTCAGGGGTGTAACTGGGAGTATCGGAGGTGTAACTGGGAGTGTGAGAAGTGTACCTGGGAGTGTCGGAGGTGTACCTGGGAGTGTCAGGGGTGTACATGGAGTGTCAGGAGGTGTACCTGGGAGTGTCGGAGGTGTACATGGAGTGTCAGAGGTGTGCCTGGCAGTGTCAGGGTGTACCTGGGAGTGTCAGAGGTGTACCTGGAGTGTCAGAGGTGTACCTGAGTGTCTGAGGTGTACCTGAGAGTGTCTGGAGGTGTACCTGGGAGTGTCTGAGGTGTACCTGGGAGTGTCAGAGGAGTACCAGGTAGTGTCACAGGAGCCTGAGAGTGTCACAGGAGTACCTGGGAGTGTCAGGAGGTGTACCTGGAGGTCAGGGGTATACCTGGGAGTGTCAGGGGTGTACCTGGGAGTGTCAGGGTGTAACTGGAAGTGACGGAGGTAACTGGGAGGTCAGAGGTGTACCTGGGAGGTCGGGAGGTGTACCAGGGAGTGTCGGAGGTGTACCAGGGAGTGTCAGAGGTGTACCTGGGAGTGCCAGAGGTGAACCAGGGAATGTCAGAGAGTACCTGGGAGTGTCAGAGGTGTACCTGGGAGTATCGGAGGTGTACCTGGGAGTATCTGAGGTGTACCTGGAGTGTCAGAGGTGTACCTGGGAGTATCAGAGAGTCCCTGGGAGTGTCAGAGGTGTACCTGGGAGGCCAGTGGAGTACCTGGGAGTCTCAAAGGTGTACCTGGGAGTATCGGAGGTGTACCTGGGAATATCGGAGGTGTACCTGGGATTATCGGAGGTGTACCTGGAAGTGTCGGAGGTGTACCTGGGAGTGTCACAGGTGTACCTGGGATTGTCAGAGGTGTACCTGGCAGTGTCAGAGGTGTACCTGGCAGTGTCAGAGGTGTACCTGGAAGTGTCAGAGGTGTGCCTGGGAGTGTCAGCGCATCTGGGAGTGTCTGAGGTGTACCTGGCAGTGTCAGCGTGGTACCTGGGAGTGTCAGCGTGTACCTGGGAGGTCAGAGGCACTGGGAGGTCAGGAGGTGAACCTGGGAGGCCGGAGGTGTACCTGGGAGTGTCAGAGGTGTACCTGGGAGTGTCGGAGTTGTACCTGGAGTGTGAGAAGTGAACCTGGGAGGTTTGAGGGTGTACCTGGAGGTCGGAGGTGTACCTGGAAGTGTCAGAGGTGTACCTGGGAGTGTCAGCGGCGTACCTGGGAGTGTTTGAGGTGTACCTGGCAGTGTCAGTGGTGTACCTGGGAGTGTCAGAGGTGTACCTGGGAGTGTTAGTGTACCTGGGAGTGTCAGAGGTGTACCTGGGAGTATCGAGGTGTACCTGGGAGTGTCAGAGGCGCACCTGGCAGTGTCAGAGGTGTACCTGGCAGTGTCAGAGGTGTACCTGGGAGTGTCTGAGGTGTACCTGAGTGTCAGTGGTGTACCTGGGAGGTCAGAGGTGTACCTGGGAGTGTTAGTGTACCTGGGAGGTCAGAGGGGTGTACCTGGGAGTGTTAGGTGTACCTGGGAGTGTCAGAGAAGTACCTGGGAGCTGAGGTACCTGGGAGGGTCAGAGGTGTACCTGGGAGTGTCAGGGGTGTACCTGGAAGGTCAGGGGTGTACCGGGAGTGTCAGAGGTGTACCTGGAAGTGTCAGGGGTGTACCTGGAAGTGTCAGAGGTGTACCTGGGAGTGTCTGAGGTGTACCTGGGAGTGTCAGATGTGAACCTGGGATTGTCAGGGGTGTACCTGGGAGTGTCAGCGTGTACCTGGGAGTGTCACGCGTGTACCTGGGAGTGTCAGCGTATACCTGGGAGTATCAGAGGTGTACCTGGGAGTGTCAGAGGTGTACCTGGGAGTGTCAGAGGTATACCTGGGAGTGTCAGAGGTATACCTGGGAGTGTCAGAGGTGTACCTGGGAGTGTCGGAGGTGGTCCTGAGAGTGTCAGGAGGTGTACCTGAGTGCCAGAGGTGCACCTGGGAGTGTCAGAGGTACCAGAGGTCAGAGGTGTACCAGGAGTATCGGAGGTGTACCTGGGAGTGTCTGGCAGTGTCAGAGGTGTACCTGGGAGTATGAGAGTGTACCTGGGAGTGTCAGAGGTGCACCTGGGAGTGTCAGTGGTGTACCTGGCAGTGTCAGAGGTGTACCTGGGAGGTCAGATGTACCTGGGAGTGTCAGAAGTGTACCTGGGAGTGTTGGACGTACCTGGGAGTGTCAGAGGTGTAATGTCAGGAGTGTTGAGTGTCAGAGGTGTACTCCCAGGTACACCTCTGACACCCCAGGTACCCACTGACATGAGTGGCGGCAACGCCTTACGGGCGATTAACGCGTGCAGGGGCAATAAGAATGATTGGCGGCAATCGACCTACGGGGCGATTAACGGCGCAGGGGGCAATAAAATGAGTGGCGGCAATCGACCTTAGTGGGTGATTAACGCGCAGGGGCAATAAAGAAAGAGGGCGGAACGCTTTACGGGCGATTAACGGGCGCAGGGGCGATAAGAATGAGTGGTGGCAAACGCCTTACGGGCGATTAACGGCGGCAGGGGGGCGATAAGAATGAGTGGTGGCAAACGCCTTACGGGCGATTAACGGCGGCAGGGGAGCGATAAGAATGAGTGGCAGGTCCTCCAAAAATGGGCATTGCTTAATTAAAGCCATGTGTGATAGCTGTTTTGGTATCACACTAATTGTTTTAAGTTATGGAACTCTGAAGTGGCAGAGCTTAATGTAAACACTTCTTGTCATTTTCTGTTTTAATGCTGAAAGCAGGTATATACACAGATATACGGCCGTTTTTAAACATTCTGGTTACTTATTAGTAACCCGGAAGTGACCCCCCCCCACCGAGCCGTAATCCATTTTTTTTAACCAAATTTTGTCGGGTTACCGTTTGGTAGTCCGACAATATTATTGGAAAGTTCGGGATAAGTCCTCGGGTGTGGGTAGGCACCCAAAAGACTTATCCTGAATGTTCAAACTACATAGTTATATATGAATAGAAAACGTCTCTGAAATACAATACATGTAAATTAAGATGAGATAATAAAGAAAACAAATATTTAAATATCCTAATAACCAGTTACGATGGAAATGTACAATATATAGTTTTAAGAGACCGCCATGTACCCCTGTGACGTCGTACCTTCAACTCGGAATATTTTTCGTCTCCCCATCGCCCTTCTCCAATTTTACAAAGCATTGCATTCCTACAACCACCCTCGTATAGCTTCCAGTATGATAAGTAACGCACTTTTGTTTGTAATAGATAGATGTAATGCAATTTCCATTTGCCAATATATTATATAGGGAAGATATAAGATGAGCCAAATGTACTAGGTAGATGCTAATGTAATAGTTTACAATAAATGTCATCCGTGGCCCAAGCTGATAATTACCTAGGAAAAAATTTTCTCCTGCTATATTTCATTGTTCGGGTTGTTGTTGTTGTTGTTGTTCCAGTTGTGTTTAGGTATACCAATATTTGTAAGTTTAGATTAGGTTATGTAAAATGTTTTTTTTAGATGAAATGTTCGAAATAAGGGTTAGAAAAAGTGACAAAATTTATTACTGATGTTTTCAATCACTCAATTTAAATCGTGTCAGTCCTATCTTAATCAATGGAACAACAATAAACAAAAGTTAAATGTACAATGGACAAATTTCTTAAAGAAATTCTTTGTAATAGCTATGCAACAAGCTTGTAAACTATTATCAAAAGTAATTTATCTTATATACAATAGTTACCACAATATACAGGTAGTTCTGCTATAACGCGATAATTGTGTTCTTATAAAATATCATGTTATAGAAAATCGCGTAATAGAAATAACAGGGCTTATGGAGAAAATAGGGTTAGGTGCAGATTACTCGAAATCGAAAAAATTTAGTAGTTAGCCTAACACAAAGGATAGCACAGTCTAAATAAATGTTACATTCATATCTAATAATGAAATCATACAGTAAATGTAACACTTTACTTGATGGGGGAGAAGGGTGATTTTGAGGTTGATAAAATCGAGCTTCTCTTCAAGTGTTATATCCTTTCTTTTACGATCATCACCGGGAATTCTATCACAAGAACGCTTCTTGGAGATATTCTTCTTTACCATATTCACAGTTAATACCACAAAATTGGAGAAATAGTAAGCAAAAATCGCGTTATAGCAAACAAGCGTTCGCGTTAAACAAATATCGTTCCTAATT
Source organism: Homarus americanus (assembly GCF_018991925.1). Classification (NCBI taxonomy): domain Eukaryota; kingdom Metazoa; phylum Arthropoda; class Malacostraca; order Decapoda; family Nephropidae; genus Homarus; species Homarus americanus. Next base: position 53,142 of record NW_024754652.1, read on the forward strand.
AAAAAATCGCGTTAGAGCAAATTCGCGTTATCAAAACACGCGTTATAGCAGAACTCACTGTATATAGATTATAGATATTAGATTTTGTTTTATTTTTATCTTCTTCATGGCTCATGTTCTGCTTTGATTTTGGTGCGCGGATGACCTGTTAATTTACATTTATCTTGGATAAGGCGTACCAACCCTCTCGAGTTGATGCATTCGGGTTACTAAATAGTAACCCGATGTTCGGGATTGATATTCGAGTTTGACGAATCCGTTTGTCAGGTTACCAAATGGTGACCTGACATTCGGGATTGCTCTTCGGACTTGCTGCCCTGAGTGTTTAAAAAAATGGCCGATAATCTGAGAGAATATATTGTGAGTTTCTCCAAGGAAGTGTTGTGAATATCACTTTGAGATAACACTTCTGTTAAGTGTGAAATCCCCTGTCTAGTGGTATGAAGTGAACTGCCCCTCTCTGGGGCAAGAGAGAGCGGAGTTTACTGAATCAGCTGACCCTAGCTCAACCCCCGTGATGGATGCAACCTCAGTGATCTAGTCATAAACAACATAGTGAATCACATGTTGAATAATTTGATGAATAGCTTGGTGTTATTCATCGGGGTGTATTTATATAAAGCAAAGGTGCTGTTACACCGCTCGGCCACCACCAACCGAGTTCTCGCAGTTTAAATTCTAGATATACCTACTCATGTTACAATAAAGTGTGCATTAACAAAACTTTACCAAACATGAGTTCCACTAGGAAATATTTTTGGCAGGAGTTACAGGTGGTGCCAAGTGATAGGCAACACTTTCATTCTGCCTACCCGTCTGCCGTCATATGATTTAAGGTTCACACTTTATACTTGGCACTGTGTATCTTGTCAAATCTGGAATCAATGTTCTTTATCACATAATGAAATCATGTGTACCAAGTATTGGGTAAGAAAATGCTCATAAAACGGACATCGGTTTTACTCCAGAGGACTATGGTACACAGAGAGGGGATATTATGGTACACAAGGACTTAGCATTGAGGGGCTATGGTGGTGATGAATATGGTACAATTGGTACATGGATGGGGAAGAATTCAGTATACACGGGTGAGGAAAAACTTAGTTTAAGTGTGAAAAGGGTCATGTTACATGATGGGAAGGGATGTGGTCAAGGGTGGAAGGGAATGTGGAATAGGGATGGAAGGGGATGAGGTCAGGGGTGGAAGGGAATGTGGTACTCTGTATAGAGATGGAAATGGATGTGGAAGAGGGGTGAGGAAGGATGAAGTACAAGGAGAGGCTGACTTCCATACTACAGACCCACCTAACATGATCATACAGTTATCATCAAGACATATCAATAATCTTATCTGACAAAAGTTGAGCAACTTGTCCACTCTGCTGGGAGAACAACACACTCAAACAAATTTTCAAAGTTTCAAACTGGTACTGAACTCACTATGATGAGTAACAAAACATGACATTCATGCATATCACACCCAAAGTGAACAGATATTAACAATTACATTAGGTAATAATTCTAGCCTGTCATAGACATGTGGGTAGGTCTGGAATGGAAATAACTGTACAGCTTCAGAGATTGATGGCAAGGAAAACACCTAATTTGGCACATGAGAAACTCATCATATAGAAAATATCTTGGTACCGGTAATTGTGCATAGAAAATGATAAATAACACTGCAGGGTGAATACCAGATTCATTAATGAATTAAATTTTGAAACTTTACATTGGCCTGTGACTTTGTGTGGCACAGAGGAGTGGAGCATTGAACACTTTACAAGACAATGTCCTAAAGTATTGGATTGCATTAAAATTGAATGAGCTCTTCCAATTTAATTTCCCTGCCATTAGATTAGCCTAACACGAAGCAAAATCCAATGAGTAAACACACACACACACACACACGCACACGCACACACACACACACACACACACACACATACATACATACATGAAACATTCACAAGACAATGGGGGTTTTGTATACATGCCACATGGAGCTATCACACGGTCACATGAGTAGTAGAGTGACTCATGTGGTTTGGTCCAGCGCAAAGGTGATTCTTCCCTAAGATTGACTTAGAACGACAATAAGTCAACATGATACACAACTAAGCAAACAATGGAGACAAGAGAAATTTAAGAATATATTAAGCAACAGTATTAACATTTAGGAAAGTAGGTACTCATGTAAAGGACCCATCAACTGAATAACGTACAGTATTTATGTTCACATATTTGAGAGTACTAATGTAAATGCAAAATTTCTAGTTAGTTTGTAAGTACATCCACTTTTTTCCATTTCATATTAAATGAGCGGTTGAAAGAAATTGGGTTGAACACCCCATTGATGGCAATAAGAACACGACTAGACAGCCTCTTTACCATTATTCTTACCATCGGTTACTCACAGGTTTCTTACACTATATGGTAGAGTAGTTATGGTTCACCATGTAAGTATCTTACCCTCACTTAAATACACTAACTGTATTTCACTTTAAGCACTTAGTTCACTCTTCCGTAATTAACATGAAAGTTGGTATGATATTCATATACTGTACTGTACAGTATATATGAAAACATACAATAATTGCAGCTGAGAAATACCAACTGTCATAAGACAGGAAAATCTTTACTGCATAAAAAGTCTTCAGCTATAACACTTTCTCCAGACTTATTCATGCAGGTTGAAGAAATCATCAAGAGTCTAGTTGCTCAGTAAACAGCCATTGACTATAAAACATATATATAAATAGTTATTCAAAATCTCTATATTTGTGGTATATTTCACATCTGAGTACAGTACTACCAACTAGCACAGGTTAGTAGAATGCTGTGACCAGGCGATCATCAGTATGTACATATGATATGGCAAAATGTCACCACCTGGCCCAACACTATGTACAACTAAAGCTTGGCCTGTCTCAAATAAGATAATGCATTAGGAAGCAATATGTTGCATCCACTGTGACCCGTGGACATCTTACACCTGGAGCCAATGCAAGTGTGTTGTACGGGTCACTGCACTGCCGTCTCTGGGGGTGTGTTGGACTCGGGCTTCGAGCAATAGAATCTTTTGTGTGCCAAGAAAGATTCAATATAGGAGAAAGTAATGTTACAAGCTTTGCAGTATCGTGGAACATCTGCACCATTACTACTGGCTGACCCACTGGTTGGAACCTCTGGTGTAGATTCCTCATCCTTAGGGGAATGAGGTGTGGATGGGACTATGCGACCTTTATCATCTTCATCTACTTCAAGTTTGACTTCTGGCTCCAGCTTAACAGCTGGTAGTGGAGGTGAGCTAACTGGGTTCCCATTCTCTACAGGGTCATGTCTCTCTGATTCTCCAGTAGCTGAAGCTTCTGTGGCTCCCATGACATGGCCCTCCAGCAATGCTTGTAGATCTTGTGTGAGCTTAGCATCAAACCCCACCTTATGCACCAAAGCCAGATGTCTTGCCAAATTGTTACGGAAAGGTGTCACAAAAGGACAAAAGTGACAGGACAGTGGCTGATCAGAGCAATCTGCAGCTCCCTCTGCTAAAAGAGCAGAGAGTGTTGGGTTCTCCAGGATCACTCGTGGCAGATCGGCTACACCTCGAGCCTCTGCTGCTCTACGACTTCCATCGTCTTCGTCGAGAATACATGATATAAAATTTTCTTCTTGTAGATCATTGGTCCTTTTTTCAAAATGCATTCTGATATGTGTGCGCATACCCCGTAGTGTGTTCCCACGGTAACCACAAATTGTACAACGAAATCCTTTAATTCCAGCATGAGTTTCCAGATGTTTCTGAGCAGCTGCCGCAGTGGGGGAAATAATGGGACAACAAGGACACTTCCAACCATGTGAGGGAGCAGGGGATGGCGTTACACACTGATGAGCTGCCTGCAAGGTCTCGGGCATGGCACAGCGGCACCGGGGACAGCGCCACAACCCTTTAGTTATACCTTCGTCTCCTGATGCACCCTCACGTTTAGGACAATAGTATGTTTGGTGTGCTTTCAAATTGTCAGGTGAAGTGAACTTAATGCCACAAGCTGTACAGATGAATTGTAATAAAGGTTTATTTGGTTTGGCTGTATCTTTTGAAGCAGAAACAGAAGCCTTGGTAGCAGGTGCTGCAGCAACTTCAGGTAGGGTTGTAGGGGAGCGTCTGGAAGGGCCAGCTCCACTTTCACCTGCAGCTGCAGCAGCAGCAGGACTTCTACTGCCACTTGTACGACGATCATCTTCACCTCTACCTACGGTACGTGCGGCACAGTAATGTTTCTTGTGTACTTGCAAGTTTTCTTCTTTATAAAACACAATGTTACATTCATTGCACTTAGCTTCACCTTGTTTAACAATAACTGGGGGATTTGGGATGGGTGCCAAACCATTCATGAGCAAATCAGAATTGAGTAGTTTTAGAGCTAATTCTGGAGGGACACCCTGTAAACCCTGAAGACTGGCAAGAGATAAACCACCTAAACTCTCTAAACTTGCTAAAAGGCTTGGAAAACCAGGAGGTACTTGGGGAAGCCCTGGTGGAACCTGAGTCGGTTGCCCAGGAGAGCGGGCAGAGGTGGAAGGTCTCGGAGAATCTGCCAAACCTCGTGGAGAACCTACAGTAGGGGCTGCAGAAGCTGGGCGGGGAGAACGTGGAGTGGAGTGGCCCTCCACTTCACTAGATGGTGAGGGTCGAGGTGGTGATGCCAACAACTTTCCCTCAAACTCCCCAGTTCCATGAGATGATCCAGGACGTGACTTAGGGACTGGTGATTTTGCTGGATTTGGAGCATTGACTTCTCGATTCTCTTTCTCTTCATCACTCAGGAGATCTGTTTTAACAGTTAGCTTTGGCCTTTTAGTAGTTAGGTCTAGAGGACACTCTCCCTCCCCACGTCTCTTTCCTGATGTTTCTCCACTAATAGATTTTAATCTTGATTCATCTTTGGGCGAGTGCTTGGGAGGCGAGATGGGATTTGACTGTGGGGATGTCTGAGGTGGGAGGTTATGAGCCGCAGGAGATGTACCCCGAGTAGCAGCAGCAGAAGGTGAGAGTAACGGGGGTGGTGCTGGACCAGGTAGGTGTCCTGGAGATAATGGTTGTACTTGACCATTAGGAAGGACAACAGCTGCTCCAGCCTGAGGTAGTACATGAGGTGGGAGCAGCTGTGCTCCTGCTACTAATGAGTAGGGAACTAATAAGATGGGATTTGTAGGAAGAGCTAAGATTGGCTGACCACTTCCAGCTGCAGCACTGACCAAGCCAGCTAGTGTGTTCGCACCAGTGCCTGTTCCTGGTTCTTCACGTGCAGGGCTCTTATTTCCACCTTTTAGGACGTGTCGAGTCTGACAGTAGTGTGCTTTGTGAACACGGAATGTCTTGACTGATGAAAACTGAATGTCACAGTCTGAGCAGTACCTATCTGTGGCTCGGGTCTCACCCAAAGTGACCTGAGGGTTAGGTGCTGCCTGTGGACTGTTGCTGGCTTTTGCAAGGTCTTCTGGGCTAGTATGGATGTTCATATGTCCATTGAGACTTAACTTGTGTGTAGTGGTGTAAGGGCAATGGGGACATCGTAGCACTCTACCCGCATCATCTTCTTCAGCCCCTCCACTTCCACCTTCACTTCGAGGACTCACAATAGACGGAGAAGTTCTCAACTCCTTATTAACACCATCATTTTCTGTAATAAACAATATATTAACAATGTGGGCTATTATACATTTAATAAACATTTATATAATTGTTTGTAGCTTTTAACTCAAGTTCAGTCTGATACAGTAAACAACATGGTATCCAGACAACTTTTGTCCTGCATATGTCCATTTAATAAAACATTTTGAATACTAATATGGTTCCCCAAAACAATAAGAAGTTGCCTCTATTTATAACTAGGGCTGTGTTCCTAGAAGGGGCCAGTACAAGTGATAATGGTTAGAACAAAGCTAAGTTTCCGTATGGATAAGGAGGTTACAATACAATCCCAGCCATGGCTAAAGTCCCTCTTTAAATGATGATTCCATACTTTATCATCATTCATATACCACAGGCAAAATAAATAAATATATATATACAGCATAGTCTGGATTTACGCGGTTTTGGTTAACGCATTTGGTCATTTACGCGGTGCCTTGCCAGAATTGAAATGCTTTAATTACGCTTTAAATATGGGCTTTAAATTTGGTCATTTACGCGGAGAGCGGCTGGAGGTCCAGACGCTCCACGCCATTTTTTATTCAAGCGATCCATTCTCGACCATACGCGGGAAGCGGAGCAGTGAGGGGTGCGCATTAGGTCGCTGTTACGTTATTGCTAACGTCATATGACGTATCAGACTGTGATTGGGCCACGCATCCTTACCTCCCTCCCCCCGCTAGCTGTGATTGGTTTAATGTAATATGACGTGCCCTGCCACCACAGAGAAGCCGCTACCCGCGTCAGTCGCCTTGTTCCCAGTCACCCTGTGTATACTGAGCTCCATTCTTCCCGCTAATCTCGTAAGAATGGCATCCGCTGGACCCCCACCACAGAAAAACCTTGAACTACCTGGCCCAAGCCGCCCCAAGCCTAAGAAGATACGACGAGCTTTAAGCTATGAAGTTAAGTACAAGATTGTGCGGGAGTTGGAAAAAGGTACCAGGCAAGTTGATCTGGCGCGCCAGCATGGCGTGAACGAGTCTATGATCCGGACGATCAAGAAGGATGCCGCCAAGACAAAAGAACACATGAGCATCACAAAGTCTGCAGGTGCTTCAATGGTGAAGTACTGCCAAAACAAGGTGCTGCTCAAGACTGAGAATTTGCTGGTGAGCTACTTGATTCGTCATGCAAGACGGAACATGGCGGTGGACACGAGCTCAGTTCAAGAGTACGCCCGTGAACTGTACGTGGCAGTGGCACACGAGATGGGAATTGCAGAGCCCAGACCCTTCACTGCTTCCTCTGGGTTGCTGCAAGGGTTTAAGAAGAGGAAAAAGATCACCAACATTAACATTGTTGGTGAAGGTGGTAGTGCTGACCGTGTTGCAGCGAGTGATTTTCCTCCGTTCTTATGAGAAGTTATGGAGGAAGGACAGGACACCGACGACCAGGTGTTCAACATGGATAAATCCGGTCTGTTTTGGAAAAAGCTACCTACCAAGATCTTCGTTGTCAAGTCTGTCAGCAAGTGTCGGGGCCGGAAATTGCAGAAGGAGCGCATCACCGTTCTGTTTACCACCAATGCCTCCGGTACCTGTAAGCTCAAGTTGTCGGTGATCCACACAGCCCGCAAGCCGCACGCCTACAAGAACATGGACATGAGCAAGTTAAATGTCCACTGGCTAACCTCAAGGAAGGCGTGGATGTTCACTGGTCTGTCCCTCTCCTGGTTTGACGACTGTTTCGTTCCTGATGTAAAGAAATTCTGCGAGCAAAATAATGTTCCATTCAACATTTTGTTGCTCCTTGATAACGCACCAGGACACTCGCCCCTACTGTTGGATTGTCACCCCAATGTAAAAGTGGTCTTCCTTCCCCCCAACACTACGTCGTTAATCCAGCCCATGGATCAGGAGTTATATGTAACGTAAAGGCTGCTTTCTCCGCAAAGAAGTTTCGGCCCCTGAACGACTTGACCAACACCAAGGATGAATTGCGGAACCTTCTGAGTGGCACCGATAGCGAGAGCGAGGACGAGGATCCAGAACAAGAGTTGGCGGAGCATGAAGTGCGAGTCAAACAGTTTTGGAAGAAGTTCAACGTCAAGAAAGCTGTTGATTTCTTGGTGGAGGCATGAGGGCAGCTGTCTGTGGCAGGTGGTATGGCAGAAAAAGAAGAACAGAAGTTAACTCATAGTGATATAAAGGAGGCTATCGAGTATGTCGAGAAAGTCAAGCTCATCCTTTCCAAAGACCCAGTGAATCACCGTTATGAAGTTTCCAATCACCTTCTGTTGCAATCTATGGAGCCGTATATCAAGATGTATCACGACAACATTAATGCTAGCCGTCAACGTAACATTACCGAGTTCTTCGCCCGCAATCAACCACAGCCAGCCCAAGTCAGTGACAGTGACGTTATGGACTTTGAAGGGTTTGTCAGGGAGGCCCTGCTAACCTCTGTGAATAGTGATACAAGTGATTCACCTGAGGGCCACTAATCTGCCCTCTGCCTCGGAACCAGCCGCCATCCCCGTGTGCCCACCCATCTCTTCTACTAACGTAAGTGTTAAAAATTCCTTGATATTTCTCTTATACCTGTAGAGTAATGTATTTTCTTATTGATATTTAGGTTATATATTATGTATGTGTGCATACCATCATAAAATTAAGATGTTTTTTTACTACAAGGTACGTATTGTGCCGAAAAAGGGGTAGCCTGGGGTCGGCCCAGTCTCTATTTCAATTAATCCCATATGTTCTGTTATTTCGTTTACGCGTTCCTCGTTTTACGCGGACCTCCACGGGTTTAATTGACCGCGTAAATCGAGACTATACTGTATAGTAAACAAACGACCTTGAGTTGCCAGCTGTCTCCAGCAGTGTTCGAAGAATCTTGAACGAGACTGTACCATTGTTACACATTGTATATGGTATATATTCTTGACTGTACTGTACATGCAATAATAATATTAAAACATATTTTAAAGAATCGCCTCTAGTAAGGATACTGTACTATACTTGTATGTAATTAATTTAACGGTATAGCTTAAAATATATTAAATAAATGAACTTTCCTAGACAATATGCTCTAAATAATCTCAATTTACAGAAGAACTTTACTGTACTCCGTAGTCTTCTCCCCAGTTTGTTGACACTGTTATTCACAATACTTGATTAAAACACTACAACAACACTTTAGCTTGTCATACCAGTTTGATTTGGTCGGTGTGTGCAATAAAACATGCGGTGCGCCTCTAAGTTGGTGGCACTGCTGAACCTGATGCCACACACACACGTGGTGCCACAACTGCTCTCACTGTTTGTAATGCTTGTACTGATGCTACTTAGCCCTGAGGCCAGGCTCACAACAGCTGAAATATTACACAGGTTTTGTGTAAGTTCTGCAATGAAAAATTAAACATATATCTAACAAGAAATACATATAGTATATTGCTTTATATTTTACATGGAGATGCCATCAGGTAATCATGGCTAACCCATTCAATTGTAGAAAATAGCCATAAAAAAATAATGATGATTAGTCCTATCAATGTACAGGACACAATAATCCATTGAAATTACAATAGAAACCTTAATTATGTGTCCAGTTTGTTCTAAGTATACTTATTAATACAGCAACAATACAGAAAGTATTAAAAAAACAGTATTCTTGATTTAATCTCAAAACATGATTTAACTTAGTTAATATAATATCAGTCATTTTCATATTTCAACCGATTCCCCTAACTTAAGATTATGACATGATCAGGAGAGCAATGCATGGAGTATGATTATTTGGTCAGGGAAGGGGATCTGGACCTAACACCCTTTTATTATGCAAGTAATAAAGAGGGCTAAAAGTGGACGACAATGAAAAAAAATAGACGAAGAAATATGAGAAAACAAAGTGAGGCTTACATTAAAATTAACAAAGAAATCCAAAGGGAATGCAGACAGGCCAAGAAATATTATCTAGAAAGGAAATGCAAAGAGACTGATCATGACGACAAGGCATAATTATAGGGAAATGTACAAATGAACCATAAAAAATGAAAATAAATGGGGTGAGACTATTGAAAGCAAAGACAATAAGATCATATTTGAGGCAGAAGAAGTAAAAGAGAGTTGGGAAGAGTACATAGAAGAACTATACTGTACAATGATAAGGAGGTAAGAAACAAAAAAAGAAATAAACATTGAAAAGCCAATTCTGGAAACATAAGTTGAGGCTGTGAGCAAAATGAAGCTTGTGGGGTTGATCAGCTTCCAGTAGAAATTATAAAACAAATGGATAAAATGTTTGAATGAAATATGTAATTTTATATATGTCAAAGGAGACTTTCACAGTGATTTCATTACTGATGAGAGAGAGAGAGAGAGAGAGAGAGAGAGAGAGAGAGAGAGAGAGAGAGAGAGAGAGAGAGAGAGAGAGAGAGAGAGAGAGAGAGAGAGAGAGAGAGAGAGAGAGAGAGAGAGAGAGAGAGAGAGAGAGAGAGAGAGAGAGAGAGAGAGAGAGAGAGAGAGAGAGAGAGAGAGAGAGAGAGAGAGAGAGAGAGAGAGAGAGAGAGAGAGAGAGAGAGAGAGAGAGAGAGAGAGAGAGAGAGAGAGAGAGAGAGAGAGAGAGAGAGAGAGAGAGAGAGAGAGAGAGAGAGAGAGAGAGAGAGAGAGAGAGAGAGAGAGAGAGAGAGAGAGAGAGAGAGAGAGAGAGGAGAGAGAGAGAGAGAGAGAGAGAGAGAGAGAGAGAGAGAGAGAGAGAGAGAGAGAGAGAGAGAGAGAGGAGAGAGAGAGAGAGGAGAGAGAGAGAGAGAGAGAGAGAGAGAGAGAGAGAGAGAGAGAGAGAGAGAGAGAGAGAGAGAGAGAGAGAGAGAGAGAGAGAGAGAGAGAGAGAGAGAGAGAGAGAGAGAGAGAGAGAGAGAGAGAGAGAGAGAGAGAGAGAGAGAGAGAGAGGAGAGAGAGAGAGAGAGAGAGAGAGAGAGAGAGAGAGAGAGAGAGAGAGAGAGAGAGAGAGAGAGAGAGAGAGAGAGAGAGAGAGAGTGTGTGTGTGTGTGTGTGTGTGTGTGTGTGTGTGTGTGTGTGTGTGTGTGTGTGTGTGTGTGTGTGCTGGGGTCTCACCAGGAGCAAGGCGGTGGAGAGCTGGCAGCATGGAGAGGAGTGGAAGGCCTTGGATCATGGAGGTGAGTTGCTGGCGGGCTGCCTCCACTTCTGACGTGAGAGAAGGAGAGGCATGGCTCCGGGGCGTAGAGGGGGCGTGGGTGGGCGGGGAGGGCGTACTGGCCTCTTCCTTCATGATGGCATTAACAGCGGGGCCGGGCTGTGGGCTGGGTGAAGACGACCCACGCTCACACTTTACCTGAAAGAAAGATGTTATTAAACCCATGCGACACTACACACACGGCTCAACAAATTTTTTGTTGTGTAAAACCTCAAAATTATATCAGAAAATTATATAAGAAAATAAAAATTATATGGCCAAAGTGCAAAATTGTACTGTACTGTCTACCATATAATATACCAGTTTTACTTGTGAGTAATGGTACAGTACTTGATATGTGAATCACTTTTAGCCAAAATACCACATGTTAAATTAAGCAAGCATAGACTGAAGTCTCATTCCTCACAATATTAGTCATCCTTTTCTTATAATGGGCCTTAACTAACTTAGTAGAGTTACTTGTTCAATCAAATAATTCACAAAATAGGCTTATTTAACAAAATACAAAGGAATACAGGAACAACTAGTTAACATACCTGCCAGGCATGGGAGCAGCGTTCAGAATGAACGCTCCCCTCCACTGCCTGCTCACCACTCATAATGGAACATTGCAAACTAGGAATTACAAGTCTATTATTCTGAGTCGTGTGCACTTCACATTAATGCAAGTAACATCTATAAGAATTTACAACATTTCTTAAGACTAATGGTTATAATCTAATCAGTGCTTGAGCTTGAAATGCATCAATTATTATTAGTGACCACTACACTGAATGTCAGTCACGTTCTGTGGTGAGGCAGCTGCTGTGTACAAGGGGGTCTTGTGAGTGTACACTGTATAGGTCTTTTTTCTGTTTGTTTGTAGATTGATAAGCCTCTTTCCCATGATTAATAAGATTCTTAAATACAAACATGACAATCATTTAAATATATTCATCACATTCTCTAATTCCTTTTGATCAAAGATATAAAATTTTGAGAGCGAATAGATCTTGTATTCTCACACAGAGGAGAAGTGGAATCTTTCAGCTTTTGCCAGCCCAAACACTAAGCTTATACTGTATTACAGTTTCACTAAAAATAAAAGCAGTTGAAACTTTCAGCATCACACTCAATTGATCCTGTGATTAACACATCCGCATTCAATCGTAATTTCAAATTTACAAACATTAACATGAGAATTCGTATGTGGGAGAAAGGAATAGAGACAAGAGAGAAACTGTACATTTAGTGGGTAAGTCAAGAAAGGTCACAGCTACATGTTTTATGGGCTATTGAACATACTATAAATATGAAAGAAGTTAACTAACATGTACGATTGAGATCAGTACATGACTGTCATTGGCACCTGTATTTGGAGCCATTTTTTGTGCATGTGACATGTGACAGGTTGAACATGCCGTTCCTCAAATTCATGTTGAATGCTTCGGTATGTTTAATAAGACTAGATTCTATGATGTTCCAGGTGAGAAGGTCGGGTCACCTGACCATCTGACCTGACCACCAACCGTTGTGTGCTATTTAAAGATTAGTAGGGTCATTACCTAATACCTGACCATTGTGGACCTGGTCTCACCCTCCTCTGTATATATACTCCTTGGTTTGTATTTCTCTTTAGTCTGTACTCACCCCTGAAGATGTGAATTACACGAAAGCGCTTGGGAACTTCGTGTTTTCTTCTTTCCTTGTGGTTATCAGCATAAACCTACATCACGCGCACCTACAGTGATTTACTTGCATATATATATATATATATATATATATATATATATATATATATATATATATATATATATATATATATATATATATATATATATATATATATATGTGTGTGTGTGTGTGTGTGTGTGTGTGTGTGTGTTTCTACTCCTAATATTAACATCTCACAAGGTCAGTGGATACTGGACACAGGACTGTATCATGTTCTGTAACCTGAGTTGTGACTTTAAGCATTTATCCAAGCTCTCACCAAGATGCAAACAGTGCCTAACAAAGACGTGACTGACCTTCCAAGTGGCTAGCAGGCCGAACAGTGACGAAGAGGATAAAATACGTAGAGTAAAGTACACTAAAGTATAATAATTTATAAATCTTGCAACCATAATAAAAAGGTAAAGGAGTCCTCCCAAGTAAAAGTTCCATTTTCTTTTATCACAACAGAGAAAATGGACGTAATTAAAGAGTTTGATGAATGAGTTTAAATGTGGGAATTAAATGAGTGAATGAGTTTGAACGAGTTACCATGGTGTAAAAGATACAAAACGAGTGTCATTTAAATTAAATGGATAATTATAATAATATAAATAATAATTTAATAAGATCTTTTTATATTAGTGCACCGCTCTATCTAACCTAACCTATGTCTGCTTGTTTATTGTTTTTACACATTTCTAATACCCAAAGAAGGAAGGGAGCACTACCATAAATTAACCTTTAATCATAATATACTATTGGTCATTTGCGAGGGAAACGTCATGGAAGAAAGCGTAAGAAAGCGTAAGTGTTGACTGTAGGCTTCTATTGGTTGGGAAGATAAAATTCTAGTTTCGATTGGTAATAATAACTAATAATAAACATGTACACTGGTTCCAGGACAGAGTAATATTAAGGAAATTAACCTTGGCTATAGAAATTTCAATGACAAAAGGTTCACATTATGGATGGAACTTGAATCAATTTTTGCCAAATAAATTTTGTTACAGATTATTAAAAAACTTATAAGAGTAAATGGATTTCAGGAACTGTTAGGAACCCTAGCATATTGGTTTGGTTAGGTTAGATTAGGATATGTTAGGTTAGGTAGTTAAGGTTAGGTTAGATAAAATTGGTTTATGTTATTTTAGAATAAGATGGGTTTGGTTATAAGGTCCAGGGTTCGATTCCCGAATATTTTTTATAGTGAGGTATTGTTTGCATAAGGAAGTCCGCGTGCTATATGGACTGATATTATATATATATATATATATATATATATATATATATATATATATATATATCACATGTAGATCCACAATGAAAACGTGGATAAGATAAATCTTGATAAAATCACACGGGGAAAAGGGAAACAACGGAGCACCTTAGCTTTCGTCTTTATTCAAGACATCTTCAGAGGCAACTGAAGATGTCTTGAATAAAGACGAATACTAAGGTACTCCGTTGTTTCCCTTTTCCCCGTGTGATTTTATCAAGATATATATATATATATATATATATATATATATAAAGTATTAAACTGAAAATTGTCTCCCAAGGCAAAAATAGTGCCACAAGTAGCATCGTGTTGTGAACGTTAGGTCACATTAGGTTAACCATGTTAAGACACTTACCGGTTGTGTCTTGGCGTAGTGGCTGGCACCTTGAGCGTAGTTAGACGGAGATGAGGGCGTGGACCTGTTGACGGAGACGCCGGGTGCAGGAGAGTTGCGCCCTTCCTCGTTATCCCCACCAGACACACTCAGTCTTGGGAGAATAATGAAACTTAAAACTTATCCACCAAAACCCTACTCACTCGACAAAGAGGGTACAAGTTAAACACACCGGTACTGTGCGTGATAAGAAGATAAAGCTGACCCTGAACTAATATCCCCATCACCCCTCTGTAAAGGTAAGTGCACATGTACTGTAAGCCAATGATTCACTAGACTGTTGCTATACGGAGTTATTACTCAAATGTACCCAAATGTAGCCAAATGTAGCCGGAATGAAGTCAAATAATGGTCCTAGATGAATAAATCGGACTGCTAATCACTTCTCGACTAGTATTTGGTGTCAGTCACAAAAAATTGGTAAACTTAATTTAATCTGAGTTAATAGATTGAGTGCATGTACCTAACCTAACCTAACCTAACCTAATCTAATCTAATCTAATCTAACCTAACCTAACCCAACTCAGATTAAATTAAGTTTACCAATTTTTTTTTTACTTTATGACACCAAATAATAATCGAGAAGTGATTCACAGCCCGAATTACGCTTGTACGACCATCATTTGACTTCATTGCGACTACATTTGGGTACATTTGTGACTTTCTGACACCAAATACTAGTCGAGAAGTGATTAGCAGTCCGATTTATTCATCTAGGACCATTATTTGACTTCATTCCGGCTACATTTGGCTTCATTTGGGTAATTAGTCGGACCGCAAGAAAGGGCGCCTCTATGTGCCACCCCTCCTCACATCTCCCAAGGCAGCTTTAGCATGTTCTAGGGGTAACTTACCGAAGAAGAGGCACTGAAATATATCTTTATGATATATCCTAGTTTTTTGTACTGATTCTATACCGTTTTACATAAAATCTCTCTCTCTCTCTCTCTCTCTCTCTCTCTCTCTCTCTCTCTCGGCAAAATATAACACAAATAAATTAAACTCTATTCTTTACCAGACCTTATGAGTCACAGGGAAGTTACAATAACAAGACTGCCTCAGATCCTCAAAGACGCGTTGAGGATAACTTATGGGAAAAAATTATACGGTAACAACTTAAGAGAATGTTTGGTCATCACATCATTAACCGTGCAGGGTTCTTCTCCATTCCTGAGGACAGAAACAGAGGCCACGATTTGGAGCTTTTAATTAATAATCTCTATAGAAAACGATATCAAGGTCAGTATATATTTTTTTATAATTACCTTACAAGAAAAGAAAAA
Source organism: Homarus americanus (assembly GCF_018991925.1). Classification (NCBI taxonomy): domain Eukaryota; kingdom Metazoa; phylum Arthropoda; class Malacostraca; order Decapoda; family Nephropidae; genus Homarus; species Homarus americanus. The sequence continues at coordinate 68,645 of NW_024754652.1, forward strand.
CCAAATCTTTATATTTAATCTGTTCAAGCACAAACATTATGAATGGACTGTAGGATGTCTCAGTTACAACGTTGCTTCCCCGTGCTAATAACATGGGAACTAAAGTTAATGTGTTTAATTTTAATATAAAAGGAGGAGACATAATTATACAAACAGAGACAGAAAACAGTACTTCCCAAGTTCCCCAGTAGAGTACCTAGATAGACTCAGAATACTTGGTAAGAACGTTCCCTCCCTGGACCAGAGAATATCAGTGTGTGTGTGTTAGGGGGGGGGGGGGTATGACTGCTGCCAGTCTATAGGACATTCTTTCTCTCGCTACTAACAGTTCATACCAAACGATAGTAAACTTGGGAGTAGATTAATTACGTGTGATATACTTAATATTATATACCTACAAAACACCTTTGGCTCTACCGACACCTCTATACACTCACATACTGATTGACTCACTCATTCACTTCCTGTATCTGGCCGTCACACCCGCCAAATCTATTTATTATGATCATGTAATTAAGAGAAAATTTAAACTCACGGGAAACCTATCCGCGCCAGTACCCGTAATTATGTAACCTCTTGACTCACTGGTATAGACAATAATCACTTAGGCGCTGTATGAGTCCATTCTTACACGGCGGCTCCTCAATACACAGTAAATGTATAGAAACTCTTGAAAAATATTAAAGAGTTATCCAAATACATCTCTAGTACGACAGGTCAAGCGTGTGATGTCTTCAGTGAATGTGAGCGGCAGCCAGGTGGTGAATGTGGCAGATAGTACAATAAGCCAGGTGGTAAGTGACAGATGGTACAATAAGCCAGGTGGTGACAGATGGTACAATAAGCCAGGTGGTAAGTGACAGATGGTACAAAAAACCAGGTAGAAAGTGTGTGGGCATCTGATGGTAGAAAGCAAGGGATGAAAATCAGGAAATACCGATGACAGAAGGAAAACTTGTGTCTAATGTAGTGGATGCTGTTGAGGAGTTATTTTCCTAAACCTCTCCTCAAGCGTCAAGCATATCCCACACAACTTATTCAACGTCCTAAAAAATATATATATTAGAACTTGGTAAACCATTAACATTTAACACAATTATCAGATGTAGTTAGTTTTTGTCAGTACAGTAACGCATTTGTGTATCTCTCCTTAATTTTGTTATGGTTATGAGTGGCGTAACGTGGAGTTGGTAACAATGCTTTTTCGTCTCGGTCTTCCCACACTCTCACTCGTCATGGTAACAATGCTCACTCGTCTCGGTCTTCACACACTCTCACTCGTCATGGTAACAATGCTCACTCGTCTCGGTCTTCACACACACTCTCACTCGTCATGGTAACAATGCTCACTCGTCTCGGTCTTCACACACTCTCACTCGTCATGGTAACAATGCTCACTCGTCTCGGTCTTCACACACTCTCACTCGTCATGGTAACAATGCTCACTCGTCTCGGTCTTCACACACACTCTCACTCGTCATGGTAACAATGCTCACTCGTCTCGGTCTTCACACACTCTCACTCGTCATGGTAACAATGCTCACTCGTCTCGGTCTTCACACACTTTCACTCGTCTCGGTCTTCCCACACTCTCACCAAGCCACTAAAGTCATTAAATATTGTTCCCTTGTGCCTTCTTGGTTACCATGAAGAACAATGTGACTACCGTACGTTCTGTGACACACTTTATAACGCACCTGTCAGACAAGCTCCTGACTGTAGTATCGATGGCTTCCTTTAGATCTTTATCGACTGGACTGGCGGCTCTTGAAGACTCACGGCCGTCCCCAGGCGCCTCACCCCCTACACCGTTTTCTGATTGGATAGAGAAGGGCGATGACGTCACGCCTTCCCCTCCTGCGGATTGGTCGGAGTGTGAAGACGTCATTAAGTCACTCGCCGATTTTTCACCGTCACTGTCCCAATCATCATCTCCTGAAAGACGAAAAAAGAATACATTATCAGTACTAAGAAAAATACAAAGAGAAACACCGAAATAACCCCTGGCGGCCACAAACAGAAACATCTGGGTACAGTTTAATTAGAGGCAGGTAATATTAACCAACTGTGTAGCGTCAAACTGAACTCTGTCACCTTCAACACACACACATTCATACAATTGTACATCTTTCTGCGTTGGTGATTAAACGCCTGCACTTCAAGACAAGGTTGCAAAGTCACTAATGAAGAGGCGATTGATAGATGAGGGTGATATGAGCGTAATGTGGTTAAGTGATCACGTGAGTTTCCCGTGGCGACTGGCGGGTTCACATACACAAATGTATTGTGAAAATGCACCCAAACTCAGCCCCGGACGATAAATACTTAGGTCTATTATATTAACATAAAATAACTAAGTAGGAAGCAGATATGGGTGACAAAACAGCTCGTGAAAATACATACACAGGTATGATGAGATAGGCACACTCACTCACTCACCCACTCACTCACTCATTCACTCACACTTGTTCACTCACTCACACCTGTTCACTCACTCACTCACTCACACTTGTTCACTCACTCACTCACTCACTCACCCACTCACACCTGTTCACTCACTCACCCACTCACTCACTCACACCTGTTCACTCACTCACTCACACCTGTTCACTCACTCACTCCACTCACTCCACTGTTCCTCCTCACACTTGTTCACTCCTCCCCACTCCCACCTGTTCACTCACTCCCTCCTCCCACACCCTGTTCCTCCTCACTTGTTCACTCCTCCTCCCCACCCCTGTTCACTCCTCCCTCCTCCTCCCCTTACCACTCTCCACCTTGTTCACTCCTCCTCACTCCCACACCTGTTCACTCACTCCCTTACTCACACTTGTTCACTCACTCACTCACACTTGTTCACTCACTCACTCACACTTGTTCCTCACTCCACTCACTCACTTGTTCCTCCTCCCACTCACGCCTTGTTCCTCCTCCCACTCCCCTCACACTTGTTCCTCCCCTCCACTCCTCACACCTGTTCACTCCTCCTCCCACACCTGTTCCTCCTCACTTACCTTGTTCACTCCTCCTCACACTTGTTCACTCACTCCTCCCACCTGTTCACTCCTCCTCCTCCTGTTCACTCACTCCACTCACTCACTCACTCACTCACACCTGTTCACTCACTCACTCACACCTGTTCACTCACTCACTCACACTTGTTCACTCACTCACTCACACCTGTTCACTCACTCACTCTAACAAAACTTAACCTAACCTACTTGTCTACTCCCTGTCAGATGGAGAAGCTTTTAATACAGACAGACAAATAGATATATAAATAAATTGTTATATCGGGACAGAGAGAAGGATTGATGAATATAGACAGACAGACAGACAGACAGACATAAATAGATAAAAGAGAGCTGAATGAACACTCAGACATACAGACATATCTCGAGACTTTTATTTCTGAACAAAATCAAACATTTCAAACAAACATATTTTTTTTTTCAATAATAGCTCCCAAGTAATAATAATAATAATAATAATAATAATAATAATAATAATAATATGTGTCCGTTGTGGCAGCGTTATGACAGGTGGTTGCGTAGTAAGTGCTACGTGTGAGTGTTAATCCTTCCTCTTTTAATTCGTTTACAGTCTCTTACCAATCATTTAATATTCATACTTTTTTTTTCTTGATTCAACTAATACTTCCTTCGTCTTTCCCTCCCCCCACCCTCCCCCCCCCCCCCCCCCGTCCATTAATCCTCCCCTCCCTTCAGCTCCACCCTCTAGTCTTGCTTCGTCAGTCTGGTCTCAATCTTATCAGGGGAACGACCACTCTTATCGTCAGTACACCTGCACTCCCCCCCCCAACACTATCACCACCTCCCGACCACTACCACATTCCCTCCCTTATCGCACGTTACACCTACCCTCTTCACACACACATATCTACATACACAGCACCACAGTCACACACAGAGCATTACAGCCACATACATACATAAAAAGCGCACACACACACACACACACACACATTTGCCAGTGACTGAAAACCTCATACAACATTAACCTAAATTGTAAATATTTCTTTGTCTATAGTGAGAGGGACGAACTGAGGATAGTGCTGTAGTGGGCCAGGTATAGGAAGCGCACCTGTGAATACTTGATCCAACCAAAGTCAATCAGTGTTTAAAAAGTAATAATAACAATCCATAAAAGGGGGGGGGGGTTCTAAAGGGGGTTTCCAATATAGGGGGTTTCCAAAAATGCTGTCCCAAAATAAGGGTTTCCGACATTAGGGTTTCCAAAATAGCAAGTCCCATATTTGAGGTTTCCAAAATAGGGCCTTGTGATTATTTTTTAAGGGTTTCAACAACAACAATCACCACAAGAACCACCGCTTCTAACAGCAATCCTCCCACCACCATTACCATCACAACTATTACTATCAGCTTCCAACCACGTAAAAATATCTTTCTTAACCATCATAACCACATCCACTACCCTCACCGCCGCCATCCACTACCCACACCACCCCTACTACCCACACCACCACCATCCACTACCCACAACTCCTACCCACACCACCCCTACTACCCACACCACCACCATCCACTACCCACACCACCCTACTATCACACCACCACCATCCACTACCCACACCACCCCTACTACCCACACCACCACCATCCTGCCCACACCACCCTACCCACACCACCACCATCCTACCCACCACCCCTACTACCCACACCACCACCATCCACTACCCACCACCCCTACCCACACCCTACTACCCACACCACCACCCATCACTACCCACACCACCCCTACTACCCACACCACCACCATCCACACCCACATCACCCCTACTACCCACACCACCATCCACTACCCACACCACCACCATCCACTACCCACACCACCCCTACTACCCACATCACCACCATCCACTACCCACCTACTACCCATCACCACCATCCACTACCCACACCACCCTACTACCCACCCCTACGACCCACCACCATCCACTACCCACCACCCCTACTACACACCACCATCCACTACCCACACCACCCCTACTACCCACACCACCACCATCCACTACCCACACCACCCCTACTACCCACACCACCACCATCCACTACCCACACCACCCCCATCCACTACCCACACCACCCAGTCATCACCACCACAATGCATATTATCTCCCTGACCAAGTATTCTCTAGGTGTCCCTCTACCACGCCTGATACAACCTTATTCCACACCACCACTACTAACCCCCTTCTCCCTCTCTCTCTTTCTATCTCCACCACCATCACCACCTTCCTCCATCACACTGCTCTCTTCCCTCAACAGCACCACTCCTTCAAGATTACCACCAACACCTTTCCCCAACACCACCCACTTCCTTAACCATCATCACTTATCGGTCTCCATCATTTCACCATCAACACTATCCCTCCCTCCCTTACTCCCACCCCCTTGCCTATGCTCGCCTTCCTCCCCTCACTTGTTTACCCATTTCCCCCCATCTCCCTTCCTCTCCCTGACTTGTACACCTTCTCTCCTCCCTCTCCCTCATCACCCTGCCAGAGCGAGTACCAGTGCATCCTGTGTTCACCTGTACTGGCCGTAATCACCTCAAGGAGATAAGACAAATTCACTTTCCTATCTTTGGGTGAGACGCAACTCTCTTTGTTACGTCTGTCTTCTGATATGATTATTTATCTGTGTGTGTGTGTGTGTGTGTGTGGATGTGTGTAAAACTTGCTCCGTGACAAACGTACATAAAATAAACACAAAAATAATAAAAAAACATATGCAAGAGAAAAAACGTTCAAACACTCAAAAATACACAAACACACACACACAATCATGCATACACACAGGAAAACAAACGTACACAATGAAACAAACAATCACACACACGATAAAAAAAACGTTCTCACCCTCATAAAACACAGACACACACACACACAAGTCATTTCGGAGTATCACATAATGCAACATATACTTAGGTTAATAACATAGGTGTGGGAACAAGTGTGTGTGTATGTGTGTGTGTGTACCCACCTTCACTCAGCACCAGTTAATAATATGTGAAAGACTCAGCCATAATTAATCCTTCCTCAGATTGTTAATTTGTTATCCAATAGTTATGGAACCTGTTGGTAACTCCACCCATTTCATGACCAGAATTCATATGGCTGTTCCCACCACCACCACAACCCCTGTTTTTTTGTTTTACATCGTTTATTCATTTTCTTCTGTTTATATTATTTCATTATGGTGTTTCCTATTCGCTTTGTACTTTATTTATGCAAGAATTTGTAGGTTTAGACTAGCTTAGCCAGAGTCCCTCACCTCCGACCTTGTTGTGGTGGGGAGAGGGAGGGGCCAAAAAGTGGCTAGTTGGCAACCGTACGTCTCGAGTGATGCCTATCGACACCGGCGGGTTGGTATCGTGCCATCAGTAACACAATTAAAAACTTTACACAGGCTTCCTATCACACCATGCCATCTTTTCGACAAATGGGACTTGTTTTGATGGAGTGTCCGGGCTCGGCAGCTTACATATGCTAACCAAGAAGAGAAAATGGGATTCATATTCTGCCGTAACTTATCACTCGTGTGTACTGTGGCTTGAAAATACCGTAAACAATGTGTTCCTATGTCAAACGGGGTGTGTTTTATGCTAGCCTTCGACGAGGATTGACAAGCTAGTTCATGAAAACTTACGAATACTTTTGGGAACTTCAGCACCCAATCCTCGTATCGTCTCGGCCAATCAAAGATGGCGGACGGAGAGTGGGCGGAGCCTCGCTAGCCGCAGAATGAAACTTGAATGTGATTGGTTGATTTTATCACAAACGTGTAAACGAACAAAAACTCCCGCGGAAAACTGATAAATCGGTACCCAAGATGGAAAGGCAAGTTTGGCCCCTACTGATAATTGATCTAAGGAGGTAGTATATTTATAAGAGGGCGGGTATACGACTCTTGGCACCATACATCCACACACTCCTCAAGCATCAGATACCACGTAAAAGGCTGTCAGTATTGTTATTTGACGGGGCAAACCTTCATGAATAAAGATATACAACAATCAAACAAAGGCATAGAAAACGATTCTCAAACTAAATTGGTGATGGTGAGCCCGCGATGGATGCCTGATTGTCGAAATTAATGGGAAGCTTATCAGAAAAAGCTATAGACAGTGGTGGTGTGATAAGAGCAGACTGGGAGTTCATTAAGTTAGTAGATTGCACCGACTATCCCTCGCCAATTATATGACCTGCATAATTATGTGCCAGAGACGATATGCACACCCCCTCCCCTCTCCTGCTCTTTACTGGTCGTACTGTGGATAGTGTGTCCGGAATAGGCTAGATTCATCCACACATCCATCTATTCCTCTCCTCTCTCCCACCATCCAGAGATGTTATAGACTGATTTATCATCACTTCAACAAATATATCCACCTCTCAAACATCACACACACACTCGCCATAACCCCATAATGGTCAAAATTGAGGAAATCCCACAAAGAAAAATTCAACCTCACCTACCCCATCCTTCGGTCCCCATAAGACTGGGTGAATAATTGTCATGAGTGATGAAGCCACATGCATAAAACTTATCAGATAATGTGGGAGGCGGAGGCGGGTCTCACTAAAAACTGACTTTGGTTCGTCTATGCTAAAGATTAAAAACAAAAGAAGACGCTAAGATGTTGAGGAGGAGGAATGTCTTGGTTGAACGAGGCTGATGGGAACCTCTGAACCCAACTTATTATCTCTTAGTTGAACGCACCTCTTGGGAACCTCTGAACGCAACCCATGTCTCGGTTGAACGCAGCTGCTAGGGATCAAGAGAACGCTGACGAATTTATTTTTTTTTTCTATCCAATTTTAAGTACAGTACGTCATTTAAGGTAAATTTTCAGTGTTAAACATCAAGTACAGTATATGTTATTTACGGTAAATTTTCAGCGTTAAACATCAAGTACAGTATATGTTATTTACGGTAAATTTTCAGCGTTAAACATCAAGTACATATATGTTATTTACGGTAAATTTTCAGCGTTAAACATCAAGTACAGTACGTCATTTACGGTAAATTTTCAGCGTTAAACATCAAGTACAGTACGTCATTTAAGGTAAATTTCAAGCGTTAAACATCAAGTACAGTATATGTTATTTACGGTAAATTTTCAGCGTTAAACATCAAGTACAGTATAAGTTATTTACGGTAAATTTTCAGCGTTAAACATCAAGTACAGAACGTCATTTAAGGTTAAATTTTCAGTTAAATCAACATCAGTACAGTATATGTTATTTACGGTAAATTTTCAGCGTTAAACATCAAGTACAGTATATGTTATTTACGGTAAATTTTCAGCGTTAAACATCAGAAAGTATATGTTATTTACGGTAAATTTTCAGCGTTAAACATCAAGTACAGTACGTCATTTACGGTAAATTTTCAGCGTTAATATCAAGTACAATATATGTTATTTACGGGATAATTTTGTTGCGCAAATTTTAAGTACATCATCTTGTCCACCATCTTCTTGCCGCAGGTCAGAGGTCAACTAATTACTGCTGTACGTGTATTCTACCACCTTAAACTGGTAGAGGAAACAAAATAACTTACGATCCTTTGTGAATCAACCCGGGGCCGTGTTCACTTTTATTTATATAATTTTTACACGATTTTATTAACTTTTACTAAATGTATATATAGCGGTATATATTTGGGTAATATTTTTCAAATCTCTTTTGTTTCACCATACGCGATTGAAAGTTGTGTGTGTATGTATGTATGTATGTATGTATGTATGTACAGTATGTATGTATGTACGTACAGTATGTATGTATGTACAGTATGTATGTATGTATGTATGTATTAATTTTTCTAACATTTTAATAATACAAGATATTTTAGCATTATTATACTCTATTTAACAATATTATCATAATTAACAAACTGTTGTAAATTAAAAAAAAAATTTAATTGAACCTTTCAGCATTATAGCCAGTAAACAAATTACCAGAGTTACTATACTGTAAATCTAAAAAAAGTAAATTACCGAATATCAATTTACACAAGAACGTCAACAGATGTCGACATTTTGTTGACATATTGATGCGAGTTGATTCATAAATTATTGCACAGGTTAACGAGACCAGTGTGATAATCCATTTTACAGGTGAGGAATAATTATCTCCACGGGTTTATCTTCCTGTACTTTACGTATTATTGTGGGATTTTGTGAATTTTATTTTGATGTGATGTTTATTTACAAGACTTTTTTTTTACAGTATATATATGGTAATGGGAGGCTGGTGGTGGTGGTTGGTGAGTGGTGGTGGGTGGGGGGGTGGGTAGTGAGGGTTTGGTGGGAGTGAGGGGTTGGTGGTAGTGAGGTTTGGTGGGCAGTGAGGGGTTTGGTGGGCAGCGAGGAGTGGTTGGTGGGCAGTGATTATAGTGGATATATATCTTGTGAGCTTTTAATAAACAACTACATAATTTACATAAGAGTGAACAATTACACACACACACACACACACACACACACACACACACACACACACACACACACACACACACACACACACACATACATACTAAAAAATGAAATCCGAGACAAATTAAATTAACATTAGTGACAGGTGTTAAATATAGGCGTTAATGACAGGTGTTAGCGACAGGTGTTAGCGACAGGTGTTAGTGACAGGTGTTAATAGCGAGAGTTAGTGACAGGTGTTTGTGACAGGTGCCAATGGCAGGTGTTAGCGACAGGTGGGTGACGTCTACCTTGTGTTTGTCAAGATACTTAATTGAGAAAAATATGATATTGGACGATTAGGTAGTGTAGCTTATGTGAGTGACATACACATACCCGGTACACACATGCCGGTACACACACATACCCGGTACACACACATGCCCGGTACATACACATACCCGGTACACACATACCCGGTACATACACATACCGGTACACACACATACCCGGTACACACACATACCCGGTACACACACATGCCGGTACACACATACCCGGTGCATACACATACCCGGTACACACACATACCCGGTACACACACTTACCGGTGTACATACACATACCCGGTACACACACATACCGGTATACACATACCGGTACACACACATACCAGTACACACATACCCGGTACACACACATGCCGGTACACACACATACCGGTACACACACATACCGGTACACACACATACCGGTACATACACATGCCGGTACACACACTACCCGGTACATACACATACCGGTACATACACATACCGGTACACACACACATGCCGGTACATACATACCGGTACATACACATACCCGGTACATACACATACCGGTACACACACATACCCGGTACATACACATACCGGTACATACACATACCGGTACACACACATACCGGTACACACACATACCCGGTTACACACAGCACCCGGTACATACACATACCCGGTACATACACATACCGGTACATACACATACCGGTACATACACATACCGGTACATACACATACCGGTACACACACATGCCGGTACACACACATGCCGGTACACACACATACCGGTACACACATCCCGGTACACACCGCCCGTACACACACATACCGGTACACACACATACCCGGTACACACATACCCGGTACATACACATACCCGGTGCAGCACACATTGGTGGTACATACACATACCGGTGTACACATGCCGGTGCATACACATACCGGTACACACACATGCCCGGTACACACACATACCCGGTACATACCGCCGGTGCACACACATACCTGGTACACACACATACCCGGTACATACACATACCAGTACACACACCACCCGGTACATACACATACCCGGTACATACACACATACCGGTACACACATACCAGTACACACATGCAGTACACACACATACCCGGTACATACATACCGGTGCATACACATACCGGTGCATACACATACCAGTGCATACACATACCCGGTACACACATACCGGTACACACACATACCGGTACACACACATACCGGTACATACACATACCCGGTACATACACACATGCCGGTACATACACATACCCGGAGTACATACACATACCCGGTACATACACATACCGGTACACACATACCGGTACATACACATACCAGATTTACATACCGGTACACACACATGCCGGTACACACATACCGGTACATACATACCCGGTACATACACATACCGGTACATACTACCGGTACACACATTGGTACATACACATACCTGTACATACACATACCGGTACATACACATACCCGGTACATACACATGCCGGTACATACACATACCGGTACATACATACCGGTACATACACATGCCGGTACATACACCTTGGTACATACACATACCGGTACATACACACATACCCGGTACATACATACCCGGTACATACACATACCGGTACATACACATACCGGTACATACATACATACATACATATAAAACACTAACACACACACGGGCGAAAACACTAACAATACTTACGACATATATACGCACTTTCTCACACACACACAGGTGAAGGACACAAGGAGGGTAACACCCATGGTGGCAGTTTTATGGGATGACGTCATTACTCACAGTGGGGGCAGCTACACCCACCGCAACACACACACACACACACACACAATTAGGCATGAACCATTAATAATGTGTCTATTGTCCCGTTATGATGCGGAGGATTGTACAAGTTATCTAATGACATAGTAAGCATCCCAGTGTCGGACGGACGAGCAAGTTAAACAGCATATATATACAGTACATCAGCAGCCATACGATAAAATACGAAGCATAAAATAACAAAGGTACAGAATGTCTAAACCATAACGCCGCATCACTAATACCCGACACTGAAAATACGGGTCACGTAAAAAAAAAATAAACAATTACAGTTACTACAGTCTTAGATCCACGTCGAGGTCTTTTTAACCACAGTGGGGACCATAGAGTGGGGGGTCTTGATGGCGTCAGTCTGAAGCAATGGTCTTTAGTCGATCATTCCGCGTAAATATAACCTAACCTATCATATAGCAATCTTTACTCACAGTTAGCTTTTAAATGAAGTACAGTAATATCAATGTACTGTCCCCTCCACTAATTGCGTTTACAGAGGCTCTTCATATAAACATTCGACAAATCATTATCATTCAGATATTGGTTTTAATATTGTTTTAATTTGATTCCATATTGTGAGTTTCCATGTGTCGAATGTATACAAAAACAGGATCCCACACTGCACAAAACTTGACGAGCCCCTGTAAACGCACAAGTGAAGGGGACTGTTCCTTCTAATAATAACACGTAGATGACTTGATGAAGAATTGTTTCTTATATAGCCACACACAACCCCCACAGCATCACACCACCACAGCACACCACCACAGCACACCACCACAGCACACCAATACACCACCACTGCACACACCACTGCACACCACCACAGCACACTATCACAGCACACCACCACAGCACACCACCACAGCACACACCACTGCACACCACCACAGCACACCACCACAGCACACCACCACAGCACCACCAGCACACCACCACAGTACACTATCACAGCACACCACCACTGCACACCACCACAGCACCACCACAGCACACCACCACAGCACACACACCACCACAGCACACCATCACAGCACACCACCACAGCCACCACAGCGCACCACAGTACTATCACAGCACACCACCACACCACGCAAGTACACCACCACAGCACACCACCAGCACACTATCACAGCACACCACCACAGCACACCACCACAGCACAGCACCACAGTACACTATCACAGCACACCACCCCAGGAGGTACACAGGAACGCTATATCATACGTCGGACAATAACTGGCATTACCCAAGTTTGTCCTGTAGGTGAGCAATAACACCATAACACAGCATACAAACACCATAACACAGCATACTAACACCATAACACATCATACTAACACCATAACACATCATACTAACACCATAACACATCATACTAACACCATAACACAGCATACTAACACCATAACACAGCATACAAACACCATAACACAGCATACTAACACCATAACACATCATACTAACACCATAACACATCATACTAACACCATAACACAGCATACAAACACCATAACACAGCATACTAACACCATAACACATCATCATAACACATCATACTAACACCATAACACATCATACTAACACCATAACACAGCATACTAACACCATAACACAGCATAACACCATAACACAGCACACATCATACTAACACCATAACACAGCACCATAACACAGCATACCAACACCATAACACATCATACTAACACCATAACACATCATACTAACACCATAACACATCATACTAACACCATAACACAGCATACTAACACCATAACACAGCATACTAACACCATAACACATCATACTAACATACTAACACACATACATAACACCATACACATACTAACACCATAACACAGCAATCACACAGCATACTAACACCATAACAACACACCATACACAGCATATAACACAGCATACACAACAACACTAACACCATAACACAGCATACTAACACTGTAACACAGCACATACTAACACCATAACACATCATACTAACACCATAACACATCATACTAACACCATAACACATACTAACACCATAACACATCATACTAACACCATAACACAGCATACTAACACCATAACACAGCATACTAACACCATAACACAGCATACTAACACCATAACACAGCATACTAACACCATAACACAGCACACTAACACCATAACACATCATAATATCTCCTCTCCCACCACACTACTAGAGGTAACACGGAAATTATCGCTGGTACCAAAGACAGAGTTTAGGATAGGTTAGGTTAGGTTAGGTTAGGTTAGTGTTGTCTGTAAGCGCTTCATGCACAATAACTGAAACACACTGATATAACATGGAGTCTTAACACAACACAGCACATGCTAGGCTTATAACACGGCAGAGGAGCTTTAACATAGTCTAACAGAACATATACTGGTAATATGTTAATAATACTACTAAATAATAACAATAATGACAATAGTAGTAATAATAATAATAATAATAATAATAATAATAATAATAATAATATTAATAATGATAATAATAACAGTTAAATAATAATAATAAATAAGAGAATTTGGTGAAGAAAAAATTACTATAACAACAGATTATAACTGAGTAAGACATTATATACAATAATTAAAAACAACAACACAGCAACAAATAAACAAACCCTGGAAAGTAAATAGGTCAACACAGCAACATAATGAAACATCAAACACAGCAGCGTAGGAGTGGTAGGGAAGTTTGGAGGCCAACACAGCACTGACAGCAATGGTTCGAGGCCCAACATAGGAGGGTACACTGGCCATCACAGCATCAACACAGGAGAGTACACAGGCCATCACAGACTAACATAGGAGGGTACACTCGCCATCACAGCATCAATAATACAGGCCAACATACCATCACTTCAGCATCAACATAGAGGAGAGTACACTGGCCATCACAGCATCACTACAGGCCAACATACCATCATCACAGCATCAACACACAGGAGAGTACACTGGCCACCACCACAGCATCAACACAGGCCAACATACCATCATCACAGCATCAACATAGGAGAGTACACCGGCCATCACAGCATCATCACAGGCCAACATACCATCATCACAGCACATCAACATAGAAGAGTACACTGGCCATCACAGCATCATCACAGGCCAACATACCATCATCACAGCATCAACACAGGAGAGTACACTGGCCACCACAGCATCAACACAGGCCAACATACCATCATCACAGCATTAACATAGGAGAGTACACTGGCCATCACAGCATCATCACAGGCCAACATACCATCATCACAGCATCAACACAGGAGAGTACACAGGTCATCACAGCATCAACACAGGAGAGTACACAGGTCATCACAGCATCAACACAGGAGAGAACACAGGCCATCACAGCATCAACACAGGCCATCACAGCATAAACACAGGAGAGAACACAGGCCATCACAGCATCAACACAAGCCACCACAGCATTAACACAGCACGAACACAGCAGAGTACACAGCATCAACACAGCAGAGTACACAGGTGCTGCGAGGTAATATAAAAGGAGGGTGGGATAGAAGATAGCGCAGCGGGGCAGTGTTCAATCCTCAGATGTGTTCTCTCTCGTTAGCTGAAATGACATGCACTGATCACTACCTCGATACCCGTCCCCCAGCTCCCCCACCAACCCACCTCTTAGCCTCCAGCCCATCCTCTAGTCCCCCCTCCCCCCCTCCCAGCTCTTGACAACTCTCCTAGCCCTCCAGCCTAGCTCACTCATCTATTCTCGGCCACCTCTTAACTAGTTGGGACATCTCCTAGCCTGCAGTTCCTGTTTATTCTCCTAGCCTCGACCATCTCCTAGCCTTGGAAGTCCTCCTCAACCATGCCACCTCCTAGCATCAGTCACCTCTTGGCCCTCTCCCCTTCGCTCCCTTTCCAATGTCTTGCCCTAAGTATGTCTGTATTTGTCTGGGTCTTGACTTGAATTTGGGCTTACACACACACACACGTCTCACCCCTAGCCCCCATACGGCTCCTCAACCATCTAAGGCTCTTGTGGCCCCGTTGCTTCATCCTAACCCGATGCCCCCTGACCCCGCCCCGACCCACCGGCCCCGCTTGTCCATCACCACCAGCCCCGTTTCGCTTGGTGTTCCGCCTTCTGTTTTGAGATGAGGTTTATCGTCTATTCACTAACCTATTTCACCCATTAATCATGTCACTATTTCCAGGCATGGGTTGTGAAATTAAATAGTCTTCTGTTTGCTAGTGCCACGATAAGGCGATGATGGGATCTTGTTACAGTTCATTACCCAAACTAACTGTAAAACACGCACTTACACTACTATTACTACTACTACTACTACTACTACACACTCATCCACATACACACAAATAGTTATCGTCATCATACGCAAACTTTATTTTATTTACACACACAATGTCTTGTTACAATCATTAGCAAGCACACACATACACTCACAGCATCACACACATACACTCACAGCATCACACACATACACTCACAGCATCACACACATACACTCACAGCATCACACACATACACTCACAGCATCACACACATACACTCACAGCAGCACACACATACACGCACAGCATCACGCACATACACTCACAGCATCACACACATACACTCACAGCATCACACACACCCACCCACACAAACACACACTGATTAATTAAAATTAACTCACCCTCCACTTCCCTTACAAAAACAAAGGACTAACGCAATACGGTACTTAACCCGAGGGAACAAGTGTTGGCTAACGACTTGCACAATATGCAAGCCTGAGGGTCTCTCTTACACCATCACCACATACCACCATCACCACATACCACCATCACCACATACCACCATCGCCACATACCACCATCGCCACATACCACCATCGCCACATACCACCATCACCACATACCACCATCGCCATACCATCGCCACATACCACCATCACCACATACCACCATCACCACATACCACCATCACCACATACCACCATCACCACATACCACCATCACCACATACCACCATCGCCACATACCACTATCACCCCCACAGACAACACCGTCACCACACACCATCACTACCTCCACCATAACGCTCTCTATAGGCAGTTCCTCGTATACCCAGAACATGACTGGTATTTAATGGCCTTTCCAGATACTTCCTGTGTTTTCCTTCTAACTCCTATTTCCAGGTTGGTATACAATATGTATACATAATTCCAGGTTGTGTTGTTACTTCCTGGATTATTTAAGCCTTTGTTTATTTCCTGAATTATTTAGATAAAGTTTTCGTTAGAGGAGCTTAATACCCCGGTGCTTCTCTGCCGTCCAATACAACAAAATTCTTTAAAAAAAAGTCTCAATGAGCATTAGCGGTTATCAGAAACCTCTAAGTGGGTTTCACTTGGCTGAGATAACTTACTCAAAGGGTTTCTTTTGTTTGTGGTAACTGTGTTGTGAATTTTTTTTTCAGTTAAACCTTAGTGTATGAAATAAAATTTTAAAATACATTATCCATAGTCTCTCATAAAATAAATTGAGTTAAACACTTTTTAACCAACAGTAAGAATTTACTTTAAAATTCTTCCACCAACCATTTTTTTAGGCTTTTATTAGATTCTCCCCCCCCCAAAAAAAACCCAAGAAGTCTGGTAACGTATTCCCTTACGACCACAAAATCTTCCATGAACGACCTCTAAATCTGTCAGCAACGACCTCTTAAAATTTTCCAATAACGACTTAAAAGATTTTTCAAATTAATTAAGGCTTTGTAGACCCTATTTCCAAAGTAACGCCTGCAGATGCTTTCAAAATAACGACTCCAGGGCTCAAGGTAACGACTGAGGTTTCCAAGGTAACGACTCCAGATGCTTCCAAGATAACGACTCCAGAGGTTTCCAAGGTAACGACTCCAGAGGCTTCCAAGGTAACGACTGAGGTTTCCAAGGTAACGACTCCAGATGCTTCCAAGATAACGACTCCAGTTTCCTGAGTAACGACAGGGCTTCCAAAGTGACTAGGGTTTCCAAGGTAACGACTGAGGTTTCCAAGGTAACGACTCCAGATGCTTCCAAGATAAGGACTCCAGAGGTTTCCAAGGTAACGACTCCCGAGCCATCCAAAGTGACAACCCCCAGAGGCTTCCAAAGTAACGACTACAGAGGCTTCGAACTCAGGGCTTCCAAACTAACGACTTTTACATCCCAAGAGGCTTATAATGTGTACCATGAAGCCACCAGATAGATACGGAAGAGCTGCATCATCGGCAAAAAAAAGGAGACTAACTTTCCATATGAGTGTGTGTGTTGTTATCAGCACATCTATTCAATTTCCAACAAAACTATCATTGGAGTTGATCAGCTCAGGGCAGGCTACCGTCCGTGAGAGAGAGAGTGTGTGTGTGTGTGTGTGAGAGGGTGTGTGTGTGTGTGTACCCAACATCTCTGGGCCAACATAGCTTATCGCTCGCCTTGTTCCAACGCTATAAGAGTCCCGTAATGTTTTGGCAACAGTTCCTAGTCGAGTCTAGATAAAATATTAATTTAATAACATCATCAACACCGAGGTAAACTTTTTTTTTTGTAGACTAAGTTGTTGGTGAACGTGATGATGAACGCAGATGGTGAACGCAGAAGATGGTGAACGACGAGGATAGTGAATGTAAGAGGTAGTTTAGAGGACGTGGTGATGGTGAAAGTAAGAGGATGGTGATGGTGAAAGAGGAGGTCTTCTAGTGAACGTGATACTTGGTGAACGGACAAGAACGTTTCACTGGCCTTGATTTACGATAAGGCGGGTTCTTAAAAAACATTAAACCATAATAAACCTGACGAAAACCAAAAAGACCTCGTCATGGTTATGAGAGAGAGAGAGAGAGAGAGAGAATATACTCGAGTGTGTGTGTGTGTGTGTGTGTGCAGGTGTATCAGTGTAGGTGAGTGTATATCAGCACACCTGGGGGCGCACCTGAGATCGGTAACAAGAGGCCACGCAGGTAACCTTAAAACACAGGTAATACTGCCAAGCCAACCAAGCGTGACGCTCCCACACGCCTGCTGGTGATGGTGCTGCTACAGGTACTACTACTACTAGCGTGGCCTCCAGCCTCCCCCAATA
Organism: Homarus americanus; assembly: GCF_018991925.1. NCBI lineage: Eukaryota > Metazoa > Arthropoda > Malacostraca > Decapoda > Nephropidae > Homarus > Homarus americanus. The sequence continues at coordinate 87,423 of NW_024754652.1, forward strand.
GCCACACCTTCGCCACCATTTTATTACCTTAATATTAAATATCCTAATACATAAGTAGCTATCCCAGCTGTGTTGAGTTAGTTGAGCCGCAGATCTATGCGGCATTCAGTGACTGTTGCCTCAAAGTCAATATCTGCAACTGTTGTCGGCTTTGGGGCCGATGCTCTCGTTCCCCTGAGGCAGAGCAAAGCCGACCTAAGGAGAGAGAAGGACAGTCGACATCTCATCCAGGCTGTAACATAACTTCTGGGTTGCTGCTTCTGTTCGGATATCACCTCCGTGAGTCTGCCGTAGAAACATCTTGCACTTGGTCCCATCCCACCAGAGGTTGTGAACACAAGAGGAGTGAAGCTGCCTTGATCAACGTTCTGAATTCTCTCCCCGTATGCCCTTATCTTGTCGTTCTCGTTTCTCCTGTGTGCAGCATCGAGAGCTAAGTTTCGGTGAACATGCGGCCATGGGATAAAAAATCCTGATGTCGAAGAAGGCTCGCTGTCCCCGCGTCCAGAATCCTCAAGCACTGACGTCAACACGGGCTTCGTTGGATGTGTTTGAAGTCCTATGTTGGAAAATCTCACCGTCCAATGGAAGGAGGGTCGGTTCTACCGTGACATCACGGCAGATTTCCTTCAACATATTTGCTGTGATCTCCCTTACTTCGTCATGCCTCATGCATATGAAGCCCCCTTTCTTGCACACCATGGCGTGATCGACGTCATAGAAAGAGCCACACACGCATTGGGAGGGCAAACCTTCTACTGGCCTACCGTACCTTAGAGCATTGGCATCTGTAAATTCTTGTTTATTGAGACTGAAACCAGTTGTCCTTATCGGTAACGTATTTAACCAGATCGAGGCGCCCACTTCCTGTGCTATAGCTACTTATTTTTTTCAAATTCTCTGGTACTTGCAGCAACAGTTGCTGCAACTTATCACTTTGGCTGTGCTGTCGTTCTGTCGTAATGGACCTTCGAATTTTGTTTACTTAACTGGTATCCACCTCCCCTGTTGCGTTCTGAGCTTATTATGTGGTCCGTGAGGGCTGCCATGAGCTTAACTGAGTTTTGATGTTTGGTGGCAGCAATCTCCTCTGGATTGGTCAATCCCATTCTTCCCAGTCTCGGTGGTAGTGCAAGGAGTGATCTTTCTGCTGGGGTTAAGTGAGGGTGTTTCACTACTACTGCTACAGGAATTATTACTACAGGTACTACTACTACTACAGGTACTACCAATACTACTACAGGTACTACTACTCCATCTCTCAGCGTTTGTATGCCTGTGTGTACCTCGGTCAGGCTAGTCCTCCTCGCCTCTGTATTATCGCCTGAATGAATGATTCGGATCTGAAGACACTTCCTCAGAATGATTTAAAATTTGTGATGTTTTTTTAATTGCAATCACGGAGGGAAAAACACAAACGGTGGTTAATAACTGTAAATAATAGTTGATCATTGTGCAAATTAAGTCAATATAGAAAGGAAACAAATATGATTTTTTTTAATTCTAGCCAAAATTGGGTCAATGTTGCGAAATTTCACGTTGGATCGTAAAAATGTATCTTTAATTTTTGCAACATTTTTGGGCAATTTTTATAAGAATTTTGCAAAGATGCGAATTTCAGAGTTTTTGGGTAATTCGTCAAGTTAGTTACGTCTAATACAAACGTATCTCTTATTTTATTATCATTATTCCTGCTGCTACTGTTATGGGGGAAGGAAACGGGGAGAGAGAGAGAGAGAGAGAGAGAGAGAGAGAGAGAGAGAGAGAGAGAGAGAGAGAGAGAGAGAGAGAGAGAGAGAGAGAGAGAGAGAGAGAGAGAGAGAGAGAGAGAGAGAGAGAGAGAGAGAGAGAGAGAGAGAGAGAGAGAGAGAGAGAGAGAGAGAGAGAGAGAGAGAGAGAGAGAGAGAGAGAGAGAGATATGCCCCTTGGTAGGTGTGTTGGCATCGGGGGCATAACAGGTGTGTGTATTAATTATGAAGGTGTGTTGGGTCAAGATCACACGCAAGCAACACTATGTTGTCACCCAGTGTGGTCGGCACCCTCAACAACATAACTCAATACAAATTTAAAGCAACACAAATAACATTAAACCCTGAAGGAAATTTTTTTTTAATGAATAACCTTTGACCCTGCGACACTGACCTGACCTTTCCCCCCTGCCCCACCCAATACAAGAAGGACGTAACACCTTCAGGAGAAATATTTTTGTTGCAGGAAGAATCTGATGAGATATTTCAAAGGTAACTGTTTTAAGACCGATCGAGTGATCGTATGACCCCTCGCGACCTTTAGTTGACCCCATAACCTCTACTTTTGACCTCATGCTAGTGGACTACGTATCTACGCCAGGAAGGACGTCCCCTACCAACCTCTCGACGTCCCCCTTGAAGCCGACACTACCGACGGACACGCCATCACATCACACTAAAAGTTAAGTCCCTCAAAACTGTCAATGCCTATGGCCTGGCACTTGACATTATTAGGGACCTGCCACGCTTTGCCACAACAGATAAATTGTACCGGGAAATTCCCCCCCACACCCCACACACTCCTCATTCTGTCACTTTATGTAACTTTATGACAAAACCCATGATCCTTCAGGCTTTTACGCCCTTATTGCATGAGTCATACGGGCAAGCATGAACTCCGCATGCTTCCCTGATGGACACTGTCAACGCTTCTGCGCTTCATCTTGCACAGGATGTAAGGGGGTGCCCAATAAACTAGCCCCCTCCGACGCAATCTAAAAAAAAATCAAAATCTCGTGACCTTTACTTGACCTCATAAGTAAAGCACAGGAAGTATATCCAAGGTGGACCTCAATAACCCAGTACCCTAAAAAAAATCGAGGCTTTACCTGACGTTGTTACGGATCATCCCAAGTGATACTCTAACCTTCAAGATCAAGTAACATCATTGATCTGGCTTGACACCTTGACTGAACTTGACCTTTTGATTGAACTTGATAAAATAAAAAAGTTTCTAATCAATCCCATCAATAAAATAACACAAGTTTTAAAAGACAACAAATAAATAAAAGCTTTCGAGAGTTATAAACAAAAATACAGCCGCCTTCTTAACAAACACAGGATTCCCGGTAAATAAACAAACAAACAAAACAGAAAATAAGTAAAAATACGAACCGTCCTCATACACAGCTGACTATTACCGCCCCCACACACACACAGGACAAGACGTCCCCCAGGAATGTACAAGAACAGTGAAAAAGTGACCTCCGCAAGACAGCTGTGAGATGGAGTTAACAAGACCATAAGTTGTGATACTGGGTTAAACGTCATCACCTCTAACTGACGTCATCACCTCTACCCTGACGTCATCACCTCTACCCTGACGTCACGAATACATCTACGAATTTGGCCACACGATAATCGAACCTACATTACAGTACACTTCTCAAACACCTGTACGCTAATAATTTTAGGGATAATTGTGACGTAGTGATAATTTTAGGGATGTGATTTAGGGATATGTGACTTAGTGATAATTTTATGGACCTAGATACGTAAGAAAACATCCCGTTGACACTCTTACTTAGTGAAATAATGAGGGTAAAACAACATGGCGCCCAAACTGCCCTGAGACTCTACCGTGTTGATAAGTTTTCTCTTTTATCCAATTACCATACCTCCCCCTCCCCCACCATACATTGTTCGTATCGCCCCCCTCCATACATCCTGTCCACCATTAGTACTGTCGGCGAGAGTGTTTCCATTATCGTCTGCCGCGGCCATCATGTTCGTCTCTCACTGTCACCCAGACCGGCAGGATACAACCTTATCTCGCGGGTAATTAATCAGACAGATAGAGCAGAAACTCGGCCAAAAACCCAACTCTCTCCTCAGCATCGGTGGATCGTTGTGCCTCTGCCGACGACGACGTCAGACATACGAGCATAGCCTTCCCGTCTGACAGCTAACTAATTGGTCGACACCAGCACGCGGCCGGCCAATCACCGACCTTCACCTAACGTCACAACTGTCACTTGGCACATGATTAGTTAATCCATCATTCAAAATAATGCCATGCCCGAAGAGAAGGGAATAATGACAGAAATATGACAATGATTAGAATAATGGTGTCAGGTACAGAGGTATATTTATATTTGGCTCAGGGCATCATGGAGACTGGAAAACACACACGAATCTGCCTCAGCCGTCAACCTAGTATGGTCTCGGCTGAACCATTAGTCAAGTGAACGGCTAAAATATTAAGGTATGGCCAGCGGACCACTTTTACCACTTGGTGTGCAGTATATATGGTGCCGAGTTAACAGTGAACCATACACGGCTCTCCATGTCTCTTGAATGTGACGACCATACTTGGTGAGCTGTCAAGTGTTCCAGTACTCAAGTAGTATATACATTATTGGTGATTATTATTATTATTATTATTTTTATTATCATTATTATTAGTATCAATAGTATTATTAATTATCATTATTATTATTAATTATTATTATTACCAGACTCAGCCCTCCAGTACAATAAACACACATGACGGCTACAGACAGACAGGGAGGGGTGGGAGGGGGACAGGGAGGGGTGAGGGGGGTAGGGAGGGGGTGAGGGGACAGGGAGGGGTGGAGGGGGACAGGGGAGGGGTGAGCGGGAAACAGGGAAGGGGTGAGGGGGACAGGGAGGGGTGAGGGGGGGGCAGAGAGGGGTGAGGGGACAGGGAGGGGTGAGGGGGACAGGTGAAGGATGAGGGACAGACAGGGGGTGGGAGGGGGACAGGGAGGGGTGGAGGGGGGACAGGGAGGGGTGGGGAGGGGGGGACAGGGAGGTGAGGGGACAGGGAGGTGAGGGGGGGGCAGGGGAGGGGTGAGGGGGACAGGGAGGGGTGAGGGGGGCAGGGAGGGGTGGGGTAGAGGGGAGGACAGGGAGGGGTGAGCGGGAACAGGGAAGGGTGAGGGAGACAGGAGGGGTGAGGGGGACAGGGAGGGGTGAGGGGAGGACAGGGAAGGGGTGAGGGGAAGACAGGGAGGGGTGAGGGGAGGACAGGGAGGGGTGAGGGACAGACAGGGGTGAGGGGGGGCAGGGAGGGGTGAGGGGACAGGGAGGGGTGAGGGGGGACAGGAGGGTGACACACAAGGAGGGGTGAAACAGGCAGGAGGGGTGAAGACAAACAGGGAGGGGTGAGGGGGGACAGGGAGGGGTGAGGAAAGCCCAGCAGGAGATACACACAGGTGCTGCTCCCACAGATGACTAATCTATAATTAACTCTACTCGGGCTACCAGGTAAGGTACAGGTGGCTACGGTATCTGCAGGAGGTTGACGACACAGACGGTAAACAGAGGCCCCTGTCTACCCCCGCCTGGACAGCTGAGATTGTTACTCGTCTGTCTTATTCTACGTCTATCACACTGAGCATCTGTCTGTCTGTCTGTCTCGATAAATTTTTTTTTTTACACATTCTACATTAACTGAATTATATTGTAAATTTAATAAACTCGCTAAAAAATAAACAACTTATTTTACTGTTGGCTTCAGTGCGTTACGGTACAGTGTGTGTGTCCTAGGCTAATATACAACAAGTAAACACAACTTTTGACATCACACCTCAAGGATAAACACAGGATGGGGTTACGGAGAGTAAGACGCCGCCACAAGACTGGTAGCTAACACCTCAGCCAGTATTTCCTGTTTGTAAATGTGTGTATTGACCAAAGACCTGGACGGGTTATCAGTATAGATGAAGGACTACGTCTTTTCACACACACACACACACACACACACACACACACACACACACACACCTTCTCTACTCCATCTACCTTATTCCCTAACACCGTCACTGCCTGGTAAAAGGAATCTCTTACATATTTTTAGGCTCTTATATCATTTACTATTATTAAGTCCGAAACACCTTGACGAATTAATCTTTTGTGGCCTCAGGTGTACTCTCTTAGAACACCTTCAGGTCACCAGTGTTCTCAAGACCACGGGAAGCAGAAGGTTCTCACCCAATAAGTAGGAGGCAGCAGGTCATGCCTCAAGCACGACCCAAGGGCCTAAGATTATAAGGAGATTATGAGAGACGGGCACACCTCCTCCTCCTCCTCCACGACAACCTAAAGATCCAGGAATATACTTTTTAATAATTATTGATGTAAAAATATTCCTTCTATTTGGTGCCTGAATTTGGATAGAGATTACGAGGATGGAACTCATTCGGCGGTAGACCTGTGTGTGAGAGGTGTCTTTACTTACCCACGACCAGTTCCTCCCTCCCTCTCCCTCGCCCCGTATTACCCCTCCTAACATCTAGCAAAAGGAACTTCCTAGTCTAGCGGTGTTACACGTGTCTACATCAACAAGGATACAAACATCGGTTCTCAAAGCTCCGGCTGATGACCTGATAAAGTCCAACCAGACGTCCATATATATAGTCCAGACGAGTCCCGGACGACCCCCCCCTCCAGACGAGCCTCTGGACGACTCCTCCAGACGAGCTCCTGGACGACTTCTCTCCAGACGAGAGCTCTGACGACCTCTTCCAGACGAGAGAGAGCCTCCTGACGACTCTCCACACGAGAGCCCCTGACGACTTCTCCAGACGAGCTCCTTGACGACCTCTCTCCAGACGAGCCCTGGACGACCCAGACCTCCAGACGAGAGCCCCGACGACCCACCTTCTCCAGACGAGCCTCCTGGACGACCTCCAGACGAGCCTCCTGGACGACCCTCCAGAGAGCCTCCTGACGACCCTCCACACGAGCCCTGACGACCTCCAGACGAGCTCCTGACGACTCCTCCACACGAGCCCTGACGACCTCTAGACGAGCCCTGACGACTCTCTCCAGACGAGCCTCCTGATGACACTCCCTCCAGACGAGCCCCTGGACGACTCCCTCCACACGGCTCCCGGACGACCCTCCAGACGAGCCTCGGACGACTCCCTCCACACGAGCCCCGGACGATCTCCAGACGAGCCCAGGACGATTCAGGACGGAGCCCACGACCTCTCCAGACGAGCCCTGACGACTCTCCAGACGAGCCCTGACGACCTCCAGACGAGCCCCTGACGACCCCCCCCAAATCCGACTAGCAACTAGACATCCTCAGTTAAGAGATGGACCCGTAGATAATTTCCATACCCTGAGAGATGGAGCTTGGCGATAAATTTCCATGCCCTCAGAGAGCTATTTCTATCCCCCGGTCGCTGCTGCTGATAGTGAGGAGATGGAAATAGTGATTGCAACGTAGAGATCACTTCACCCCACCCCCTCCTCCCACGGCTGGCCTCCTCCTCCATCCCTCTCATCCACCCCTCACTCCTCCCTCATCTCCACTCTGTCATCCACCCCTTCCTCCCCCACCTCCTTTAACCTTTATCCCAGACACTCCGCCCACGTAAAGTCTTCAACTTTTACTTTACCAATCCTCCTGTCTATAATCCCCCAATTTAATCTAATGTTAATAACTTCGTGTTAATGTGTCGTGTTGATAACCATCATTAAACACGCCTCCTCCTCCTCCCCTCGTCATTAAACACACCTCCTCCTCCCCATCATTAAACACACCTCCTCCTCCCCCTCGTCATTAAACACACCTCCTCCCCCTCGTCATTAAACCATACCTCCTCCCCTCGTCATTAAACACACTCTCCTCGTCATTAAACACACTTCTCACAAATACACTCGTCATTAAAACATACTTCTCTCCCTCGCTACACCTCCTCGTCATTAAACACACCTCCTCCTCCTCCTCTGTCATTAAACACACTCTCCTCCCTCATTAAACACACTCTCTCCTCGTCACAAACACACTCTCCTCCTCCTCGTCATTAAAATGCATCACACCTCCTCCTCCCTCGTCATTAAAACACACCTCCTCCTCCTCGTCACAAACACACCTCCTCCCCCTCACAGTCATTAAACATCACACCTCCCTCGTCATTAAACACACCTCCTCCTCTCCTCGTCATTAAATGCCAGCTCCTCCTCTCCTCGTCATTGCATAGCCCTCAACACCGCTAATCTGAAATAACTCCTAAAATAGCCTCTAGCTAAACGCATTATTACAATTTTCACGATTATTATTATTATTATTATTATTATTATTATTATTATTATTATTATTATTATCTTGTGGAAAGGAGTTACACACACGCATGCTTGATACCCCACCTCGAACTTCCCCCCACCACATCCTCCTCACGACTGATAACATTAATAATGACCAAATTAGCCGTTTTTTAGGAGGGAGAAGGAGAATAATAATAATAATAATAATAATAATAATAATAATAATAATAATAATAATAATAATAATAATATATACTATAGTTACTTGACTATGGGAGGAAGTGAGTCAACCCCAGACTGGCGCCTCTCCTTCACCACTCACACACATCTAACTACTCTCACCACACACACACACACACCGACCATTCCCACCTACCCTCACCATAAACACACACATATACCGTCACCACACCACACACCCTCACTACTCAAGCTACATCTCACTCGACCCACTACACAGAATTATACAACAAAACACGCGTGTGTGTGTGTATGTGTGTGTGTGTGTGTGTGTGACATTTCAGTTTCCACTTCCGGTGTTGACAACGAGACAGCCATGACGTCACGGCTGACAAAAGTGGTATAGGGATGTGAAAAAAACCTAAAAATACAACGAAACAGAAAGTCGAGACTCAACAATAACAGGAGATGACACGACTCTTCAATAATAGTGAGAAACATATTGTAATATATATTGTATTGTACTGCCAATAGCGAGCGGGTGTGTATGTGTGTGTATGTGTGTGTGTGTCTTGCATCAGTACCTACATTTGCATATATATCTGTAACCGCATCTGTACCTGTATTCATATCTGTACCTGTATTCATATATGTACCTGTACTTATATATCTACCTGCGTAATTCATACCTGTACTTATAACCACACCTGTAGCGGTATCAGAAACATGTAGTGTGTGACCGGGGATCGTGACTACACACCGAGGCAGCTTGACACCGTAGATATTATTATACACGTGTGGTTGATAACTCTGAACTAACTACAACAACAAAAATAATAATAATAAAATAATAATAATACTAATAAAACCAGCAAGCCCCAGCACAGGTGTTCACCCCCCAAACTAACCCCACCACCCTCAATCTGCCAACACCTGCCAGCCTCCCACCCCTCCCTCCTCCTACCCCACCCCTCTGACAGGACTCAATATAATGTTACTCCACAATGCACACCTGTAATATATCTTTTTACAAGTAGTACCTTAGTAGAGTATTAGGAGGTGGTGTATCCTTATACTCTCTCTCTCTCTCTCTCTCTCTCTCTCTCTCTCTCTCTCTCTCTCTCTCCTCTCTCTCTCTCTCTCTCCAAGGTACCTTCTCTGGCTTCTGACCTTATACAAACCTCATTCTACAAACACATACGTATACAGATACAAGCCTTCCACAAACACCTACAGGCAGTACAAAACCCTTTAAATACAAACAAACACACACACATATTATGAGTTTCTAGATATTTCCTCCACCCCAGAACCCCTCTCTCTCTCTCTCTCTCTCTCTCTCTCTCTCTCTCTCTCGTGTTATCTCCGGTCCCCTTTTTTTCTTCTTCCGTGGCCGCCATGTGAGGCGATAAGCTCCACGTTCCGATGTGGCGATAGTGCGGCTCTGATCACGGCGATAAACGCCTCCCAACCCCCGCGCTGGTCCTGGCTTCAACACACACACCAACCACACACCAACCACACACACACACACACACACACACACACACACACACACACACTGGCGCCACCGTACTTCTCACTGTGGCAAGGTAATCAGGTAATAGAGTTAGTGGATGAGGTGGTGGATGAGGTGGTGGTGGTGGAGAAGGTTAAGGAGGTGGTGGTGAAGGTTAAGGAAGTGTTGATGGTGGTGGTGGAGAAGGTTAAGGAGGTGTTGATGGTAGTGGTGATGATTGTGTTGATGGTGGTGGGTGTGGAGGAGTGAAGAAGGTTGTGGTGAGTGGAAGAGCGAAGGAAAAAGGCTGTAGGGGAGAGAGAGAGAGAGAGAGAGGGAGTGTGGGGGAGTAAATGGGGGAGAGGGTAGTGGGGTGTGTGGGGTGATGTAGTGGGGTGTGTGGGGGTGATGTAGTGGGGTGTGTGTGGGGGTGATGAATGCGGTGTGTGGGGTGATGTGGTGAAATTGAGATGAGAGGGGGGTTCTGGGGGCAGGGGGTTAGAGGAAGAGAAGAGATAGAGGTCTGATGAACGGATGAAAGTGGTGGGGGGAGATTAAGAAGAGGGTTGGGTGAAGAGGGTGGGGAGGTTAGTGTTAGGGAGGATGGGGTTGATGGGTGGAGAGGTGGGAGGAGGTTAGTGTATGGGGGAGGTTATGGCTGGAAGGTGGGAGGTTAGTGTGGATGAGACAAATGGGGTTGGAATGTGGAAGGGGTGAGAAGAAGGAAGGTCCTTGATGGATGGGTGGATGGAAGAGAAGGTGGTGAGTGACTGTATAAGAGGTGGAGTGGAGGATGGTGAGGAAGGGAAGGGGGAGAGGGCTGACAGGTGATTGAATAGGGGAGGGGGTGATTGCTGGATGGAGGAGAGGGGTGATTGCTGGATGGAGAGAGGGAGGGTGATTGCTGGTTGGAGGAGAGGGAGGGTGTGGGAGGTACAGTGTTCAAGATGGGTGATCTGGAGAAGAGGAGAAGAGAATGGGTGAGGAGAATGAACAGGGGAAACCGAATAGGGGGGGAGAGGAGTGGGGGAAGGATGGAAAGGTTGGTAGGCGAGAGAGAGAGAGAGAGAGAGAGATGATGGATGATGTCAACATGTACTGAACATGTCATGAACCCATCACTCAACAGGACTAACACACACACACACACACACACACAACTATAATTATGTCGTAATATGTATATACAATTACACATATCACACACCCAGTCATAAATAACTCATACCTATAAATAAATGTGTATTATCATAAATATACACACAGATATCATGACCAGTACACACAACTATCATACACACATAATTTCATACATATAAATAAGTGTGTATTCTCCTAAGTAAACACAAACATTACAACAAGTAGCAGGGAAGACTATCAGGGGCTACGAACGGACACATCATCGGCCATCCCAGTATTTCAACATTTATCTGACATTTAAGATAATTCCTTCACATTTGGGCAGATTAGAGCAAGTTTATGTGCGGTGATTCATGTTTCAGAGCCCGGTGATTCATGAAGTTGTATCTCCCAAAACGAGCCTCCCACTACCCGGGTTCGATCTATAGTGCTTAGAACCACTTAACCCTACTACCACTGAGTCCGACCCATAGTGCTTTACCGAGTCTAATCCATACTGCTTCGAAACCTCCTATCACCGACCCTCCCCAGTCCTTCTTGATCTGGTTTCCCTGTGTTGTAAGTTTATAACACCGACAGAGAGAGAGAGAGAGAGAGAGAGAGAGAACGTACAAAACATCCATGGTAAAATAACTCGAGCCCTTGGCAACACTGCAGGGGGATCTTTAATAACAGGTCGTTGTTGGCAGAGCTGCTTCCCACTAACGAGAAGGTAAGGCCATATTTATTCTGATAATAGTTAAGGAGAAACCCGGAAGTAGATAACGTTATCAGTTGTTCCTAGGACCACTCAGAGATGCACAACACGAAACTAACACTTCATAGACTATAAGATTGTGCTGTGGTACAAAATAAAAATGACAAATACGAAAAAAAAATACCATACCCACCACCAAACTCCACTACCCCGCCACCATACCCCCACCACTACCACCATACCCCCACCACTACCATACACTACCACCATACCTTACTACCATCCTTACTTTATCACCAACATCGCTTTTTAAGTTATAATATAAACGAGTCTTCCTCTGGAGTCTATCATCACCTTCCCGCTATCATCATCACCACCTTCCTCAGGCCAGTTCCTTTCACCATCACCACACGAACCGTATGTGTCACTCACTCACTCACTCACTCACACGCACGCAACTGGTGGATTCATTATTATTCGTAAAGTAAATTTTTAACCCCGGAAAAATTCATTATTATTGTTTAGGCGTTATTAATAGTCATTATCGTTGTTATTGTCATTATTAGAAGTATCGTTATTGTTATTACTATTATGGGTATCGTACTGTTATCGTTAAGTGTCGTACTGTTATCGTTAAGTGTCGTACTGTTATCATCAAAGTATCGTACTGTTATCATCAAAGTATCGTACTATTATCGTTAAGTGTCGTACTGTTATCGTTAATTGTCGTACTGTTATCATCAAAGTATCGTACTGTTATCATCAAAGTATCGTACTGTTATCATCAAAGTATCGTACTGTTATCACTACATTAAGCGTTATCATTCCTCTCACTATCTGCAATAACCACTATGACTATTATAACCTCATCAACACAGATATCACAAGATGGCACCATATCGTCACCATCAATTACATCATCACAATCGTTACACTATCCTGTACAGTTACATTATTACTTAAACATAATCACCATCATTATTCTTTACACGTCATCAAAATCCTATTAACATCACCATCACTGCACTATCACTCATGTCATTAACTCACTATCTCTACATTGACATTAACATATCACCATTCACAATCAGCAATCGCACTATCACCTCCATCAATACCTTATCACCACCATCATCATCATCATCAATGCACTATAACTAATACTTTATCAATCACCATCATCATCACCATCCACCCATGTGTCCACCTGCACCACCTCCCCCCCAACATCCTACGTCTTTTAACGTAATCCTTCCAGAGGTGGTCGAGATGACGGAACCGATAAAGTAGAGAGATGAGAGAAAGCGATAGCCAGAGAGATGAGAGAGGCCGATAACGCTAAGAGATGGAAGGTGCTGATAGTGAGAGACAAAGCGTACGAAGGGGGTGGGGAGGGGGTGATGAAGGGGGGATGTGAGTGAGTGAGAGACAGCAAGAGAGAGTTAATGTAAATACTAGCCACAAAAAGAAAGAGAGAGAGAGAGAGAGAGAGAGATTATCATTCAAATACCATCAAATATTACTAATACCACTGTACAGGTAGTACCAATCATCAGTAGTTGAAATTGCAATATGAAGGATATGTACAATCGTCTACTACTACTACTACTACTATCATTCTATCACTACTAATATTAAAAATACTTACTAATCACTACTACAATTCTACTACTTCTAATATTAATAACACTTAGTAATCACTACTACTACTCACACTACTATTACTACACACTACTACTACGACAATTCTACTACTTCTAATATTAATAACACTTCGTAATCACTACTATCACTACTACTACTCACACTACTATTACTACACACTACTACTACTACAATTCTACTACTTCTAATATTAACAATACTTCGTAATCACTACTATCACTACTACTACTCACACTTTACTAATAAACCACTATATATTCGACAGACAAACACATGTACACGTCATTCACTGTCGGTCTAACTCAATTTGTATACATTATGCATTACAAACTTGACATATAGATGATGTACATACAACACTCTTGGCGTTCACATGTAAGTATTATGCGCTGCTAGCGTTTTTATGTAAGTATTATGCACTACTAGCGTTTACATATAATATACATTACTAGCGTTCACATGTAAACATTATACACCACTAGCGTTCACATATAAACATTATACACCACTAGCGTTCACATGTAAACATTATACACCACTAGCGTTCACATATAAACATTATCACCACTAGCGTTCACATATAAACATTATACACCACTAGCGTTCACATATAAACATTATACACCACTAGCGTTCACATATAAACATTATACACTACTAGCGTTCACATATAAACATTATACACCACTAGCGTTCACATATAAACATTATACACCACTAGTGTTCACATATAAACATTATACACCACTAGCGTTCACATATAAACATTATACACCACTAGCGTTCACATATAAACATTATACACCACTAGCGTTCACATATAAACATTATACACCACTAGCGTTCACATATAAACATTATCACCACTAGCGTTCACATATAAACATTATACACCACTAGCGTTCACATATAAACATTATACACCACTAGCGTTCACATATAAACATTATACACCACTAGCGTTCACATGTAACATTATACACCACTAACGTTCACTATAAACATATACACCACTAGCGTTCACATATAAACATTATGCCACTAATTCCACATATAAACATTATACACCACTAGCGTTCACATATAAACATTATACACCACTAGCGTTCACATATAAACATTATACGCCACTAGCGTCTCGTGTATCATTCATCACTAGCGTTCACATTTAAGTATTAACATCATTAGCGTTCATATATAAACACCATTGATTTCCAGATGTAAACGTTATTCACCTTTGTCGTTCACTAATAAACACTGGTTCACAACTAAACAACACTCCTAGGTGGTTAAAGCATGTGTGTATATCACTTACTGTTGCCTGTGGCGTAGGCTAGTCTTGCCAGCAGCTTATACATATGGATCTGTTGTTGTTGATATGTAGCGGAGGACGCATTGGCGCTCAATTGTAGCGTGTTCAGCACTGCGCCTAAGTCCATGGCTCCTTCTAGTAGTCGACCACCACACCAGCGAACGTGTCCTCCCACTCCACTGGCGTATTCTGTACTATCGCTCACCGTCACCACTCACCAGCCCAGCAGTGAAACTTAGCACAGAGGCTCAACATCAGCGCACAAAGCAATGTTGCCCAGTTGATGTGTCGATATTAATATCTTGCTTACGACTGTTGCTTTACAGTAACTTAATTTTTCTCTAGTATCTATCAGTCACGTTATTTACCACTTGCTCTTCAATGTAAACGTATCTAGTCACAAACACCACAAAATAGCGTAATTCAGCAGGAGCGCTCAACGTTAGCGTATGTGGCGGCAGGGAGGTAGTGGTGCGGAGAGCAGCGGTGACGTCCTCCCACTAGGGTGAGGCGGAGTGACTGGCGGCAGTGGGCTGGGCGACGCTAGCCTGGCAAGAGCTGCTATAGGGAACAGCTGAGTAGCCCCTCCCCCTCCCTCCCGCCTCCCGCACTTTACCCTCCCCGCCCTCCCCCCACCACAGCGCCATCAGACTTCATGTTTCTCCACCAGTCCGCATTTTTATCGTCTTCTAACTTCCTCCCCCTCTTCCTGTGACCGCTCTGTTCACACTTGTTGGCGACTGCTACGAAGGGAATGACTTTTACGCGTGGGTGGCGAAGAGGGAGGAGGAGGAGGAGGGGTCCTGGATGGGTGTGAGTGTTGGGGCTGCTTACTGGTGCGGTTGAAAGTTGAGGTTGCTGGCGGCGAGAGTGTGGACACCCTAAATAAGGCGTGATGGAAGCGATAAAATACGTAGACGAGAGTTGGTTTATTGACACTCCATAACAAACCAGAGATTTGAGGATTTTTTTCCCCCCATTTTTTTTTCATCGTCTTAAATCATTTATCTATGTTTACAGATCATAAACAAGAAATTGAACTCAAGGAATGTTACGTTTGTCACTAAATTGTTAAGAAGCACTGAGAAGGAGAGAGAGAGAGAGAGAGAGAGAGAGAGAGAGAGAGAGAGAGGGAGAGACTAAACATGGGGGGTGTTCATGAGAGAAGGAAGGTAGGGGGAGCAGCTTATGAGAGGAGAGGGAGAGGGTGGAATGAGTGGTCAGGTGTAGCGTGGTGGAGACAGGTAGGTGGGGGGAGGACCCAGCTGACAGTAAAGGAGGGAGAGACAGGTAGGTGGGGGGGACCAGCAGACAGTAAAGGAGGGAGACAGGTAGGTGGGGGGGAGGACCCAGCTGACAGTAAAGGAGGAGAGACAGGTAGGTGGGGGGAGGACCCAGCTGACAGTAAAGGGGGAGACAGGTAGGTGGGGGAGGACCCAGCTGACAGTAAAGGGGAGAGACAGGTAGGTGGGGGAGGACCAGCTGACAGTAAAGGGGGAGAGACAGGTAGGTGGGGAGACCCAGCTGACAGTAAAGGGGGGGAGACAGGTAGGTGGGGGAGGGAGGACCCAGCTGACAGTAAGAAGGGAGAGACAGGTAGGTGGGAGGATTCAGCTGACAGTACAGACAAGACACATGGGCTGTTCCTCAATGATCTCTGTGTACTACTAACACAAACTATCTATGAGTGCTTACGTAACAAGAACAGTAACAACTAACAATAATACACAACAATAATAACAAAACAATAATAATAAAACAACAATAATTATAACAACAACTACAATAATCAAACAACAAAAGGTACAGAAAAAGATAATATAAACAGGAACCAAGAAATAAATGATAAAAAACACCAAAAAAATGGAGAAATAACAATACTGACGAGAGAGAGAGAGAGAGAGAGAGAGAGAGAGAGAGAGAGAGAGAGAGAGAGTATTATTGCAGAGGTGATGGTGGGTCCTGTCTAGAGGAGGTGTGAATGAGAGATGTGGTGAAGTGAGGTGAGGTGGGTCCACTCTCAAAGTCAGGTATAGTGTTGGTGGAATGGTGATTACAGTGATGGCGGTGCACAAAGATGTGTGTCCTCCCTCCCTCCTCTCCCTTACGTCAGGGCTCTGGAGGTTGTCACTTCATGTCAGAGGCCAGGACGACCTAACTCTTCCTACCTGAGGTTAGGTTAGGTTAGTTGGGTTAAGATATATTAAGTTAGCTTGTGTTAATAGACGCTATATAAGTGTAAATATCCCGGTAGACTACATACTATAGTTGACCCAATTATTATTTACTATACACTAATTACAGGTAATACAATTAATTACTATTATTAATATAGAGGTATATAGCTATCATCATTACCATCCCTATATCACATTACTAAACATACGACTACCAACACACAATACATATATTATAAAAAAGGTCACCTCTCATGCCAACAGATCATTAGCGACGACATTCTAATAGATTAATGACGTCATATCTTGTGTCGATCTTGAAGGAACTTGAACGAAAGAATAGAACGTATCTGAAGATGGTGTTTATGTTAGTATGGTAATAATATCTATTTACCTGTGATTCATTACTTGTCAAAATGTTTCACTTTTTTGGGGGGGTCCTTTTTTCCCCTTAAACCTTAACCACCTCAACCCCTTGATTCTGGAGCCTTAAAGGGGAAAGGGAGGGATGAGATGATGTCTACATTCTCCCTATACACACACATAGACTGTAGTTCATTTTAAGATGTATACAAATTTGTGTTTATGTGTGAATGAGTTAGTGTGAGACAGACAGGCAAAACAGACAGACAGACACAGACAGACAGATGACCAGGTAAGGAATGGAGTAAAAGAACAGTAGAATGGTAGACTATGAAAGGGTGTCAGGTACTGGAGACTGACGCAGATTACACCCACTACCTGTCAGAGGTTGCTGGGGTAGGTGGGTCAGTTGGCCAGGTGGGAAGGAAGGGGTGGAAGTGGGGGGAGGAGGTGAGGAGGAGGAACATGAAGGAGGAAGAAGAAGAAGAAGAAGAAGAAGAAGGGTAGAGGAGTGCAGCAGGTAAGTGGTGTAAGTGAGGATGACCTGAGGAAGCTATAAACTGGTTTGGGGTGATGTGACTCAGCAGCAGTGAAGATGATACTTGGGTGATATACAATGAGTGATGTACTGGGGTAAGGGAAGGAGAGGAGAGGAGGAGGAGAGGAGAAGGAAGAGGGAGGAGGAAGAGGGGAGGAGGAAGAGGTGAGGAGGAAGATGTGGAGGAGGAAGAGGTGAGGAGGGAAGAGGTGAGGAGAGGAGGAGATAGGGGGAGAGGAGGAAGAGGTGAGGAGGAAGAGGTGAGAGGAAGAGGTGGGAGGAGAGAGTGAGGGAGATAGAGGTGAGGAGGAAGAGGAGAGGGAGAGGAGAGATAGAGGGGTGAGGAGGAAGAGAGGAGAAGGAAGAGGTGAGGAGGAAGAGGTGAGGAGGGGAGGAAGGAGGAGGAAGATGTGAGGGAGGAAGAGGTGAGGAGGAAGAGGTGAGGAGGAAGAGGTGTGAGGAGGAAGAGGTGGGAGAAGAAAAGGAGAGAGAGAAGGTAAGGAAGAGATGAGAAATAGAGGGGGGGGGAAGGAAACTATTTGAGACCTTTGGAAGACGAGAAAGGAGAAGGAAGATGAAGAAGAGAAGGAAGGGAAGAGGAGTAAGATGAGGAAGAGGGGGGGAGGGGGAGAGGAAGCTTTTTAGGACTTGTACGAAAAGTATGAAAAAACACAGAAAACTGAAAATTTTAAAACTTTAAATTTCCCAACCTATCCCAACCCCTGCGTGAATAAAGACTTCCTGAGCTCACAGTAAAAGACAAATTATCAAAGAAAGAAAAAAAGGAAAAATACTTAAATAACTACTATAGACAATACAAGTAAGATTAGGGAAAGAAAATACGTAAAAAAGATGTTATTAGAGAAGAGATAGTTGGAGGTGGGGAGGATGGAAAGAGACGGGAGGACTGTTTGAAGAGTCTCTCTCTCTCTCTCTCTCTCTCTCTCTCTCATGTACAGTAGATAAGTAACAAAACGAAACCTTAAATATTCCTCAATCAAACACAAACATGAAATAGATGAACGACACCCAGACAAAGATCAATATATATTTTGAAGAAGTTTGATCAATAAACTGGAATCACTTCACTTTCTTCTCAAATACAGAAACGTCGATAGAACAAGGAGCACTATTGTTACGGCTACCTGTCTCATAACGGGTGACTTACCCAGCTGTCAAGGTCACTGTTAACGTGTATAGGTTGGACCTGTTAACCACATTATAGGTATCATAGCTCAGACACCCCAGACAAGGAGCCCTTCCCTGGGTAGGTAGCCAAGGAGTTGTGCCAGTAGGTAGCCAAGGAGTTGTGCCCTAGGTAGGTAGCTGGGGAGTTGTGCCCCAGGTAGGCAGGGAGTTGTGCCCCAGGTAGGTAGCCATGAGTTGTGCCCAGGTAGGTAGCCATGAGTTGTGCCCCAGGTAGTAGCCGAGGAGTTGTGCCCAGGTAGGTAGCCATGAGCCGTGCCCAGGTAGGCAGCTGGCGAGTTGTGCCCCAGGTAGGCAGCCAGGAGCCGTGCCCAGGTAGGTAGCCAAGGAGTTGTGCCCCAGGTAGGTAGCCAGGAGTTGTGCCCAGGTAGGTGGCAAGGAGTTGTGCCCGGTAGCTGGGTTGTGCCGGGGTAGCTGGGCGAGTTGTGCCTCAGGTAGGTAGCCAGGAGTGTGCCAGGTAGTAGCCAGAGGGTAGGTAGCCGGACGTGCCCTAGGTAGGCAGCCAAGAAGCCATTACAGAGGAGCGTGTGGGGTGGGGAAGACCGCAAGATACAACAGGAGATCACGAGAGAATAGTAATTTCCCGTTTTCCATTATTGGGTCTCCCCCGGGCGGCTGGGGGGCGAGGGAAGAGGAGAAGCTGATATGATCGCGATAAGCCAGGCAGATAACAGTGCGAGGGAAATAGAAAATCATAACGCGATAGTGGCACAAGAAAATGGGGAAGAGTCAGAAGAAAATGGGCAAGATCAAAGGGGTGCCATTAACTGTGAATGTTATCATGGGTGAGGGGGGGAGGGGTAGGGAGGGGTGGAAGGGAGGAAAGGGGGTGAATGAGGAAACATATAGGACGAGGAAAAAAGGGATGATGGGAGAGACAGGTGTGTGTGTGGGGTGTGTGTGTGTGTGGGGAATGTGTGTGGTGTGTGGGGGAATGTGTGTGTGGGGGTGTGGGGGGGGGGTGTGGGGTGTGTGTGGGGTGTGTGTGGGTGGGTGGGGGTGTGGGGTGTGTGGTTGGGGGTGTGTGTGGGTGTGTGTGTGTGGGGTGTGTGGGTGTGTGGGTGGGGGAATGTGGGGGTGAAGTGGGGTGTGGTTGGGTGTGTGGGGTGTGTGGGGGCATGTGTAGAGTGTAGGGGTGTGGTGTGGGGGAATGTGTGGGCATGGGTGTGGGGATGTGTGGGGAATGTGTGTGGGGGTGGGGGGATGGTGTGGAAGGGTGGGGAGTGTGTGAGGAGGTGTGTGGGGACGTGGATGTGTGTGGGGGTGGGGGATGTGGGGAATGTGTGGGAAGGGGATGTATGTGTGGGGGAATGTGTGGGGTGGGGGTGTAGGATGGTGGGGGGATGTGTGTGGGGGATGTGTGGGGACGGGGTGTGGAGTGACGTGAGAGACGGGGGATGTGTGGGGATGTGTGGGAGAGGTGGGGGATGTATGGGGGTAGGTGGGGGACGGGAGCGAGGGGACGTGTGGGGATGGTGATGTGGGGACGGGATGTGTGGGGGACGTGTGAGGTGTGATGTGGGGGACGGGGATGTGAGTGAGGTGTGTGTGGGGGGGGATGTGTGTGTGTGTGTGGGGGGATGTGTGTGTGTGGGTGGATGTGTGTGTGTGTGTGTGTGTGTGTGTGTGTGTGTGTGTGTGTGTGTGTGTGGGTGGATGTGTGTGTGGGTGATGTGTGTGTGTGTGTGGGTGGATGTGTGTGTGTGTGTGTGTGTGTGTGTGTGGTGATGTGTGTGTGTGTGGGTGGATGTGTGTGTGGGGGATGTGTGTGTGGGGGATGTGTGTGTGTGTGTGTGGGGGATGTGTGTGTGGGGGATGTGTGTGTGTGTGTGTGTGGGTGATGTGTGTGTGTGGGTGTGTGTGTATAGAGAGATTTATGTTGTGTCTATTGACTCTAAATATAAATATCACGTCAACACTACCAGAACACAAAATGTGTGGTGTTGAGGTGATGCTGTTCTACCCCCAACCTGTAGTTTGGGTGTAGTGAAGATGTCCTGACGATGAGTTTTAGGCACAACAACACACACACACACACACACACACACACACACACACACACACACACACACACACACACACACACACACACACACACACACACACACAGGAAAAAGAGTAGGATGGGAGGGTAAGGAGCCAGGCAACAGAAGAGAATATAGTGCAGGAAAAGAAAGAGTGAGACAGTGTGGGAGGAGGAGGAGATAAGCGTTGATGATAAACTTAGGAGGAAGGTGAGGGAATGTGGAAAGGGAGGTATATAAAATTAGACAAGTGGGAGGATAGAGAGAGTAGAAAGGAAGAGAAATAATATAATACATGAGAAAAGAAGCATGGGAGGGAAGAGATATGCAGAAAGTGAAGGAAAAGGAGAAGTAATGTTGTAAAAGAGGATGAGAGAGAATACAGGAAGGGGAAGAAAGAAGGAGGGAAGGAGAGAAATGAATTGTAGGAAAGGAGGAGAGTGTGAGAAGGGAGTGGAGGGAAGGAGAGAATGTGAGAAGGGAGTGGAGGGAAGGAGAAAGAGATGGGAAGGGAGGGAGGGGTCAGGGAGAGAGAGGGGAGGGGAGGGGAGGAAGGGATGGGAGGGAGAGTGTGGAACAGGAGATAGGTCGTGATGAATTAAGAGGCTGGCCCACTATATTGATACCTGCACAGGGCTAGAGGGGCGTCTGCGGAGGGGGTTGCCGGGGCAGGGGAGGGGGTCTGCCAGGGGAGGGGCGTCTGCCAGGGGGAGGGGCGTCTGCCAGGGGGGGGGGGAGGGGCGTCTGCCAGGGGGAGGGCGTCTGCCAGGGGAGGGGGGTCTGCCAGGGGGGAGGGGCGTCTGCCAGGGGGAGGGCGTCTGCCGGGGGGGAGGGGCGTCTGCCAGGGGGGGGCGTCTGCCAGGGAGGGGGGGTGGGGGGGGGGCGTCTGCCAGGGGGGGGGCTGGGGGGTGCCAGGGGGGTCGGGGAGGGCGTCTGCCAGGGGAGGGCGTCTGCCAGGGGGGAGGGCGTCTGCCAGGGGGAGGGGCGTCTGCCAGGGGAGGGCGTCTGCCAGGGGGAGGGCGTCTGCCAGGGGAGGGGCGTCTGCCAGGGGGAGGGCGTCTGCCAGGGAGGGCGTCTGCCAGGGGAGGGGCGTCTGCCAGGGGGAAGGAAGGGCAGATGCTGGATAATGAAGAAATATAGTAGAACAGGGATGGAATTAGGACAAACGAAGAAAGAGAAGGAGAATATGAAGAAAGGAAGGGGGTGGAAATTGGAAAGGAGGAAAGAGGTAAGGTGAGGAGAGAAAGGGGAAGGATGAGGGGAGCAAAGGGCCGGGGCAAGGAGGAGAATAAAGGCGATAATGAAGGAATGGAGAAAGACATTATGATAAATATTATGTAGAAAGAGTATGATAAAAGGGAAAGGTTTTATGAGAGAAATCAGCAGGAATGAGTAAGAATGAGGTGTGGGGGAAGAATGAGTGGAGAGGGGAGAATGAGGTGGGAGAGAAGAATGAGGTGGGGGAAGAGTGAGTGGATGAGAAAAATTTGTAAGGGTAGAATGAGGTGTCAGGAATAATGATGATGAGGAAGAGGAGTGAGAACAGGACAGGAGGAAGAAAAAAGAGGAAGAGAGACGAAATGAAGAGGAGAATGAGGAGAAGAGAAGAAGACGACAGAAGGAAGAAAGGAGAAAGAGGAAGAAAAGGAGACAGGAGAAGAGGAGGAAGAGTAGAAGACAAGAGAAGAAGAGGAAGAAGAGAAGGAAAAGGGAGGAGGGTGAGGTAGGGAGGGGGCTGGGTAGGTAACGAGGTATAGCTGTTGTCAGTTCAGGTTGAGTTGGTTCATTGTTGGGAGGTGAGGCGGGTATGGGCGTGAGGGTAGGGTGGGTGGACGTGTATTGACCCTTCACAACCACGCTATACGCCCACGCCCACCTGGTCAGCACCTTCTCTATCTATCATGGGCTGCCATGATGGAGAGTGAGATCAGTTTACATACAGTGAACGCTGTTACCCACCATTACCACGGCACTATAACCAGACCACCATTACCGGCACCATAACCAGGCCACCATACTAGGGACTCCATAAACAGGCCACACGGCAGCACCATAACCAGGCCACCATTACCACGGCACCATAACCAGGCCAACACTTCGGCACCATAACCAGGCCACCATTAACTGGGACAGACCCATGGCAGGACCATAACCAGGCCACCATTACCACGGCACATAACCAGACCACCATTACCACGGCATAACAAGCCAGTTGGCACATTTGGGACCATGGCCAGGACAGCATAAGCAGGGCACCATAGCGGATCCATAAGCTGGGACCATTGGCTGCATGTATAGCTGGGCACCGGCCATAACCAGGCAACCATTACCACGGCATATAACTAGGCCACCATTACCACGGTACCATAACCAGGCCACCATAACTAGGGCATAACCAGGTTACCATAACTAGGGACTTAACCAGGCCACCATAACTAAGACCATTACCACTGCACCATAACCAGGCACCATTACCACGGCACCATAGCTAGGGCACCATTACCACGGCACCATAGCTAGGGCACCATCACCGCGGCAACATAACTGGGCATATTATCACGGCACCATCACTACAGCACCATAACTAGGGTACAATAACAGAGGCACCATAAACAGCACCATAATGACTTTAGAATAGATGGACAGGTAGAGCGAGCGACACACACCATAACCTCACCATCCCCACCTTGGCCAACACACCATCACTATCTTTATTAAACTTTTCATCATTCTCACGGCAAAATTTTATAGCTTAGGAGCTGAGGCGTGGTAACTGATACACGCCCCCCACGCCCACCCCCTAGTCCAGCACGCCCGCCCCAGTCCCCCCCACGCCCATCCCCGCCCCCCTATCATCCTCAATAAGGGTGGTGAGGGAGAAGAATGGACCCCCTTCCCTCCCATCTCCCTCTCCTTCCCTCACCCTCCTTCCCCATCCTAGGGTGGGGGTGAATGAGAAGCTGGCAAAGCTGGCTGGCCGGTTAGGATCTTCGGTAGCCAGTTTATCAGCCAGAGTAATCTTAGGTAGCCGGTTATATAAACATTTGCAAAATCTCAACCTGCAGTACATCTTTAAACAAAAAGATTCTCTATCATCCTTGGGCTACTGACTGACAGTTTAATCGAATTATCCTAGTCATCACAGCCAAGATTATGTGATACCATTTTTATCAGGTTCGTGTTTGTCTTCATATATTTCATCCGATTATTCTCTGTATTTTTGTCGTTCAACTCCTCAGAATCCGGATCAAATCATTAATATAAATTAGATTGGTATATTATCAAATTATTCTTATTATAATATTCCTCCAGGTTTGAAATAAAAGACTATTTAACAATACCATTATTATAACCATTATTAAAATCAACTCATAAGATACATTTGATTTTGTTAACTTCAGAATTATAAGCCAAATTTTGAGTTATAGAAGGAATTTGGGTTGGGAGTTAGGAGAGGGGAGGTTAGGGAGGAGGAGGAGGTTAGGGAGAGAGGTTAGGGAGAGTTAGGGGAGAGGGAGGTTAGGAGAGGAGGGAGGGAGGAAGGAGGAGGGGAGGGATTAAGGAGAGGAGGAGTTAGGGAGGAGAGGAGGGAGGTTAGGGAGAAGAGGGTTAGGGAGGAGGGAGGTTAGGGAGAGGAGAGGGAGGTTAGGGAGAGAGGGAGGTTAGGAGAGGAGGGAGAAAAGGGAGGAGGAAAGGAGGATTGGGGTCAAGGGAGGAGGAAGAGGAGGTCAGGAGGAGGTGAAGATAAGGGCGAGGGTGACGAGGAGGAGCAGAAGTTAAAGATGGAAGAGGTTCAGGTCAGGGGAGGAAGAAGTTAGAGGGGGGAAGGTCAGAGGAGGAAGAAGAGGTCAGAGGAAGAAGAGAAGGAAGGAGGCAGAGTCAGAGGGAGGAAGAGGTCACAGGAGGAGAGGTCACGGAGGAAGAGGTCAGGGAGGAAGAGGTCAGAGGAAGAAGAGGCCAAAAGGAGCCAGAGGAGGAAGAGAAAAGGAGGTCAAGGAAGAACAAGTCAGAGGAGGAGAGGTCAGAGGAGGAAGAGTCAAGGAGGAAAGGTCAAAAGGAGGAAAGGAGTCAAATGAGGAAGAGGTCACATGAGGAAGAGGTCAGAGGAGGAAGATGTCAAAGGAAGAAGTGGCCAGAGGATGAAGGGGGAACAGAAAGAGGTCAGAGGAGGAAGAGGAAGAGGCAACAGAGGTGGTGATCGGGGAGAGAGAGAGAGAGAGAGAGAAAAAGGGGACTAGCCAACACCTCCCAGTCTCCATATCATGTCTGCTGCTCAGTATCTGGTGATTTATTATATTTATCAAGGGGGCGCCACCAGCCAGGTCCCCCGCACGATTATTTCCCAGGATAACGTTCTCTCTCTCTCTCTCTCTCTCTCTCTCTCTAGAGAGAATGGTGACGTTGGTCACTCACCCATCAACACACCCACCAAACACCACCCAGCTGTATATCAGTTCAATTTCCTTATTATAGCTTTTATTTACAAGACTACGAAGGATGGGAACATCAGCTGATCCTACAGAAATCCTACAGTAAATCCTAGACAAATTCTCAGATTCTTACTTATATTGCCTTCCCTTATTAGGATAGGGGTCAAACAGGTCGTCATTGTTGTGTTTTAAAAAATAATGTGTAAATCCTTCCAGGTAGATTAGGATTATTGAGTATCCTTCTTGTCCTCATTATGACAGGTGAGGTGTAGTCTGGGCAGTGTGGCAGGTGAGGGATATCCTGGCAGGTGAGGGCTATCTGAGCAGGTGAGGGCTATATGGGCAGGTGAGGACTATATGGTGAGGGCTACTGGCAGGTGAGGGCTACTGGGCAGGTGAGGGCTATCTGGCGGGTGAGGACTATATGGGCAGGTGAAGGTTATCTGAACAGGTGAGAGGCTATGGGCAGGTGAGGCTATCTGGCAGGTGAGGGCTCTGAGCAGGTGAGGGCTATGGGCAGGTGAGGGCTATCTGGCAGGTGAGGTCTATCTGAGCAGGTGGGGGCTATGGGCAGGTGAGGGTGCTCTGGCAGGTGGTCTATCTGAGCAGGTGAGGGCTATCTGGCAGGTGAGGCCTCTGGCAGGTGAGGCTATCTGAGCAGGTGAGGCTATGGGCAGGTGGGGGCTATCTGGCAGGTGAGGCTATCTGGGCAGGTGAAGGTTATCTGAACAGGTGAAGGCTATATGGGCAGGTGAGGGCTATCTGGCTGGTGAGGGCCTGGGCAGGTGAAGGCTATCTGTACAGGTGATGGCTATCTGGGCAGGTGAGGCTATCTGTACAGGTGATGATCTGTACAGGTAGTGGCTATCTGGGCAGGTGAGGGCTATCTGAGCAGGTGACTATATGGGCAGGTGAAGGCTATATGGGCAGGTGAGGGCTATCTGTACAGGTGATGGCTATCTGGGCGGCGAGGCTAACTGGACCGTGTAACATGAAGAGTACCAACAGCATTAAGACAACAGCAGGCAGGTAATTGTCATACTTCAAGACACACTACCTGATCACTGTTCGTTAATATAAGTGAGCCAGATGGTTTATATGTTACAGGTGCTAGACGAGGACACTGCAGGCTCGTCTATCAAACATTTGACAGTTTTTCAACATTTTAATAAATATCTAAAACTATTCAGGTCATTTTACTGGTCTCTTAAAATACTCATTAAAAAAAATCATAAAGGTTCAAATTCGCAAGAGTTTTGTTCGGTAGGCGTTACAATATTTCTTCATTAACACTAATTATATTCTAGTAAAGTGAACTGAACCATTTCACTGTTCCCTCTGTATGTCTCTGTCACCCCGATACAACCTTACACAGATGGATGGTACTTGAAGGTCCACCTCATAACCTTCTGGCAAGTCTCTCCTTTGTCAGATGAGCGACATGGTCCACCAGGCTGTTGGTATTAGTGGGAGTCATGCCAGCCAAGCGGGGGCCAGGAGACTCGCTTCATCAGATACAGTTTATAGAAAGTCATCAATGGTGAGACGGGAAGGCAGGCAGGCAGCCACACACCTACCTGTACCTTCCCACCCAATCCTTTACTTGTTCCTCCTTCCTACTCCTCTTCCTCTCTTCTTTGCCACTTGTCTTCTTCTTTCTCCTTCTTATTCTTCAACATATCTTTTTCACAGTGGATCGACGTCAAGTGGCACAGACACCAGGGGACCAAAACTACTGGGTCAACTTGGGGCATCCCACGCCCACGTCAACCAACTCACACCCACGTCACCCACCCCACACCCACGTCAACCACCTCACACCCACGTCAATCACCAAACGCCCACGTCAATCACCTCACCTCACCCTACGTCAATCAACTCGCGCCCACGTCAACCACCCCACGCCCAAATCTACCACCTCACCTCCACGTCAACCACCAGTGATTACATTCCATCTCTCAATCTTAGTCACCTTCCTGCTACAGTGTTTGGTGAGCAGGAAGCAGTTTCATCACGAGGTAGATGCTGTTTGGTGAGCAGGAAGCAGTTTCATCACGAGGTAGATGCTGTTTGGTGAGCAGGAAGCAGTTTCACCACGAGGTAGATGCTGTTTGGTGAGCAGGAAGCAGTTTCATCACGAGTCAGATGCTGTTTGGTGAGCAGGAAGCAGTTACATCACGAGGTAGATGCTGTTTGGTGAGCAGGAAGCAGTTTCATCACGAGGTAGATGCTGTTCATCTCGTTCTGCTTTGTTCAACTGTTGCAATATAAGTCGTGGTGATAAAGTGAGCTTGGGACAGCCTGATATACTTCCCTTGATGCTGTGTTCTGGGTGAGGTAGAGGGGTCAGGTGGGGTGGGGTGGGGTGGTGTGGTCAAGTGGTTAGGTTAGGTTAGGATAGATAAGGTGAGGTGAGGTTCTTTTATCTTCCTATCTATCCCTTACGAGATCCCATGCGTCAAATACACATTACAAAACCTAACACTTTGTAAATAATCACACACTATACAGTTATAAGTCTCTATATATTGGTTCCTATGTAACTTTTATACAGGTGGTGCCTTGTCAATATATGTTTAATGCAGTGAGTTACAGACGATGATGCTGACGGGTATTTTATGTTCACTTCACACAGTGTAGAGATGAACCAATGCGTTATGAGGTGGAGGGGGGCCGGTAAGGATAGATTGGTTGAGCTAAGCTAATCAATTGGTGAGGATTGGTAAGCTAACTTGATTACCTGGTAAAAGGGCAGATGGCTTGGCCAATCATCCTACAGAGAATGGTTGGTCGAGCTAATCATCTAGCAAGGATTGGTAGTCAATCATAAGAAGCGGATACGTAAGAAAAAACAATCACCTGGCCTAGAGTGGCAGGCTGAGCCAATCAGCCAGCGAGGATTGGCAGGCTGAACCAATCATCCAGCGAGGATTGGCAGGCTGAGCCAATCATCCAGCGAGGATTGGCAGGCTGAGCCAATCATCCAGCGAGGATTGGCAGGCTGAGCCAATCATCTGGAAACCCCGATAAAAGCCCCAACACACCAATATAAAAATCACAGTGAAAACCCCGATAAGAGGAGCACCCACACCGTGATAACAGAGGAGGAGGGAGAAGAGGGAGGGGAGGGAGGGGAGGGGAGAAGAGGGAGGGGAGGGGAGGAAAGAAACGGGAGGAAGGGCAAGGGGAGGAGGAGAGGAAGAAGGAAGGGAGAGGGGAAGGGAAAGAAACGGAGGGGAGGAGGGAGAGAGGAAGAAGGAAGGGCGAGGGGAAGGGAGAAAGAGGGAAAGAAGAGGAGAAGGAAGGCAGGGAACGAGAAAGATGGGAATGAAGGAAGGGGAGGGGGAAAGAAGATAGGCCAAAGAGAAAAGGGGATACGAGGAAAAGAGAGAAGGGGAAGAAATGGGAATGAAAAAGAAGGGAAAAGGAGAGGAAGGAAATAGGGAAATGGGTGAACGAGGAGAGAAGATGCAAGATGAGAGAAGGAAAGTAGAGAGAAATAGTAAATGGTGAGGAATGGAAGGGGGGCTGTGGGGAAGTGATGATTAGCTGATGAAGTGAGGGGAAAGGAAGGGTGAACCGAGCAATGGGAGAGGAGAGGGGAAAGGGAATGAGGGAGAAGGGAGGAGTGAAATGAGACAAAGAGTTGAAGGAATGAGAAGCGGAGGGAATGAAAAGCGAGGGAAGTAAGTGAAGGGAGGGAAGATGAAGGAAGAGGGAGTAAGGGAGTTGGAGGGGGCAACGGGTAGGAGTGAAGGGTGAGACAGGTGAACGGAGGAAGGAAAAGGGAGTAGAGGGAGAAATAAAGGGAGGAGGGAGAGATCAGGGCGAGTAGGCAGATGTTCTTTGCGCCAGTCAGTTGAAATTGATTAATGGTTGGATAGCGGGTTGACCTGCCTCTGATGGTAACGTAAGTGACCAGTGGGAGGGGAGATGGAGGGGGGGAGATGGAGGGGAGATGGAGGATAGATGAGGGGTGTTGACGTAGGGGGTGGAGAATGAGGAGGGAGGTGGATGGATGGATGGAGGAAAGATGGAGTGGTGGATATAGGGGAGATGGGCTCTAATCTCCCAAGTCAATCCTGTCAATGACGTCACAACATGGCGGTTTGTTTACATGAGACAGTATGATACGGAGACCCTACCTACGTCACAACATGGCGGTTTGTTTACATGAGACAGTATGGTGGAGCCCTACCTACGTCACAACATGGCGGTTTGTTTATGAGACAGTATGGTACGGAGACCCTACCTACGTCACAACATGGCGGTTTGTTTACATGAGACAGTATGGTACGGAGACCTACCGAGCACCAGAGGCGACACATCAACGTGTACAGATCCTAGAGAACTTACAGCCTCAGAGTACTGTATATATAACCTAACACATATATGACCCATCAGAAACAAATCCTTCCTGAAGATCAAACAACACACTCACTGTTGGTTTATAGAAGTCCATCTCTCTCCTCAGTTCCAGTAAAATCCTGCACTCAAATTACATTCCACTAGGGCGATCGTCTGTTTTATGCTAGTTAACCTAACCTAACCTAACCTAACCAAACCAAACCTAACCTAACCTAACCAAACCTAACCAAACCAAACCTAACCTAACCAAACCTAACCTAACCAACCTAACCTAACCTAACCTAACCTAACCTAACCTAACCAAACCTAACTAACCTAGCAAACCAAACCAAACCAAACCAAACCCATAACTAAGATGACAAAAAACCGCTTAAAACAGACGATCGTCGACGTGGGGTAACACAGGGCCCACACCTCAGTCCTCCTCAGTCTTCCACTCTCCCTCCTACAGACTTTACTCCCTTCACTTGTCCCCAGCATTACCTCACCTTTGTCTTCCAATTTTATTTCAAATACAAAGAGGATAATCAATTCTTACACACACACACACACACACACACACACACACACACACACACACACACACACACACACACACACACACACACACACACTTTAATAATTTTCTTCTTATCATTCAAATATCCTGTTATGAATTGTATTGTATTTCCATTTAGTATTATAATAGATGACGTGGTGGAGGGGAGGGGGGTCAATAACTCATCTTCCCAGCAGTAATGATGATAACAGGTGAGTGAAGGTCTTAATATCATATCATACCCCTATCATCATCACCACCACATCTTATTATTACCATTATTAAAATTATTATTATTGGTATTATATTAATCATTATCATTTTCATTATTACTATCATTATCACTATCATTAGTAGTCTACAATGCAGCCAAAAAAATACCACATGAAATAAAATATAAATATTCTTTTATAACCCAAATCAAAACACGTGTGATATAAGGATGTTAAACAAATATTTGTGGTTTATACACTGTTGGTTGATAAGACGGCGAGGGATAACAATAGATATATTACTGGTTTGATATCCTGTATATCATGAGTCGGTAGATATCATTTGTCGGTGTGTGTGTGTGTGTGTGTGTGTGTGTGTGTGTGTTACATAATTGGGGAATGTGTCTCTTGATTTACAAATAATATACAAGTAACATAAGTGATGCAGATATGATATATAATAATTAGGTATGTATGTATGTATGTATGTATGTATGTATGTATGTATGTATGTATGTATGTATGTACGTTTCACCAGTCTGTTTATTATCTGTACATAGTCTGGCCAAGAGTCTTACCATCACCTCCATCACTTGAAGAAGCTCGGGGTGGGGGTTCACTTACCTGTTGAGAGAAAGAGAAATAGTAATTAGCGCTGATTAAAGGTGTATTGGATATTAATGTTAACATCGTATACTTCTAATTTATTATGAATCTCTCTCTCTCTCTCTCTCTCTCTCTATCTCTCTCTCTCTCTCCCTCTCTCTCTCTCTCTCTCTCTCTCTTCTTTCCTTCCTCCTCCTTCTTTACTTCCTTCCTCCTTCCTTCCCTCTCCATCCTTCTCGACTAACAAGCAGGTGGCTAAGCGGACCCAATCCCTTCTTGACCTCAACCTAACCTAACCTAACCATCAAGATTGGAACTCAGTTACAAAAGAGTTAAGTTAGGTCAGATTAGATTTGATTAGGTTAGGTTAGGTTAGGTTAAATTACGTTAATTCAATTTAGATTTGATTAGGTTGGGTTGGGGCCTATGTAGCCAGACTGAAACTATTTGAGCTGGCCTTTGGCCATCCTTTCCTCCTCCCCACAAATGACCATCTTTCCTCCCTCTCTCTATCTCCTT
The DNA here is from genome assembly GCF_018991925.1 of Homarus americanus. NCBI lineage: Eukaryota > Metazoa > Arthropoda > Malacostraca > Decapoda > Nephropidae > Homarus > Homarus americanus. The sequence continues at coordinate 118,944 of NW_024754652.1, forward strand.
CCCCCCCTTTCCCTCCACCCCCTTCCTTAACCCCCCCCTCCTCCAGGTAACCAAAGTGCCTCTCACGTCCGCAATATTTGTAGGTCTCTGTTCTTGTGATGGTTGGTGACTGTGAGGCTGCAACAATGGCCAGCTTGATATGGCTGATCAACTAGGGCGATATCTCTGCAACATTGCACACCCCACTGATCGCTGGCCCCGATGACCACACACCACCAGCCTGCTGCCTCGCGCACCTCGTCACGCCTCTCATACCTGGTCATCACCTCACCTCAACCCCCGCCGACCTACACACACACTCACCTGAGACCTCTCGACACACACACATACACCTGAACCCTTTCGACCTACACACACATAAACCCTCCCGACCTACACATACACACACACACACACCCTCCCGACCTACACATACACACACATAAACCCTCCCGACCTACACATACACACACACACACACCCTCCCGACCTACACATACACACACACACACACACATATATAAACCCTTTCGACCCACACACACACATGAACCATCTCGATCTATACCTACACACATAAACCCTCCCGACCTACACATACACACACACATAAACCCTCCCGACCTACACACGCAAAAGCACGCGCACACATCCAACAAGGGACGATATTCTCAAACAATTCCTACAAAACAAAGGCATCAGAACACACCAAACTACCGTAGTTCACATCAGCAGTCACAATGTCGTCAAAATCACTCAAAGACTCTACTAGACGGGGGGACATGGCGTCAAAATATTACCTAGACTCGATCGGAATTAAGTTAGACTATTTCATCCATATATCTTTTTAAGGGGGGGGGGGAGGTGTTACATAATTACACTGAGACTCGAGAGATTACTGGGAGACAATATGGTTTCCAAAAGGTAGTGAGACTTTACTATTAACAGATATATTCTCTTAGTCTCTAGTTACGAAAAAATTTGATAAAAAACATTTCCCGTGTCCATTATGGTACAGTCGTGAAAGAAAACAGAGGCCATTTTCTCCTACATTGGTTGGCGTTACTATAGGTTAGGTTAGGTTAGGTTAGGTTAGGTTACATTAGGTTAGGTTAGGTTAGGTTACGTTAGATTAGGTTAGGTTACGTTAGGTTAATAGACGCTACAGTGTAAATATCCCGGTAGACCACACAGTATATAGTAACACTGACAATACAAAGGTGAATACAATAAACAAAATATCCCTCACGAGAAACACATACATCACCCAAGTCAGGAGAGGCGGACCACTGTGCTGACCAGACAGAACTAAAGAATATTAATTAGTTATAGATGTAGCCGTGATATAGTCATAGATGTAGCCGTGATATAGTCATAGATGTAGCCGTGATATGGTCATAGATGTAGCCGTGAAATATAGTCATAGATGTGGCCGTGATATAGTCATAGATGTGGCCGTGATATAATTGTAGATGTGTATTGATATAGTCATAGATGTTGGCCGTGATATGGTCATAGATGTAGCCGTGATAAAGGTCATAGATGTAGCCATTGATATATAGTTATAGATGTAGCCGTGATATAGTTATGATATATGGCCATTGATATAGTCATAGATGTAGCCGTGATATAATGATCATAGATGTAGCCGTGGTATAGTTATAGATGTAGCCGTGATATAGTCATAGATGTAGCCGTGATATATTAAGCCACATCATATAGTGTAGTCTTGCCAACACTCGGGACTATAACATGATAGTGATGATATATAGTGTTTGTTTATTTTAGGATTAAATATGAAAATGCGATGGAAAAATTCAAGGTTTGGTTTTAAGTTGGGATTAAACCTCAAGCAAAAACGGTACTACTATTACTATTACTACCACTACTACTACTACTACTACTACTACTACTACTACTACTACTAATAATAATAATAATAATAATAAAAATAATAAAAATAGTAATTATCATGAACAAATAATAACACAAACAACAACAACATTGCCCAACAAACCTTCACAACTTTCAAAAACAATCATCACTATATTTTCGAAACATTGAAATACCATTGAAAATAATCCACTTCCGAGGAAATTGGAAACCACATTACTTCGTTATTAATTCACTGGATATTACAAGTTTAGACCTAGTTTCCTGCCTTAACAGAACACATCACAATCTACCATACCTTAATTAGTAGAGAGAACAGGTGTGTGTGTGTAGGTAACGATGCTCACCTGTGTTAGTGTTCGGTTCACCTGGACATGTAGGTGACTTAAGTGCCCAGCAGCGTGTTGTCTTGTAAATGAATTAATATACAGTAGTTAAGCGTAAAACATAACATGAACTGATTGACACAGATGCAAGTACACCCTATCCACCTGGCTTCTACACACACCTGGCCTCTACACACACCTGGCCTCTACACATACCTGGCCTCTACACATACCTGGCTTCTACACACAGGAAGTTATCTCACGCTACACCTACCACCTGAAGAACGTGACTAACAAACAGGTGATTCACTCCGGCCATCTCCACCTGTCTGTCGCACCCGGAACAGGCGAACAGGTGCACAGGGGATGGGGGAGGGAGGCAGGGGGGGGGGCAGGATATGAGAAAGGAGGAGGAAGAGAGAAGAGATCTCGTCCATTTTCAAGGCTCACGGCTCGTGTAAGCTGGCATTCCTCAAAACACCATTAATGACATACTAATTAAAAATTAATTTCCTTTCCGTGCTGGCGAGGAGAGGTAAGGTGAGGCGAGGTACGGAGAAGACTTTTGGGCGGGAGGCTGGCGAGGCTTCATCAAGAGGAGTGATCTCTACCCGGCAACAAAAGCAACAGAGAACACCTTTTACACAACCGGTAATTATATGCACACACCGGTAATGATAACGTCGGCCATCCTTGCCAGGCTCTCCCTACCCTAGTATGGCGTCCTTCCCATTGTCACCTCCACAGATACTTGACTCTGATGTACCCTTACGTAGTCTAATCTGTTATATATGACTAACGTGGGAGTTATTTACAGGATATATTTTATATATTTATGTATTTCTATTTAAATGTATACAGCCATTGTGCACGACAGACCAAATCTCCAGGCATGATGAATTGGGCGGGGAGCTTGAATTCGCACGGCGGGAAAAAAGACCAATCGGCGGCGTCATCTTGGCAGGTTATGGCGGCCTGGTGCGCCAGCTTTGACAACCCCGAAATGTTGCGCGATGGCCTGTGAACTCGACACTGCAGATTATGCTCGTGCGATGCAAATAGTGATGTTTACGATGATTAACAGCGTCCAAAGGAAACCTATTAATTATGGGACGGATACAAAGTGGCACACACCCACGCCCACACCAGCCCGGGCAAGATGGTGGTGGTGGCCTCAACCTACGCATACAACATTACTTAACCTTTAATGAAAATATCCTGCCGAGAAACGCGACGAAAAAGTTAAAGATGGAATGCCAGATAGTAACCAATGGGTGTAAAGTAAAATTATGGGGTGTGAGGCTCGGCGCGGCTCAGCTATTGTTAAAAAGCATAAATTATCCCAGGGACAAGGCTCGCTCTCCTGCCTCTGCCTACCCGCGTCCGCTTGAAACTCAATCATAAAACGATTTACTCCGAGTGAGACAACAGATGATATTAATTCAATTTGCATAGTCCCCGGCAGAACAATAAACAAGAGAGCCACCATCGGGGCAACAATCAGAGGCCGGGGCAGCGCGCGGCCGCTGGGTTATCAGACAACTCAGCAGGGCGCCTCCACATGATTTACTCCTCTCTCTCTGCCCCTCCACTCTCATTCCTCCTCCACCAGATCAAACCCTTGAAAAATTACCCAGGGTTATTTATCCGTATCGGATCTACGGTATGCTTCAAGGTGAGCTTAAAACAAAGAGGTCAATTCGCAGGCGTTGTTTCTGGAGAATATGTTATCGCTAGAACTGGTTCCCCGATCTGGCGAGAGGTGGCGCCCGCCTCGCACTGATCCTCCCAGGCCGCGTCCCGACCCCTTCACCTTGACTTGCTTCTGGTCTTCTCGGCCCATAAATCACACAGATACCTTCAATAAACCTTAAAACACAACTAATATATCTCGTCGCGACATATTAATGACCGAATATCCACTAAAAGTTTCAATTGTGATTATAAAGTCTTAAATCACATTCAGCATCGCGAGTCAGGCGGAGTGAGAGCGCCCGGTCGGTTATTTACACAGAGTTGGCGGGACGGGCGTAGCGAATCGCTGGCCAAACATTGCCAACAACCCGCCAACTACCGCGCACCGCCTGCCGCCAACACGCATGCGCCGGTGTGTGACTTTATAGCTATTATTTGCCCTGCTGGAACGTCAGATAAGACTGGCGTTGTCGGGGTAAGAGCCTGGGACAAACGAGCGGCCTCCTCATGTGGTCAGAACCAGTTTGCGCATAGATGGCAATACAATGAAATACTACAGCATGGGATGGGAGGAGGTTGGGCGGGGGGAGGGGTAGGTAGGTGTGTACATTTTACGAATCGTGTAACCATAGTTATTACGTGATGAAAACACACACACACGCGTCCAGGGAACAAAAGGAAAGGAGTATTTAAGGGGTGTGAGATAAGATAGAGAGCAGCTGGCAGACATATCACTGCACAGGGGGGGGATTGTCAGCTCGTCTGTAATAACCTGAGCCTGCACTTCCCACCCTATCACCCACCATCAACACTTGGAGGCCCCGAGTCCACACACACTGCCATTTAGTATAAGTGCTAGTATTATCTTCTTCCACTTTACGATTCACGACACACAAAAAAAAGTAAGAAAAAAGTAAGAAAAAAAGTGAGAAAAAAGTGAGAAAAAGTATATATGATGCATCTTTTAATAGGGTGATATTTCCCGTTCCCTCCCTCACGTCCACTCCCTCCCTCCCTCCCTCCCTCACCCCCCTGATAGTGAGGGGGGGAGGGGGGTTAAGGTACACTGGACGGGATAATAAGGTGATATTTTGACCAGGTGGTTAATGGTGGTGACTACTCCGCCTCCAGAAGGTGTTATTTCCTCGTAACCCTGATGCCTGATGCCTCTTCCTGTGGTATGGTACTTGATACCTCACACGCACGCACTCACGCAGACTAGCACGCGGCACACGCACACATACACCGATATACACGCAGGCATACACACATACACATAAAAACACACAAAAACTCATTAAAAATACGCACACACACACACACACACACACACACACACACACACACACACACACACACACTACAAAGCCACATCCAAGCATTAACAATATACAAGAATAAGTGACAAAACATTGATAAAAAAATATATATAACATAACACGGACATAGAAATCACACCAAATCAACGCAAAAAAAAAATTATATATATATTCACCAAAATACAAATGGAGAGATAAGGCGAGACCCGATAAAAGTGTGACCAATAAAACACTGATAAGAAACTGATAATACCAAATCGAATACAAAAGCATAAGCATGAGATAAAGAATTGATAAATATTTAATACCGACATAAAATTAACTGAAGAGATTGATACACAAAATAAATAATGAAAGAGAGATAATTAATAAATGAATAAATAGTAGAATAATGCTAAATAAGAGATAAACGAAACTAAGACAATAAAACAGACAATATATATTAAATAAAAAGTAATAAATAAGAGAAGTCAAATAAAACAAAAGGAAAATAAACAATAAATAACGAGAAAAAGGACATAAAATAAACATGATAAACAAGTAAACGAGATAAACCAATAACTAAACGACCTTTAATTAAAATAAAGAATAAACGGAGGAAGAAGAAGAGAAACGTGATAAAGAAGAGTAAAAGAGGTCCAAGAGGAATGATATACACGGAGAGAGGACGAAGAGGAGTGGGAAGAGAAAGGAGGAAAGGAGAAAAGAGAGGAGGAGGAAGAAGAGGAAGGAGAAAACGGAGGAGTAGGAAGAGAAAGGAGAAAAGGGAGAAAAATAAAAATAAAGAAGAAAAAAGAAAAATAAGAAAGAAGTTTAGGAAGTTTTAACACTGGGATCATCAGATGACACACAACCCTCGCCCAGTCAGTCAGTCAGTCAGTCAGTCAGTCAGTCAGTCAGTCAGTCAGTCACTCACCAGTAAATTGGTCATGAATTATTATATAACTTTATTAATGTTAAGTAATGTAAGTGTAATCAGACTGGCAGTGAGATGTTTGTAAAGCCAATAAAAATAAAATAATAATAATAATAGTTTTTTATTTACTACTACTACTACTACTACTACTACTACTACTACTAACAATTCTAAGCAATAAAACAAAAAATGAGGGAGAAGGTAGGAGAGAAGAGGAAGGGAGAATATGAGAGGGAGGGAAAGAGGAGAGAAGAGGGCACTAAATTAATCACAACACAGGTAAGACAAAATACAGGTAATAAGTCTTAAAACCTCGGTAATACCACACGAAATATTACTCTGTATTTTGTTCCTGGTCCACTAGTTATTATAAGGGTAAAATAAGTATTGTATTGATCACACATAGACACACACACACACACACACACACTTGGGACACCCACGCCAGAGCTGAGGACCATCTACAACGCCTTTATTCTCCCCAAACTAACGTAAGCGTCACCAGCCTGGTCGTCTTCTCTCAACTCCACCCAACAACGTCAGCTAGAGAAGGTACAGAAAAGGGCCTGCAGAATCATGCTCGGCGCAGAATACTCCGGCTACACCAACGCTCTCTCCACCCTGGAAATGCCATCCCTCAGTGACTTCCACCACCAAGCACTTGCAAGGTTTGGCAGTGGACTACTGCACCACCCTCATCATCGCCACCTCCTGCCACCGGCAGTCCCCCACCCACGTCGCGCAGTCCGCCACTACAACAAAATTCAGCCCATAAGAGCCCGCACCGATAGATATAAGAACAGCACCATCCCATCTATTGTTAAAATAATAAACAACTCCTGATTTATGTACTGTACAGCCCTGTAAATGTATTCAACGCATATTATATCATTATGTCTAAATCAAATGTAAGTCTGTATATTTTCAGCCACCGGCTGCAGCTCTATTAATAAACCGTTTATTATTATTACAGTATTATTATTATTATTACACATTAAGTCGTGAAAATAGAATTAAAAGTATCGATTACATTACCGTCTATGAAGCGTAAAGCATAACTGATAACACTATGAAGCAACTCCAGGAAGCATAGGATAACAGGACATAACGTTAAGATAAGAGGAAAATAAACAATACCAGGATATAATAACTTCAAGTAACATGATCTACTTCATGAAAGATTTAAAAAAGTCACAATTATCAAAGGTTAAAAGTTCACATGATATAAATTTGGGTAGACTGTGTGTGTGTGTGTGTGTGTGTGTGTGTGTGTGTGTGTGTGAAGAAGAAATGTTAATAGCGTGTTAATGTTAAAATAAAGTGTCTAACTTAGTTAAAATCACAGAACTTGTAAAAAAAAAGAAGGATAATACTCTTGTGTTAAGGGATAACTACGTCATCACAACACCTGGATACATACATACCTACATACATACATACATACATACATACATACATACATACATATAACCAGTATCATGCTTACCCCTTAAGAGTGTACACTAAGACAAGAGGTGATGCAAATAGCCAGCCATGCGTCTTGTCCAAGATGTTGACGTGCTAGTAACCTGGACGATGGTTTAAACTTTGAGGACGATGGTCTAACCCTTCGAGGACGATGGTTTAACTTTTGAGGACGATGGTTTAACTTTTGAGGATGATGGTTTAACTTTTGAGGATGATGGTTTAACCCTTTGAGAACGATGGTTTAACCCCTCAGTACTCGAAGGGTTAAGCGTATTATAGGTTTAAGTTCCCTTCATCTGCGAGTATGTCCTTGGCTACTACACTCACCTGTCCAAATGACTCTTATGTATTTTAGTACAAGAGAATTAAGGTCTTGTCAATGTTGTTTAATTAGCTCAGGTAGTTGAATCTTCAAAAACAATAACAATAACAAAATTAATAACTAAGATTAATAATGACAAGTTTTAATAAAAGTTCAATAACAGTTGAGATGCAAGACCCAGTAGTCAATAGAGTTTCAATTAAAAGTTCTTTGTCGTGGGAACTAAGAACTTGTGAATAGCAAACTCTTAAAAAACAACTTTAATTTCAGTCAAACTTTTATTACAAACCATAAATAAAAAAGGGCATAAAACCTTAGCAACAACACGCACCTCTTAAGGGACAACCAACATTTAAGTGGATAAATTTAATTCTGGTAGAAGTTTTAATGTCAGATGAGATAGGAAATACACGAAGGTTTGAGGTGGAGAGTGACAAGACGGTATAAACAGCGTGTTACCTGTCACCGAACAAGAGTGACGGCTAACACTTGCGTAGGTGTCAGGTAGGAGCCGGGGGAGGGCACAAAACACTCAGACACCCAGACATTAATGACCACCCACCGTGTAGTGTAATATATTCACCCCCTACACCACCATCACCACAGTCATCACTACCTCCATCACCACCATTACCACTACCACCACTACCACCATCACCACAGTCATTACTACCTCCACTACCTCCACTACCACAGTCATCACTATTATCACTACCTCCACCACCACCATTACCACTACCACCACTACCACCACTACCACCATCACCACAGTCATCACTACCTCCACCACCACCATACCACTACCACCACTACCACCATCACCACAGTCCTACCTCCACATCCACTACCACAGTCATCACATACCACTACCTCCACCACCACCATTACCATACCACCACTACCACCATCACCACAGTCATCACTACCTCCACCACCACCATTACCACTACCACTACCACCACCATCACCACAGTCATCACTATTATCACTACACTCCACCACCATTACCACTACCACCACTACCACCATCACCACCATCACATCACTACCACCACCACCACCATCATCACAGTCATCACTATCACTACCATCACCACCACCATCACCAGTCATCACTATTACCTACCACCACCACCATCACCACAGTCATCATTATCATCACTACCTCCACCACCACCATTACCACCACCACCATCACCATCACCAGTCATCACTATTTTCACCACCACCACCACCAGTCATCACTATCATCACTACACTCCACCACCACCACCAGTCATCACTATTACCACTACCACCACCACCATCACCACAGTCATCATTATCATCACTACCTCCACCACCACCATTACCACTACCACCACCATCACCATCACCAGTCATCACTATTTTCACCACCACCACCAGTCATCACTATCATCACTACCTCCACCCACCACCACCACCACCAGTCATCACTATCACTACCTCCACCACCACCATCACCACAGTCATCACTATCATCACCTCCACCACCACCACCTCCCACCACCACCATCTACAGTCATCACTATTATCACTAACCACCACCATCCACCACCACCAGTCATCACTATTATCACTACCTCCACCACCATCACCACCACAGTCATCACTATTATCACTACCTCCACCACCACCAGTCATCACTATTATCACTACCTCCACCACCACCATCACCACAGTCATCACTATTATCACTACATCCACCACCACCATCACCACAGTCATCACTATTACCACTACCTCCACCACCACCACCAGTCATCACTATTGTCACTACCTCCTACCACCATTACCACTACCACCACCATCACCATCACCAGTCATCACTATTTTCACTACCACCACCACCAGTCATCACTATTATCACTACCTACCAGTCATCACCTATTATCACTACCTCCACCCCACCATCACCACAGTCATCACTATTATCATTACCTCCACCATCACCACAGTCATCACTATTATCACTAACTCCAACACCACCATCACCACGGTCATCACTATTACCACTACCTCCACCACCACCATAGTCATCACTATTATCACTACCTCCACCACCACCATCACTAGCTCCACCAATACTATCTCCACCCCATCACTATCTCCACCACCACCACCACCTCCACCATCTCTACCACCACCATCACCACCACTTCCAGCATCTCAATTACCATCTGCACCATCACCCCCACCACTACTCGCATCACCACCACCACTACTAACTTTATCATCACCACTATTTTCACCACCATCTCTACCACAACTTCCATCATCAACACCACCTGCACCATCACCACCCCTACCACAACTATCTCCACTATCCTTACCATAACCTCCACCACCAACCCGAGAGAACTCCTACCACTACTACCACCATCCCTACCACCACCAACAAGACAGGCTGCAAGGCTCCGGGTGAGACTGGGAGTAAAATAACAGCTTGTTGACGGCCAGATGAACACACGTCCGTCTCGCCCCACGGCTGACCACCCACGCCCATACTCACGCCCTCCTTCACCTCTGATCGTTACAGTTCTCAAAAGTCAAAGTCACTTCAAAGGTGAGGGTGATCTGAAGAGCTATACCATTTATCACTCACCCAAAGGCAAATGTCACACAACAACAGCGAATAATGCCTGAGAAGAAAACAACAGGTGGATATTAATCAAAAACACCTGCAATAGACTGACAGAAAGATCCCCCTCTAGATAATTATATACTGCTTGGTAATAGCACTAAAAATGACAGGCATAAATTCACCCTGATATATGACCATTAATTTGAACGAAAAGTGTTGTTACGTCATTAAAATATATTACCTTGCCTCTGCTTTTAAAAACACCTGTAGGTGATGCTGTGACGCAGGTAATGTTAAGCGGAGATAACTTTACACCTTAATGAGAGTGTGTTAAAGATGTGCACTTGTTATCTTGGCCACTGTCTTCACTAATGCATCAACACACACACACACACACACACACACACACACACACACACACACACACACACACACACACACACACACACACACACACACACACACACACACACACACACACACACACACACACACACACACACACACACACACACACACACACACACACACACACACACACACACACACACACACACACACACACACACACACACCTCGAAAGACATAAATAAACTAAAAAAAATCACTATACCACAGTTTTATCCCTAAATTTACGAAGTGGATAAAATAAATGACTTCTTTTTAATCTATATTGACAGAACATCTATACTACAGAAAGTTGATTATACAGTAATACAAAATTTTCACCCTAGTCACCAGAAACTTGAATGTATAAAGTTCTTCAATATTGTAAAGTCGAGTCAGATTAAACCCTTTCACAGCACGGGTCACCTAAGTTAATGTAGAGATAAAACAAAACATAAACCATTCCCAATTCCTCGTAAACTAAACATCCTACCAATAATATGACCATCAGATAGGATCCTATTATAAAAACAGAGTATAAACACAAGGGTTTGAGATAGTCTTTCATCTATTGGTGGAGCATCGGACCCCACGCTGAGACCTGCTGGGATCCCTTCCTACACGGAATTGAAGTCTCCCATCAGCCTCTACACTGGGGATCCGAAACCTTGTCTTCAAATGAGTGACACGAATATTTAAACTTTACCATTGCAGTCGGTGTTAAATCTATAACAACATCCTAACTTTACGGCTGATTATACAGCATAATTATAGAGCTTTACAATAGTTTAAATTATACTAGTTATATGTGGAGGTTTATAATAAGGTACAAACAATATACACAGTTGACCAGCGACACCTCCTTCCCTCCATGGCTGATGTAAACAATGAACCCAATACACCTGGTGGACGTTCTCAATTATCAACAATTGCAGGTAAACATAAACCTACCAATTACGTCTTGTACCCTGAACAATATTACGGAACCACACTCATACCAAGAGTGTTACTACGTGAAAAGTACCTCATAACACGTGTTTACAGTGTGCCAGTAGCAAGTGTTAAAATTATCTCAATGACAGGTGTAAACTTAGACCTGTAAATAAAGTTGTTTACATCAGGTACACCTACAAGAGACCATCACATTGAACACATCTTCCTCAGCTGCCACAACAGACCATCTCATAAACACACCCGTATCTACACAACACACACTCTCTTACACCCACAGTACACCCTGACGAGGAGTAAAAACACACACACACACACACACACACACAGTATACCATCTGGTGACTCTCATGCCGGAAGCCAGTTAGTTACTTAGTCAAAAAATAACCAGACAGGGAGGGCAGAGTGTTGTGGTTCGTCTCTCTTGTCTTGACCATCTTTACGACACGCATTAGGCAGTTTTGCGAGGTGAATATTGGAAATCACCAGCGGTCATAAACAAATAATCTTAAGCCTCATCTCCACTGGGGCGGTTCTACAACACACAAGTTTTACAGGCGTTGGGGGGAGGGGGTGGGGGACCGTTTAGTTTGTCCCCCCTCCTCCTGTTTTACTGTTCATTCTGGCGTTGAGGCTTAATATGGCCTCGTCTGTTTATATTTGTCAGTAAGGACGTTAACAGTGCCTCCAGTTTACGTGTTTATACTGCCGTTGAGGGTGTTTGGTCTGGCGCCTTTGTTTGACTGTTGATCCTAGCGTTGAGATAAGTTTATTCAGTCATAAGTATATACAATTAAGCACCGAGGTTCCTTAATTTGCCCCCGTTACACTGTTGATAAAGCCGTTGGGGTCGTTTACCTACTCTCCCTGTTAAACTATTTATTACTACCGCTACAGTAGTTTGGATCCCCCCAACATCTCTCTAATCACCTATTAAACTGCTTATACTGTCGTTAAGAGTCATTTGGGTTCCCCTCCATCAAACGACTTGCACTGACATTATAAACTGTCTTATTTACAGCTTGGGTTTGTCTTCATCTGCTCAAGTTTATCAATACTCTTGTTGTGGAGTGTTGTGGGGTCCCTGTGATGATGCGGAGCGGAGAACCAAGGCATTACACACCACTTGAGATCACAGTCATTGCATCAAGCATGACATGCATCCCGGCCAGCTGATACGATCGGATTCAGTTTGGATTCTTTTTCTACCTTGATTGCAGACCGTAAATACACACGGTACAGACTACAACTCAGGTAACAGTGTGAGGGGAGATCTCTTGGTGTGTGTGTGTGTGTGTGTGTGTGTGTGTGTGTGTGTGGCAAGGCGGATGCTGGCTGCCTCAATCATCCTAACACCACATCAGTCGACCCTCCCCATAAAAAAAAAAAAAAATTACACCCCGTACAATAAACCTCTCGCGTAGTTATCTTTTACTATAGATAAAATACTTTTTCCAATCTTGAGGAGTCGCTAAATACTATGAAATTTGGGGATGGAAGTTCTTAGGAGCAGTGTTCACAAGGTCGAGTATCTACGAATTTTGCCTGGGGACTTCAAGGGTGGATTGTGGCAAGAACAAACAATGCCCACATTTAGATGCCTGTTCTAGATAACATTATGATAACGAGGGAGGCCGCGGGGGAAGAACTCTGCCTCTCGCTCCACAACGCCAACAAGAAATATCCCGCGTAAATCAATCCACGTCATTTAATAATTGCACTGAGGCAAAGAGCGAGCGACCACACCTCGCCCTGTGTTACGCCACTCACACCAAGGCACACACCGCCACCGATCATGTCAGGCACACAGTATTAATTTCCTGAGCCATGGTTGTAGAGCCTGACGGGACTTTTGGAAATTTCATGCACCACAGATGTCGCCGATCGTAGCAATCAGAATATCCGGGATCGAAGTTACTGATCCGCGTCCGGCAGACAATCAGAATATTCTAGATTCCTAGACCAAGACACACCTACTAGTCACGTCCGACACACAATCAGAATATCCTAAACCAAGGCATAGTTACCGATCAATTCATGTACTGCAGGCAATCAGAATATCCTGGACAAAGAGGACTATCACTGGTCACGTCCAGAACACAATCAGAATATCCTGATCCACATGACTCATTAATCACGTTTGGACGACAATCAGAGTGTCCTGGACCCCTGAATATCCATCAATCATGTGTGTATGTGTGTGTGTGTGAGTCAATCATAGGTTACAGATTTACCATTAATCATGTTCCGGCAACAATCAGAATACCACGAACCACTGAAGTATAACCTGCTACATCCAGGAGACCATCAGATTATCCTAAACTACAGTTCTACCACATGTGCCACAGCCAATCAGATCAATTTGGGCCTCGGAATCGTCACAGAGTTCATCAGTTAATCAGAAAAGCTAAGGGACTTTCCAATCACACTCGAAAGCCAATCAGAATATCCTGGGCCACAAAAATACCAACTATCAAGTCCGACGGCCAATCAGAACAGACAATCAAAATACCGTAGGCCACAAGTACGCGGATATCTGAAGAACAAAAAATCACATCTTTTTCAGGTATTAAATTGAGCATGAGAGACTGCCTAACATATGGTCAGGTCTTGGGCGAGTATTGGCACCACTACACACTACACAGTACCACTACACACTACATAGCAACACTACACAGCACCATTACACACTACACAGCACTACACTACACAGTACCACTACACAGCACCACTACACACTACACCGCACCATTACACACTACACTACACAGCACCATTACACAGCACTATTGCACACTACACAGGGCCACTTCACACTACACAGCAACACTACATCACTACATTACATCACTACACAGGGACACTACACAGCACCACTACATCACTACACAGGGCCACTACACAGCACCACTACATCACATCACTACACAGCACCACTACACACTACACCGCACCATTACACACCACCACTGCACATTACACAGGGCCACTACACAGCACCATTACATCACTACACAGGGCCACTACACACTACACAGCACCACTACACACTACACAGCACCATTACATCACTACACAGGGCCACTACACACTACACAGCACCATTACATCACTACACAGCACCACTACACACTACACTTTACACTTGCAGCGATCAACACCCGTATAAACTCTATTTACGACACTTCCGATAAGGCACTTTGTATTTATGGCGTTTATCACAAGAGTGATCGCTGGGCGGGCAACCGGGCTACTGCATCCTCTACCCCCTCCCCTCCCCTGCCCCGCCCCGCCCCACCTCTCTCAGCCTCACCCCACCCCACTCTTCATCGTGCCAATCCCCTCCCCACTCATCCCTACCCCACCCCACACTTCCTTTTTCCCCAAACCTTCCTCTTTCACGTGCCGACATCTCCCCAATTTTGCCCCGCCTCACCCCACACTTCCTTGCGCCAACCTCTCCCCACCTCAACTCTAGCCCGGCCTCACACTTCCTCAAGATACTTCCCCCGTCTCACCTTACACTCACCCGCCCCACACCGTTCTCTACCTCCCCCCTGCCACTCCCTCACCCACCCCACAATGAGACCCCTGACCCCCCCCAGGAATTCTTGTGGTTCTCTCCCATAATAACTTATTTTGTTCTATCTACATTATCTAACCTGGCCCCACCCCCACCTGCCCCTCCCTCCTACCCCTCCCCACCCCGACAATATATCATTACCTCTCCTCGTTCCACCTTCCCCCACACACTGTACCTCACCCCATCCCACCCCCAACTCCTTACCCCACAAATTCCACCCATTCATATAAATATCTTTCCTCCATCTTATATTCCACACCATTAAAATATCTCTACCATTACCTTCTCACTTCTAGATACATTAATATAATATTTGGCACATTTTTCGTATTTATCAATTTCTAGTAATTCATTTCATTTTTGCAGTTATCATAGTAATATAATGTAGCCAGTAACAGGTTTATATCTATAGTATTTCTACACTAACCTGGCCCATAAGCCACGACCCACTTCTATACTAATAGCTAATTGGTTCATAGAAAATTCGACCTAAATGTATTTACCTGTTATTATCTAAAATATTGTTAAATACCTGAACTATTAAAATGAGGTTGATTTCAAGGCATTAGCACTTCAGCGAGGATGTTGGAAAATTATAAATATTTATCATAATAGGTCGATGTAAATATGTGCTTATACACTAGCAGTCCAGGGCGGGGCTTATGGGCCAAGTTAGTGTGGAAAGGGTATAGTAACTGAAACAATTTAAGCAACAGTAACAAATTATCAGAATTGTATCAAGTAACAAGAACACTTCAAGTAACAAGAACACTTCAAGTAACAAGAACACCAGGTATCAAATAAGCTTAACACATCAGCTTAATTGTATAGTGAACGTGAGTACTCAAGCGTTCATTAAGCTTATACAGTATCATTTCTGGCGTCTGCTATGTATCTTAATCATACACAAATACACAAACCATACAAGCTTGTTTTAATTGATTTACTGTTTAAGAATATAACCAAAAAAAACATTACCTCGTACTTTTGTTTCGTTGTTTTTGTTGTTTTAATCACTGTTTTACACAATGTCTCTGTTTACACCACAGTTAAAACACTTCACCGTTAACTTTCATAGACTTCCCCGTTTGTTTACTCACCCGACAGCTATCATCACCCACAAGATCCTCGTGACATCTATTATAATGTTCGTCTCGATGTTATTTTTCATTCTATTTTAACCAACTTCACTGTATCGTTGCATTCCACTTTCCAAAGCACTTTCTCTTATACCTGTGTGTGTGTGTGTGTGTGTGTGCTAATAACCCATGTACACACGCTTCACACACACACATACACACCTGTACACCTGCCATTAATCATCTCTCAGGTGGTAAATTATTTCTAAACACAACACAACACATCACCATCACTTACCACTCTCCTCCCCTGACTTATACTCCGCCACGTCACAACCTCATGCAACATTAGACGACACGCTACTTAACATGCTCCTGTTGTTCCGTACACGAGTGATCATACCGTAAAGACGCACAGTTGTTACGTACGCGAGGATATTACGTACATATATACAGTTATGTATAAAATGGTATATCGCACAATACCATAATTGTTACGGAGGAAGAGTTTACTGTTACTTAGCATGAATACCACGTACAAAATAGTATAACTTACGAACACACACACACACACACACACACACACACACACACACACACACACACACACACACACACACACACACACACACACACACACACACACACACACACACACACACACACACACACACACACACACACACACACACACACACACACACACACACACACACACACACACACACACACACACACACACACACACACACACACACACACACACACACACACACACACACACACACACACACACACACACACACACACACACACACACACACACACACACACACACACACACACACACACACACACACACACACCACTTGTGGAGGCTAGAGCAGCATTCATCTTCAGTAATAATCAAATATGAATTAAAAATCACTAATGAAATCTAAGACGGGTTAGTGCACCAGTCTCGGGTTTCTTAGTGAGTCTCCAGGGGCAAACACCGCTCTGGTAACACTGCTGTTCCTCCCCCTCCATCAATCTCTACCTCTCCCTCCCCCTCCACTAGCTCCTCCACCTCCTCTACCTCACCCCCATTCTCCTCCTCCACCTCTTCCACCACCTCCCCCTCCTCCGATGCTTTCACAAACACACCTCTTCTATCTCCTCGTCCCGTTAATGTGACCTGACACGTTATCCAAATCCTAATCACAAACGCACTCTAAATTATTATCCGGACTGCATAGCTCACCCATCCTCAAATATTCCTTCAAACAGTACAAAAAATATATTCAAAATTATCCACTAAGATCTCCTTTAAAAAAAATAAAAAATAAATGTAATAAAATAAATAAACTCAAGGGACTGGTGAGTATGAGTGACGGCGAAAGGTTTAGGTCAAGACGAAGAGGAACAGCAAATTGTGGATGAGTTGGGCAGTGTAGCCGGCGATCACAATGGTCGAGAGATAACATCTGCTCGTGAACCCGGCCAGTCTAGTTCTTACAAGGCACTGAGAACAACGTCGCTGTACT
The DNA here is from genome assembly GCF_018991925.1 of Homarus americanus. Classification (NCBI taxonomy): domain Eukaryota; kingdom Metazoa; phylum Arthropoda; class Malacostraca; order Decapoda; family Nephropidae; genus Homarus; species Homarus americanus. The sequence goes on from NW_024754652.1 coordinate 136,992, forward strand.
GGACGGAGTCATATGCTGATCAACATCATCATACCTAGCAGGGTGGAGGGTGGAAGAGGGATGGGGTGGAGGATATTGGAAGAGGTAGGAAGGGTGAGAGGGTGTAGGGAGGATGGGGTACTGGGTGGATGGTGGACTGGTGAAGGGGATCAGCACAGGGTAGAGGGAGGGTGAGGTGAAGGATAGGCAGGAAGAAGGAAGAGGTAGGGGAAGGAAGGGTGGGCAGGGTGAGAAAAGGGGGGTAAGGGAGGGGAGAGGAGAGGGTGAAGAGAGTGGGAAAGCAGAGGGTGAAGGGAGGCTGTGTTTGTACAGGTAAGAAGTGTAGGTGGAGAGAGAGAGAGAGAGAGAGAGAGAGAGAGGCCCATTACCATTCCTTTATTACAGCTTACTGCTCAAACTCATTAAAATCCTCTCTCCCTCTCTCATATTTTCTCTCTTCCTTATTCTTCTTCTTCTTCACTCTTACCTCGCCCACTCTCCCTCCCTCTCATCTCTTTCTCTCTCTCTCACACCCCTTCTATATCTCCTTCTCATCTTTCCTACCCACCTTCTCTCTCTACCCCTCACCTCTTTCTGTCTTTCTTCTTTTTCTTCTTCTTGTCTCCCTCCTTCTCACCGCCCCCCCCATCACAAGCCAGCACGACCGGCCAGCCTCTAACCCTAACTCACTCGCTAAGCACTTATGTGGCACTTTGTTAATTACCAGCGAAGGGTAATTTCCATAATTACTAGGTGGTAATGAGGCAGAATAACAGGTAGCCGCTCACCTGAATAGTAATAGCAGGCTAGGTAGCAGGGTGTTAGGAGATAGCAAGATTGGCTGGTGGCACAATTTACGACGGGAATCAATGGGTTGGCTTGCTGGCTGGCTGGCTTGCTTGCTTGCTTCCTTGCTTGCTTGCTTGCTTTCTTGCTTGCGTCGAGTCCCTTCAGCAGGAGGAGCTTTACACGTGTGAGGTTTTTGGGTGGGCCACAATTAGTCGCCTTGGGGAACCGCGCACCGACAAACTCCCTCCTACTTACCCCCCTCCCCCTCCTCTCGTTACAGTACATCTTCAGTGATAAAAGAAGAAAAAAAGTAAAAAACAGTCCTCTTAACTTTCAGATATTAAAGGAAATGGTTAAGGGAGGAGAGGGTGAAGGGAGGGGAGAGGGTGAAGGGAAGGGAGAGGAGAGAGTGAAGGCAGAGGGTGAGGGGAGGGGAGAGGGTGAAGGGAAGGGAGAGGAGAGAGTGAAGGCAGAGGGTGAGGGGAGGGTGAAGGCAGAGGGTGAGGAGAGGGTGAAGGCAGAGGGAGAAGGGAAGGGAGAGGAGAAGGTGAAGAGACGTGGTGTTTGTTGATGATTCTGTCTTAATAGTTTCTTGGTTGTTCTCCATAAAGGATTACACGAGTCTACTTCTTCCCTTGGGTTAACGCTGGCACCCTCGACCTATGTGTTCATTGTTAGTATCTAAGGAGAATCTTTGAGGAACCAGTTTTGTCTATCTATTGAAGTTTGGGGAGGAAAAGGGAGGGGAAGGGGAGAAAGGGATGAATGGAAGAGGAAGGAGTAGAGTGAAAGGGTAGGGATAAGAAGGAAAGGGAAGAGTTTTGGATCTAGTTGCGTCTTTCCTTCTTCTGTACATACATACATACATACATACATACATACTTTCATACATACATAAATACATACATAACGAGGAAGAGACTACACTGTATAATTATTACACCTTTATCATTATTTTCCACGTATCTTAATAACAAATCACTACTTCACCTTGCCACTTAACGTTATCAAATTACCTTTAAATACTACTTAATTCCTCTACCACTTCACCTTTATGTCTCTAATAACTCGACTATCGCATGAATCAAAACAAATCAAAGACGCAAGAGTCAATTTTAACCCTTGAGGACTGAGTTAGTTTAATACTCCTGTACTTAAGAGCCACATACCAAGGAGTTTTTAATCGCTAATATATCTTAAATCTTCTCACTCACCAAACTCCTCGAAGAATCACCGCGGCATTAAACCAGATTACTAAAGATATGTTAATTTGAGTTAATGCCTCGTGTTAACAGTGATTTAACTCGTGTTTTGAGGTAAATGATGAAATAGTTGGAACTTTATATTGGTAAATTAGTTTTCCTTTAATATTAACGTTATTTTGCCTCATGTACAAAAGTTTCCAAAATATATAACTTTTTCATCTTAATTCATGTCACCACCGAGTCTCTTCATCACTACATCCACCACTAGTCCACATCACTAATTTCACCTCTACTTGCCACTTAACCTTACCACGACCCCTATACTCCAAGACACTACCCCCTCATCACTACTTCACCTCCTTATCACCACATATCGCGTTACCACCACTTCACCTGCCTGTTTCGCCACTGAACAACCACCATTTCCCCCACTCCACCTCCCTATATGGCTACTTCACCTCGACCACTTCACCTTCTTGTACAGACTTTAAATAAGCCATTAACCCCCCCACGTGCACTTACTAATCATCTACTGGTGGGAAGTAGGGAAGGTGCTGGGTGGGAATTAGTGGTAGGTGGCTGGGTGGGAAGTGGGGAAGGTGGCTGGTGAAGTGGGGGAAGGTGGCTGGTGGGAAGTAGTGGTAGGTGGCTGGGTGGGAAGTGGGGGAAGGTGGCTGGGTGGGAAGTGGGGGAAGGTGGCTGGGTGGGAAGTAGTGGAAGTGGCTGGGTGGGAAGTGGGGAAGGTGGCTGGGTGGGAAGTAGGGGAAGGTGGCTGTGGGAAGTAGTGGTAGGTGGCTGGGTGGGAAGTAGGTAGGTGGCTGTGAAGTAGGGTGGTTGGGTGGGAAGTAGGGGAAGGTGGCTGGGTGGGAAGTAGTAGGTGGCTGGGTGGGAAGTAGGGAAGGTGGCTGGGTGGGTAGGGAAGGTGGTGGGTGGGAAGTAGTGGTAGGTTGGGTGAGTGGTGGTGGGTGGGAAGTTGGCTGGGTGGGAAGTGGGGGTTTGTGGGAAGGTGGTGGGTGGGAGTGGTGGTGTGGGTGGAAGTAGTGGTAGGTGGCTGGGTGGGAAGTAGTGGTAGGTGGCTGGGTGATGGGTTAGTGGTGCTGAAGGAGTAGTGGTAGTGGTAGTGTGGTGTACAGCCAGGGGTAGTAGTGGCGATGGGTGATTAGACTGTGGTGGTCAGGGGAAGTAGAGTTAAGTGGTAAAGTGGTACAGGGCGGGGGGTGTCAGGGAGGCTAAACGGTGGTTGGAGAAAATGTGTCTCAATAACTATTTGGTTTTACACGGAGTGGTTACTAGTGGTGGTGGTGATGCTGATAGTGGTGGTGGCAGTGGCGGTAGTGGTGATGGTGAATGATGGTGAGTGGTGGCGGTAAGTGGTGGTGAGGATGGTGATTGATGGTGATGGTGGTTATGGTAAAAATATGTGGGGAGAAGGAAAGGGAAGGAGCAAATAGAGGAGAGAGAGAGAGAGAGAGAGAGAGAGAGAGGAGAGAGAGAGAGAGAGAGAGAGAGAGAGAGAGAGAGAGGAGGAGAGGAGAGAATGATTAACGAGGAGGCAAATAATAAAGATAAAAATAATATTTACTTTAATCAAAACAATAAACAATGAGAGGAGGAAGATCAAACAGTGAGGGAAGGGAGAGGTGATGATGGGTGGATGGGAGAGAGGTGATGATGGGGTGGATGGGAGAGAGGTGATGATGGGGTGGATGGGGAGAGAGGTGATGGGGTGATGGGAGAGGTGATGATGGGGTGGATGGGAGAGAGGTGATGATGGGGTGGATGGGAGAGAGGTGATGATGGGGTGGATGGGAGAGAGGTGATGATGGGGTGGAGGGAGAGAGGTGATGATGGGGTGGATGGGAGAGAGGTGATGATGGGGGTGGATGGGAGAGAGGTGATGATGGGGTGGATGGGAGAGAGGTGATGATGGGTGGATGGAGAGAGGTGGAGAGTGGGAAGAAGAAGAGAGAAAATACAGTAATGAAAACAGATGAGATGGGAGGGAAAGAAAGGGTGGATGAGAAAAGGTGAGAAAGGGATGGAGGAACAGAGAGAGAGAGAGAGAGAGAGAGAGATAAATGAGGGAATAGTGAAATGCAACAAAGAGGGGAGGAGACAGAGACTTTTAAACACACACACACACACACAGAGAGAGAGAGAGAGAGAGAGAGAGAGAGGAAATACCAAGAGAGTTAAGGAAATGCCTTATACTAGACACTGAGAAGGTTAAGTATAGTGTGTTAATGTTAAGATAACTATCAAGCCTTGTTGCCCCACCTGCCACCACCCCCCCCCCTCACTGAACCATATTAACCATTTACCATAACACACGAGTTTGTATGGTACCATTACCCTTAAGCCAGTTCTTGATCCAACCATGACAATCACTGGTTAAATAAGAAACCATTGACCATACTATATGAGACTGGTTAGCAAGACCTTTAACCAGTGAAGGTGTTAATGTGGTTATAAGCCCAAATTATACTGTAACCGCACTGACCGCCAGCCTCATCCTTATCATCCAAATCCTCCATCCTCCACATCCATCATCCTTATCCACCAACATCCATCATTCTTATCCATCCTCCTCCTCCTCCTCCTCCACCACAATGCCTAATAATCACTTCAGAGTATAATTAATTAAGTAACATAATCCATTAGTATAATTCTGGTTATATAATTATCGTCTTTTAAATCAGCAGCAACTTGGTATAGAGGGATTATAGATCTGGATAATGATGCTTAGATGGTGTGTGTGTGTGTGTGTGTGTGTGTGTGGACCAGACCTGTGTCACCTGTTTGTTAACAACCTTATTAGTTTATTTTTGTTGCGTTGTGTGAGTTATACTTTGGTTGTTATTGTTAGTGGTGGTGGTAGTGGTGGTGGTGGTTGATTTTGATTTTGACACTTACAGCGGCTACTTTATTGTGCACCCCACACTCATCCTGTGAGCGGTAGCGCAAAAGGATTACAGAGTTGAGTTTATAAAGGGTCATAATAATTAACCCGCGTTGTCAAGATATTATGGCACTGAATGTTACACAGTATTTCAATTACATTATTTGTTTAGTTCTATACATAAAGGGTAACTTATTCACAAATGCGTGAGTACAGGCGTGTGAGGCAGTATGTCTGGCCTCACACTTTGTTATTCACATTTGCGTGGGAGGTATTCAAGCACATTGTGTATTTGGTTCTGTACATGAGAACTGATATAGTTACTAAGTGCAAAAAAGTGGATACAATCTTAATATGTCGGCTATCTTGCCATTAGAGATGAAGTGTTGTGCCATTTCACACACAGTGTGCTTGGACCTGTCCCTAAAAGGTTCTATCTTCACACAGTCGAGGACGTAGTGTTCAAGCGTGTGGCCATATGTCTGGCCACACACTTTACATTTAGTCTCGTTTACATCTGCTTGAGGAACCTTAATCTAGCGGTTACAACATCTTGTAATCTAGTGATCTTGTTACTTGCTCCATATACATGTTTTATTTGATACATCTCATCATGGTAAACTATGGATCGACTAGTGCCTATTTGCACTAGTCTACTTGGTGGTGTTGGTGGTAGTGGTGTTGTTGGTGGTGGTAGTGGTGTCGGTGGTAGTGGTGGTGGTGGTGTTGTTGTTGGTGGTGGTGTTGGTGGTGGTGGTGTTGTTGGTGGTGGTGTTGGTGGTGGTGGTGTTGTTGGTGGTGGTGGTGTTGGTGGTAGTGGTGGTGTTGTTGTTGTTGGTGGGGTGTGGTGGTGTTGTTGTTGTTGGTGGTGGTTGGTGGTGGTGGTGTTGGTGGTGGTGGTGTTGGTGGTAGTGGTGTTGTTGGTGTGTGGTGGTGGTGGTGGTGTGGTGGTGGTGGTGGTGGTGTTGGTGGGTGGTGTTGGTGGTGTGGTGGTGTGTTGTTGGTGGTGGTGTGGTGGGTGTTGTTGTGTTGGTGGTGGTGGTGGTGGTGTTGTTGGTGGTGGTGGTGGTGGTGGTGGTGTTGGTGGTGTTGGTGGTGGTGGTGTGTGGTGGTGGTGTGGTGTGTTGGTGGTGTGGTTGGTGTTGGTGGTGGTGTTGGTGGTGGTGGTGGTGGTGGTGGTGGTGGTGGTGGTGGTGTGTTGTTGGTGGTGGTGGTGGTGGTGGTGGTGGTGGTGGTGTTGGTGGTGTGGTGGGTGGTGGTGTGGTGGTGGGTGGTGTTGGTGGTGGTGGTGGTGGTGGTAGTGTTGTTGGTGGTGGTGTGGTGGTGGTGTTGGTGTGGTGGTGGTGGTGTTGGTTGTTGGTGTTGTGGTGGTGTTGTTGGTGGTGTTGGTGGTGGTGTTGTTGGTGTGTGGTGGGTGGTGTGTTGGTGTGGTGTTGGAGGTGTGGTGGTAGTGGTGTTGGTGGGTGGTAGTGGTGTTGGTGGTGGTAGTGGTGGTGTTGGTGTTGGTGGTAGTGGTGGTGGTGGTGGTAGTGGTGGTTGGTGGTGGTGGTGTTGGTGGTGGTGGTGGTTGGTGGTGGTGGTGGTGGTGGTTGGTGGTAGTGGTGGTGGTGGTGATGGGTGTGGTGTTGGTGTGGTAGCTGTGGTAGTGGTGTTTGGTAGTGGTGTTGGTGGTAGTAGAGGTAGTGGTGTTGGTGTTGTTATTATTATTTAAATCTCTGACGTCCTCCATCAACAACACTGCCTCCTCCTCCTCCTCCTCCTCCTCCTCCTCCTCCTCCTCCTCCTCCCTCCTCCTCCTCCTCCTTCACACCCCACCACACATAACACGGCTCTCACCCTCCACCTCTCTCACACCTCACCTCCTATACCATACAATTACTTCTCCTCTCCCCTCCTTGATCTCTTCCTTGCTACTTTACAATCTACTGACTTCGTTCTTCGTTACCTTTCCTTTTCTTATTCCATCTTTCCATCCACTCCTTGATTCACCTCCTATTCCTCTCCCTCTTCTCACCCTCTAGTCTTCTTTTCATATCTTCTCTCACCTTTTCTATTAGTTGGTTCCTCTTCTCTTCCTGCTCCTCCCTTTCCCTTACCTCTTCCTTCACTGTCCTCCTTCCAGCCACATCATCGCATCCTCAACTGTCTCTCACTGGCTCTTTCTCCCTCTTTCCTCCCTTCCCACCCTCTCCCATCTTCCATCCCACCACATGTCTCATCTCCTTCCCCCTCTCACTCACAAACCACTCCCCTTCCCTCCCTCATCACAACAACTCTCTCCCCCATTCCTCCTCTCCCCAGTGTCTCCCTTCCCCACCATCACGTCATTCTTCCCTCTCAGTGTCTCCCCTTCCCCACCACATCACGTCACCTCTTCCCTCTTACCACCACCCCAGCTCTCATCTGCCCTCACCGGTCAGGGCAGATATCACCTCAGCATCAGATGGAAGCGAGATAAACCAACCCACTCATCATCTTTTTCCTCTCAACATTATACCCAGAGATCTACCCCCAGATATACCCCCAGATATGCTAGTGATAAGGGGTGGTTATACTCGTCCACCGGCAACCCGGCAGTGAAGCAGGAATAGAGGCCTCGTCAATTACCAACGAATGTGATGTGAATATACGAGGGAGGAATAGAGAGAGAGAGAGAGAGAGAGAGAGAGAGAGAGAGAGAGAGAGAGAGAGAGAGAGAGAGAGAGAAGGAAGGTAGGTAGGGGAGTGCAGTGAGGTGGATGTGGATGGGGGAGGGGTAGGTTGGGAGGGGGAGGTTGGAGAGGGGTAGGAGAGAAGGTGGGGGAAAGGGAAGGAGGAAGGCAACTGGTTGGGAGATGGGGAAACGGAGAGGTAACACAGAGAGAGAGAGAGAGAGAGAGAGAGAGAGAGAGAGAGAGAGAGAAAGATAAGATCACCTGTTAACATTAATTTACAACTTATGAAATCAAGCTTAAGAGTTTACGGTTGTCATAAAAACAGGTTGTGAAGGCTCGCAATAAGAGCTAAGGGCGACAAAACAACACCTTGTGGACGTGTCATTAGCAGCCCGTGTTGGTAATACTGATCTAAACCTACCCGCAACACATTCAATTTACAGCCCGTGTTGGTAATACTGATCTAAACCTACCCGCAACACATTCAATTTACAGCCCGTGTTGGTAATACTGATCTAAACCTACCCGCAACACATTCAATTTACAGCCCGTGTTGGTAATACTGATCTAAACCTACCCGCAACACATTCAATTTACAGCCCGTGTTGGTAATACTGATCTAAACCTACCCGCAACACATTCAATTTACAGCCCGTGTTGGTAATACTGATCTGAGAGTTCCGAAAAATAGATTTCACACCCGAGTCAAAATATATAGCCCAGGCGAGGAAATATAGTGATATACAGACAAGGAAATATACCAATAATGTATTTAATATCCCCGTATGTTTTCACGTAATTTTATGCCGTGTGAAATATATTTACTTCTATTCAATATATATCACACGAGAGCCAAGTAATGGGTAGGGAAATTCACAATTTTTTCACAGCTGGGTGACAGTAACTTACAAACACAGGGACGGTAATTTGGGGAAGGTTGTCCACTGTCTCTCTCTCGTTGTGTATGTAACCTGTGGAAGGGAGGGAGGGAGGGATACTGTAGCTCCCCAAGACCACCAACTTACTTATCCAGGGTGCCCTCCAAACACACACACACACACCAACCTTAATACCTCGTTGAGAAAGTCACTTGCTTTAATTGAACAGTCATTTCATTCACGTTATCTCGAGCGTCAATCACTAGAAACGTAATTCAGGTCATCAAGTTTAATACCAAAAGAAAGAACAATAAAGTCTATCAATCTTACGTCAATTAATCATTTATAAATACAAGAGAACTGCTCATCTGCAACACAGGTCAACAGGTGCAATAATAAGACGAACCTATCAATTGCAATATAAGTTAATACACGTTTAAGAATAATCACGCCTCGTTGCAAAACAATCTTCCCATCGTAACACAAGTGCATAAAACACCTGAATTTTCATCAACATTGATTTAAAAGGTAAAACATTAAAACCTACTTAACTATACGGCTGTTTAATATGAAAAAAAAAACTTTAAACCTCACTTGCAACAGAGAGCCAAGAGCATGTGCAAGAATATTAAAAACCTCCATTGCACAACAGATCAACAACATTGGAGACTTTCTATCTCATCACAATTCAACATGTATAAGAACACTGTTGATAAGACCAGTGAGAGGAATTACCCATAAAGAGATAAGATGCGATAAGCCGCAGGTGATAAAGAGTTATTTCCTATCTCACATACAGCGGCCTGAATTACGGCTGGTTTTAGAACATATGAGGTGGGGTGGGGGGTGAGGGGTGGAGTGGTGGGGTGAGTGGTGGGGTGAGGGGTGAGGTAGGGAGGGGTGGGGTGTGGTAGGGAGGGGTGGTGAGGGGGGGGCAGCGATCAGCCACTAAATTATCACTTGATAATAACCTGATCCAAGTCCCACTTACATTAAGCAGGTGAACACATAACCTACGATAGCCAGTAATTACACTAATAACCAACTATATCATTGTGTCTCCTTCATGAAATTAAATCATCACAATCTTATGAACGAGTTCACTAAAAAAAATAACACGGGAATGATTTGTGAACGATATCAGTAGAGTCGAGTTACAATCCTTCCCACCATTCTATATCCAGGTTAAGCAGTGGTGTATAGAAGGAATTGGTTACTTAGTCTGGGTTTATTAAGTGGAGATTACAGCGGTGATAAGCGACCCTATACCAGAGTGGTGTTAGGAGACGAGACAAGATGTAAGAGTAAGTACCCAAGACTCGCCAAAAATCACACTTTGTTTATCAATTTTCCCGGCATTTTTTTTTTTGTCTTGGCGCGGAAACTCCTCCTTTTTGGCTAACGAAGTCTCCAATCTCTACCATGACGCGTTCCTGCCGGTACTCCGAGTGGAAGCAGTGAATAGTTAAACCACAAACTTAAAAGTGTAATCGTGGGATCAGGCTCACAACAGACACGGTTCAAAACATACGGGAAGAGTACGTAAGTGGTAGGGAAAATGCTAGCGTTTGGTTGTAGACCCCGCGGCCGATGGCATGATAGCACCACGGACAAACCTTTTCATAGATTTAATTTAGATAACCATAAAAACTTGGGCTCAGAGACGGAGGGCAGATAAATCGACCTGATGATAGTGATGATTGTCCGGCAGATGATTGTGATGGTGATGATGATGGTGAAGGTTTCTGCAAGATGATTATGTGCCCGCTGACTTCTCTCGTGGTATATTGATTGATAGATTGGCTGACCTTTTAACAGTCTCTCTCTCTCTCTCTCTCTCTCTCTCTCTCTCTCTCTCTCTCTCTCGCCATGATTGTTTAAAGGCCTAGCGCGGGATTGGCTCTTGAGGTGATTCGAATATATTACACTTGATTAGGAACTGGTAAAGGAGAGAGAGAGAGAGAACGTGTGTGTGTGTGTGTGAGACAGAAAGAGAGAGAATACGGGGAAGAAGAGACAAGCGGCGAAGAGGAGGAAGAAGAAGACGAGGCGGAGAAGAATGAGAAAAACATGAACAGAATATCAACAAGACTCCTGATGAACGAGATTGTGTCGGTCGCCGAGAATGGCGCTTACAACGACACCCATTACTAAGGCATAAGAAAAATAAAATAACCGAACATACTCACAGACAGACAGACACACACACACACACAATGACCTCATCTGCAAATTTGGGGAGAAGCTTCTGCACCATCCTCCCACCGGCTCCTGCTTACACCCGAGATCCCTCGTCCGTGATTTGCTGTTTGACACCACAACCGCATCCAGCCCATACGAGCACGTACTGATCGCTATAAGAACAGCCCAGTCCCAACCATTGTAAAAATGATCAACATCTCGTAATCAACCAGCGTGTTCACTCCCAGTAAACACTCCCTACACTGTCACTATGTTGAAATGAACTGTAGTTTGAGCTGATCCCCATCTAAGTTACTATATGTCTTATTTGTCACTTATGTCATTTTATATTATTTGTAATTCGTAACCCATTCCCCAAATATGTAACTGTATATTTTCAGCCTTCTGGCTGTAAGCTCTTTCAATAAACCGTTAATTATTATTATTATTTATTATACACACACACACACACACACACACACACACACACACACACACACACACACACACACACACACACACACACACACACACACACACACACACACACACACACACACACACACACACACACACACACACACACACAATGACACATCTGCAATTTGGGAGAAGCTTCTGCACCATCCTCCCACCGGCTCTTGCTTACACCGAGATCCTCGTCCGTCATTTGCTGTTCGACACCACAACCGCATCCAGCCCATACGAGCACGTACTGATCGCTATAAGACAGCCAGTCCCAACCATTGTAAAATGATCAACATCTCGTAATCAACAGCGTGTTCCTCCCAGTCAATTTTATATTTTGCACTGTTACTATGTTGAAATGCCTTGAAGTATGATCTTATTGTCAATCAAGAGACCCATTCCAATATGTAACTGTATATTTTCAGCCTTCTGGCTGGCATGCTCTTCAATAAACCGTTAATTATTATTATTATTATTCACACCTCCAGCTAGACTGCTTCATCCACACACACACACACACACACACACACACACACACACACACACACACACACACCCACACACACACACACACACGACTATATCCATCACTATTCACGTGCAATGTTGTAAGAACACCTTCTTCCCCCCGTCTCACCTCCTGGCCCTTCCCCCGAAATAAGAACAAATAAATAAATACATAAACCAATAAACAAAAACAAACAAAATAAATAAATCAACACAAAATAATAATAATAAACAATAAATTAATCATCAGAAAAATAGATTATAAAGAACAATTAAAACTAAACTGACCATAACCTGGCTACTAATTTACATATGAACTGGCTGAGTGGAGTTACCTGGTTCCTCTGGTTCACCTGAGGATGTGGATTCGAGACATCAATAAATGCTAGACTCTCCTGACTTGACTGATGGTGTTGTTAGAGTAAGATATTTCTTGTTATTGTTGTTTCAGATGTGCTTTAACACCTGTACTGAGACAACACCTGTCATATAAGGGGTACAGCTGCTGTGAAGCTGTACCCGGAGGTCTGAACCCCTGTAGCGAGGAGGGACGTGGGAACACCTGCTATACCTGACGGTGTACAGGTAACATTGGAAGCCGGAGGTGAAGGAAGGAGGAAGGAGAGGAAGAAGGGAGGGAGGAAAGGGCGGAAGGAGGGAGGATGGGGGGGGTGGATGGAGTGAAGGGACTAAAGAAGGAAAGGAGGATGAAAAGGAAGGCGGATGAGAAGAAATGGAGGAGGAAGGGAAGAAGAAAAGGGAGAAGAAGGAGGGAGGGGAGGGGGGAGGGGAGGGGAGGGAGGGGGGAGGGAGGGAGGAAGGGAGGGAAGGGGGGGAAGGGGGAGGGGGGAGGGAGATAAGGAAGGTGGAGATCTTCCGGTATCCAGGAGATTAACATCACCTTCACTTTACATACATAATAAATCTTGAATAGATTCTATAATTTAATGATAAGGAAAGACCACCAGTGACATGTACTTTGTTATACATGTTAAGTGATACACACATGAATATTAAGCATATATACCACGGTAAATAGTAACTTATATATATTTATGGTGTGAGAGAGAGAGAGAGAGAGAGAGAGCCAACAGAAGGAAAACAAAATGAAAAGAAAAAGAAAAGGAAGAAAGAAGAGGAGGAGGAGGAGGAGGAGGAGCGAGGGCGGGAGGTGAGGCTCGTGAGAGGGTGCCAACACTACTCACTGCAGTCCACAATTCAGGCCAGTGTGTAATGATGACTCCACCTGAGCTCTGAACCTGCTCTCTCTCTCTCTCTCTCTCTCTCTCTCTCTCTCCTCTCTCTCCCTCTCTCTCTCTCACCCATGTATGCAGACAGTTCCCAAACATCGTTCTTTGCGAAACTGATAATTTGGAGTAATATTTTGGCTCTACTTTGTTGTGGGGAGGGGAGGGAGGAAGGAGGAGGAGGGGAGGGAAGGGGAGGAAGAGGAGGGAAGGGGGGAGGGAAGGAAGGAAGAGGGGGGAAGAGGAGGGGAGAAGAGGAGGGGGGTGGAGGAAGAGGAGGGGGAGGAAGGGGAGGGGGGGAAGGGGGGGGGAGGAGAGGGAGGGGGGAGGGAGGGAGGGGTAGGAGGGGGAAGAGGGAGGGTGGGAGGGAAGAGGAGGGTGGGAGAGAGGAGGGGGGGGGGAAGAGGAGGGTGGAGGGAAGAGGAGGAAGGGGGAGGAGGGGAGAGGGGGAGGGGGGGGAGAAGGGGAGGGGGAGGAGGAGGTGTGAGAGTAAGGGAAGGTGGAAGAGGAGAGGAGGAGACAGAGGAAGGAGAGGGAAGGGTTGAGAGAGAGAGGAAGAGGAAGGGGTGGTGCAGGTAAGGGGATGGAGGGGGAGAAAAGAGATGGAATAGGGAGGGAGAGAAGAAGAGATGAAAGAAGGATAGAACCACACACACACACACACACACACACACACACACACACACACTAAATTCTATATCCCTTCACTTACCACCACTTTCACCCCTTTGTAACCACTTATTGCCACTTCCCCTTTACCATCACCACCTCTCGCCTCCTGCTCCTACTTTCAGAGCATCAAATTGCACTTTTCTCCTGACCAATTCTTTCACTCTCTGTCTATACCGTTCTTCTTCCCAGCCTTCCCTTCTGTCTTCCTCTACTTCATCCTCCTTCCCTTCCTCCTCCTCCCCTTCCCTCCTCCTCCCCCTTCTTCCTTCTCCTCCTCTAACACCTCATCTTATTCTCCTTCCCCACCCTCACTAAATTCACATCCTCTCCTCCCCTACGGTCTCCCTCCCTCACCACCCCAACTAAGTACATCCTCCTCCTCCTCCTCCAGGCCTCCCTCCCCTCACCTACATCCCCAGGCCCCTCCCTCCTCACCTCCATCCCAGGCCCCTCCTTCCCCCCTCACCTCCATCCCAGGCCCCTCCCTCCCCTCACCTCCATCCCCAGGCACCTCCCCCTCCCTCCCCTCCTCCCCAGGCCCCTCCTTCTCCCTCCCCCACCCCAGGCCCTCCCTCGCTCTAACCCCCTCACCAGCTGGGCGTCAGGGATCATAGCGTCCGCAACCTGTAATTACCTGTAACTGATTAATTACCTGTTGATTACCTGTTTACCCTCTGACCCGGAGCCGCCGCACTTCGCCCATGCCTGCCAACCTAACCCCAAATTATAGCCAATTCATTATTCCTTTATTTTGCCCATTTTATCACATTTCCTATCTAGTCATTTATCGGTTTTAAATTAAACAAACACGAGAATATTATAACTAGTAAATATAACTAATTATATACACGAGACAGTTAATAATACAATAATGACAGTTGGTAGCCCTGCTTATTGTTACCAATCGTGTGGTCAACCTTCAAGCAAGCAAGTCTTACCAATATCCAGCAAGAGTTATGACGCTAGGCCTACGATCACCTCTCATTAAAGATAGTCATTGCATACACTAATAATAATAATAATAATAATAATAATAATAATAATAATAATAATAATAATAATAATAATAATAATAACAATAATAATAATAATAATAATAATAATAATAATAATAATAATAATAACAATAATAATAATAATAATAATAATAATAATAATAATAATAATAATAATAATAATAATAATAATAATAATAATAACGGCAATAGTAATAAGAAAAAAAAAATAAACTTTATTTTCTCAGGACATAGTTGATCAATTTTGCTTTCATCAATAAAATATAATTACACACTTTCAATTTACCTGTACGAATAAAGATAATTTTCTTATTAACTTTGTAACGTGGTAATATTATAGTGTTTATTTACGGCTGTGTTACATTTTACCATACCACTGTACGTCAACACTACCATCCACACTGTGCCTTAAAACTGTACCCAACACCACCAGTATCAACACCACAGCTGTACTGTACCCCAACACCACCACTGTGCCCAACACCACAGCTGTACCCAACACCACCACTGTACCCAACACCACCGCTGTACCCAACACCACAGCTGTACCCCTTCCCCACAACACCACCACTGTACCCAACACCACAGCTGTACCACACCACCGCTGTACAACACCACAGCTGTACCCAACACCACTGCTGCCCCAACACCACCGCTGTACCCCAACACCATGGCTGTGCCCAACACCACCACTGTACCCAACACCACAGCTGTCCCTCACCACCGCTGTGCCCAACACCACCGCTGTGCCCAACACCATGTACCCAACACCACCACCAACACATGTACCCAACACCACTGCTGTACCCAACACCACCACTGTACCCAACACCCTGCACCCAACACCACCACAACACCACAGCTCCAACACCACCATGTACCCAACACACCACTGTACCCAACACCACTACTGTACCCACACACCACCGCTGTGCCAACACCACCACTGTTTACCACAGCTGTACCCAACACCACCACTGTACCCAACACCACCACTGTTTAACACCACGCTGTTGCCAACACCACTGTAACAACCACCACTGTGCCCAACACCACTATGTGCCCAACACCACCGCTGTCAACACCACAGCTGCCCACACTGTACTTAACACCACCACTGTACCCAACACCACCGCTGTACCCAACACCACCACTGTACCCAACACCACAGCTGTGCCCAACACCACCACTGTACCAAACACCACCGCTGTCAACACCACCACTGTAACACCACAGCTGTGCCCAACACCACCACTGTGCCCAACCACTGCTGTACCAACACCACCACTGTCCCTGCCACTGTGCCCCAACACCACCACTGTACCCAACACCACCACTGTGCCCAACACCACTGTACCCAACACCACCACTGTGCCAACCAACACCACTGTGCCCAACACCACAGCTGTACCCAACACCACCACCACCTGAACCCAACACCACCTTGCCCCAACACCACAACTGTACCCCCCAACTGTGCCCAACACCACCACTGTACCCAACACCACCACTGTACCCAACACCACCACTCAGCCCAACACCACCACTGTACCCAACACCACCGCTGTACCCAACACCTGCACCCAACACCACCGCTGTACCCAACACCACCGCTGTACCCAACACCACCACTGTACCCAACACCACCACTGTGCCCAACACCACCACTGTACCCAACACCACCACTGTACCCACACACCACCACTGTACCCAACACCACCACTGCCCCAACACCACGCTGTACCCAACACCACCACTGTACCCAACACCACCACTGTACCAACCACCACTGTACCCAACACCACCACTGTACCCAACACCACCACTGTACCCAACACCACCGCTGTACCAACACCACCGCTGTACCCAACACCACCACTGTACAACACCACCATACCAACACCACTGTACCCAACACCACTGTGCCCCAACACCACCACTGTACCCAACACCACCGCTGTACCCAACACCACCACTGTACCCAACACCACCACTGTACCCAACACCACCACTGTACCCCAACACCACCACTGTACCCAACACCACCACTACCCAACACCACCACTGCCCAACACCACTGACTACCCAACACCACAGCTGTACCTACCACCCTGTACCCAACACCACCACTGTGCCCCAACCTACACACACCACCACTGTACCCAACACCACCACTGTACCCAACACCACCACTGTACCCAACACCACCGCTGTACCCAACACCACCACTGTACCCAACACCACCACTGTACCCAACACCACCGCTGTACCCAACACCACCACTGTACCCAACCCACCACTGTACCCAACACCACCGCTGTACCCAACACCACCACTGTACCCAACACCACCGCTGTACAACACCACCACTGTACCCAACACCACCACCTGTACCAACACCACCGCTGTACCCAACACCACCGCTGTACCCAACACCACCACTGTCACCACCACCACTGTGCCAACACCACCACTGTGCCCAACACCACCGCTGTACCCAACACCACCACTGTACCCAACACCACCACTGTACCCAACACCACCACTGTACCAACACCACATGTCACCACCACTGTCCACACCACTGTGCCCCAACACCACCATGCTTTAACACCACCACTGTCACCCAACACCACACTGTACCCAACACCACCCTGTACCCAACACCACCACTGTACCCAGCACCACTGTACCCAACACCACCGCTGTACCCAACACCACCACTGTACCCAACACCACACTGTTGCCCAACACCACCACTGTACCCAACACCACCGCTGTACCCAACACCACCACTGTACCCCAACACCACCACTGTGCCAACACCACCCTGTACCCCACCACTGCTGTACCCAACACCACCACTGTACCCAACACCACCACTGTACCCAACACCACCACTGTACCCAACACCACCACTGTACCCAACACCACCACTGTACCCAACACCATCACTGTACCCAACACCATCACTGTACCCAACACCATCACTGTACCCAACACCACCACTGTACCCAACACCACCGCTGTACCCCACCACTGTAACCAACATACGAGGTACACCAGAGATAGCAGCGCCAACAGGTGATAGCGGCAGGCACCCAAAGCTGCTAACCCATCAAGATCGACTGACTCCTCTCACCAACATAAACATAACAACAGTGTATTTCTACTCACTATCGTAATGTCATCGCGTGTGGCAAGTCATATAACTCAACAGCCACTATAATCATGTAGTTATAGTTCTCCTTGTTGTTAAGTTATTGTAATATGTATGTGTTTTATTACGTTACCATTTACAAGTGACCTGAATAAATGTAAAGTATAGAGACCTTTTTTTTATACAGATATACCGGTATGTTTATATATGGTTCAGAGCCAGACAGGTTTGGCTACTTGTTTTAATCTCCAACAAATAGTGGGTTACAACACACACACACACACACACACACACACACACACACACACACACACACACACACCTGGCAGTATGATGTGTGTACAGATGTTGTTTGTGTACAAGGAGGGAACTCAATTCTCCATTTGAGTCGGGAGTAGAACCCTTGATTATTCGCTAACTGGTTGAATGTTCTACACACACTGTACCACGGAGCCAGGTAATGTAGAGACTCTCATTGGTAAGACACAAGTTGGCACACCTGCATACACTCATCAAGGAGACAGTGTCAAGGTGTACTCAGGTAGGCCAAGGATGGAGAGCTCTACTAACACATTTGCCTGATGTACAATTTACCTGCATACAGTCTACCTGGCGTATAGTCTACCTGCCGTACTGTCTACCTGGCGTACAGTCTACCTGGCGTATAGTCTACCTATATGTACAGTCTACCTATGCACAGTCTACCTGGCGTACAGTCTACTCCATGTATGAGTCTACCTATGCAGTCTACCTGGCGTGTTAGGCCCACCTATGCACAGTCTACCCAAGTGGTACAGTCTACCTGGCGTACAGGTCTACCTGGCGTACAGTCTACCTGGCGTACAGTCTACCTGGCGTACAGTCTACCTGGCGTACAGTCTACCTGGCGTACAGGTCTACCTGGCGCACAGTCTAATTTTAAGGGTACAGTCTAACTGGCGTACAGTCTAACTGGTGTACAACTACCTATGTACAGTCTACCTGGCGTACAATTTACCTGCATACAGTCTACCTGGCGTACTGTCTACCTGGCGTATAGTCTACCTATAGCCAAAATTTAACTTGTTACCTGTTGCCAATATTTACCTACTTACTTATTTACCTATAATCAATATCTACCTAGTTACCTATAACCATTATCTACCTATACACCCATAACCAATGTCTACCTCTTTACCTATAGCCAATACCTATAACCATTACCTACCTATACACCCATAACCAATGTCTACCTCTTTACCTATAGCCAATAACTATAACCATTATCTACCTATACACCCATAACCAATGTCTACCTCTTTACCTATAGCCAATAACTATAACCATTATCTACCTATACACCCATAACCAATGTCTACCTCTTTACCTATAACCAATACCTATAACCATTATCTACCTATACACCCATAACCAATATCTACCTCTTTACCTATAACCAATACCTATAACCATTATCTACCTATACACCCATAACCAATATCTACCTCTTTACCTATAGCCAATACCTATAACCATTATCTACCTATACACCCATAACCAATGTCACTCTTTACCTATAACCATTATCTACCTATACACCCATAACCAACATCTACCTCTTTTACCTATAACCAATACCTATAACCATTACCTACCTATACACTCATAACCAATATCTACCCTTACCTATAACCAATACCTATAACCATTATCTACCTATACACCCATAACCAATGCTCCACCTTTACCTATAGCCAATAACTATAACCATTATCTATCTATACACCCATAACCAATATCTACCTCTTTACCTATAACCAATACCTATAACCATTATCTACCTATACACCCATAAACCAATGTCTACCTCTTTACCTATAGCCAATAACTATAACCATTATCTACCTTATACACCCTATAACCAATGTCTACCTCTACCTATAGCAATAACTATAACCATTATCTACCTATACACCCATAACCAATGTCTACCCCTTTACCTATAGCCAATAACTATAACCATTATCTACCTATACACCCATAACCAATATCTACCTCTTTACCTATAACCAATACCTATAACCATTATCTACCTATACACCCATAACCAATGTCTACCTCTTTACCTATAGCCAATAACTATAACCATTATCTACCTATACACCCATAACCAATGTCTACCTCTTTACCTATAACCAATACCTATAACCATTATCTACCTATACACCCATAACCAATATCTACCTCTTTACCTATAACCAATACCTATAACCATTATCTACCTATACACCCATAACCAATATCTACCTCTTTACCTATAGCCAATACGGTCCCATACAACCTCTTAACCTCTACCTATCGTCAATAAACACAAACCCACATCAACCCCAAAATCATCTCACCAGGAGGCACGAAGCTCAACACATAGTAATAATAATAGCTAAGGTATCAATTAAAGCCATTAGCATACTTCACACACACACACACACACACACACACACACACACACACACACACACACACACACACACACACACACACACACACACACACACACACACACACATTATAAACACAGTTGGGTATTAAAAGTACTATGTATAGCCCCATTATAATGAAGGTGCCAGCATAAATACTAGGTAATATATGCATAACCAGCCTAATAATGTATCTTAATGACTTGATACCACAGAGATATTACCTGTTTCTCTCTCTCTCTCTCTCTCTCTCTCTCTCTCTCTCTCTCTCTTTTAATTAATGTATATGATCCATCAAATTAAAATTGCCTCTTGTACGTATTTATCACGTGATAGGCTGAGTAATAGGCTGGGTGATAGGCTGAGTAATAGGCTGGGTGATAGGCGTCAGCATTAAAACACCGGATCTCGTGTCTGGGTGATGGTGGCGATGGTGAGATAGTGTCGAGGATGGTGAGATAGTGTCGAGGAGGGCCGCCCAACCCACCATTACTGCACTACATGTTTCAACAGACGCCCACGCACCCGGCCTTCTCAACACGCAATACCATACTGTATACATCTTGCACCCGGCCCGCCCCTTTGCTCCTTGCTGTGCTCTCTTATCTCTCATAGACAGGATATATTTACCTTCCTCCTTTAATGTCTCTCTCTCACCACCACTACCACCAACACCACCACAACTACTACCACTACCACCAACACCACCACAACAACTACCACTACAACCAGTGCCACCAGTCACAACCACAACAACTATCTAACTAAAACAACACAACAATCACATCAACCACAACCACAACAATCTACCACTAACATCACTGCCTACCACCATCATCGACACAGTTACCACTATCACCACCAACACCTCTACCACCACCACAACTACCACCAACACCACCACAACAACTACCACTACCACCAACACCACCACAACAACTACCACCGTACCAATTAATAACCACCAACACCACCACAACTACTACCACTACCACCACTACCACCACAACTACTACCACTACCACCAACACCACCACAACTACTACCACTACCACCAACACCACCACAACTACTACCACTACCACCAACACCATTCTCATTACCCCAAAAATCAAATCATCCTCAACTGTACAATATTCTTCCTCTACATATCTCAAAGAAAGATAAATATCTGTAGCTCATGCGATTAGCTCACGCAGTCTATCGATTAGCTCACGCAGTCTATCTATGTACGGTAAAAACTCCATTTAACGGACTTCGATTTAACGGACTAACCACCTGCATAATAATCTGTTTAAAGGAGGTTTCTCATTTACCGGACTTGGACATAACGGAATCCCTCTCACATATAATCCGTAAGATAATAATAATTCTGGAGGTATATGGATTACTTTAGACAGTGTAGGATTACTTTAGACAGTGTAGGATTACTTTAGACGGTGTAGGATTACTTCACACAGTATAGGATTACTTCAGACAGTGTAGGATTACTTTAGACAGTGTAGGATTACTTTAGACAGTGTAGGATTACTTCACACAGTGTAGGATTACTTCACACAGTGTAGGATTACTTCACACAGTGTAGGATTACTTTAGACAGTGTAGGATTACTTCACACAGTGTAGGATTACTTTAGACAGTGTAGGATTACTTCAGACAGTGTAGGATTAATTTAGACAGTGTAGGATTACTTCAGACAGTGTAGGATTACTTCACAGTGTCAATGTACCTCACCATAATATTGGATCAATATTCACGACAGTTTACCAATTGGACAAAAGTGATTTAAAACTCTGGACATAATGAGGTCAAACCCAAGGTCAGAGGTCACATCGTATACTCGCGAATCTCATATATACACTACAAAGGGAAGGTACAGTCTCGTTTTTTTACTATAGTACGTAGTAAAAATTATGAATGAATGTAAAAATGATCGGTGATTGGTTACTTAGTTCCCGTTGCTAAAGTAATGGTTGGGCTTTGTTGTTTCGCATTATATTATACTACGTACTATAGTAAACAAACGGCCTTGAGTTACCAGCTGTCTCCAGTACTGTTCGAAAAATCTTGAACGAGACTGTACATAATATTACAAAATTCATAATAATTACATAAGACATTACAGTAAAATTATAGATCTCCTTAATTTTGAGTTCTCTAGTTCTCTATGTGACGTCAGCTCGAACAGATACCTGGGCGGAGTCGTAAGTGTTCCCTGATTGGTTATTACACTACACTACTGTTCTCTGATTGGTTATTACAGTACACTACCTGGGTGATTAATATACCAGGTATGGAGGTCCAGGTGAAGTGTCACATTCACGGCTTTAATTAACGTAAGGCACCTGTGTTGGACTACCTGGATACACGTAATATTACTACGGTGTATGTATGTATGTATGTATGTATGTATATATGTAAATAAACATACATAAACACTCGTATACACTATTTACACTTGCACGTAACACTCACCAGCACGAGGTTTTCCCCAACACACTCAGGGCAGGAGCATCACTTACCTGGAAACAAAAGAAGAAAACACCTGTAATTAGCGAGGATCACCATACACTGCTCCTACCATCATTATCCTTGAGTCGGAGTCTGGCGGATGGTATGGTTAGGTTAGGTTAGGTTAAATACAGGATAATAGAAGCCAGAAGGAGACGTGCTCAAGAGATATAAAGGTTACTAATAAGAAGTACTCGGTTAAATGTACTCTGGGATATTTACAAATGGCCGCTTCAGTACAGACTATTATCAGACATTAACCTCTTAGCAGTAAGTGTTGTGAAGTCGAGGAACAACCCAAGTGAATTGTTGTTGTTTTTTTTGTAAGTCGAGGTTGAGACGAGCACTGGCGCATGTCCAGGTATTCTGTTCCAAGAGCCCTGTGTAGACCCGGCCAGCACCTGCCACTAGTGAACTGACCGGCGAGTGAGCTGACAAGTGGCGAAGACGATAAGTGGCGAAGACGATAAAGAGACGAGATAACACGGAGGAGGAGTTGTAGGAAGCTTGTTTGGTCTTGTGGTCTGAGGTGGTCTGTGTGTTGTAGAGATGGTTGTTTGGTCCAGGTGTTGTGAGTACATACCAAGAGGAAGAATTCAACCCCCCCCGCCCCTTCTCTCCCCCGTCACTTCCATTCCATTTCCCACCTCTCCTCTCTCTCTCTCTCTCTCTCTACTCCCTCATCTCAAAAGATCCTCCAACCCCTCCTCACCCCTCTTGGACGGGCAGACTCGTATTAGGGGAGGGAGAGAGGAAGGGAGGAGAGGGAGGAGAAGGGCAGAGAGGAAGGGAGGAGAGGGAGAAAGAGAGAAGGGATGGTCCTCCACCCAACACTTACACTTTCTATCAACGGAAATATCAGAATGAAATCATAATGTTAATCCGTTTATTGTGCATCAAAGATCTGGGAACACGTGAACATTACCACCTCACCCCCCCCCTTCCCCAGGTTATTTCACCTGATGATTAAGCACCCTACCGATACCTGGAGGGGAGAGGTTAGGTTAGGTTAGTGTTATTGTTAGGTTAGGTTAGGTTAGGTTAGGTTGTTTACTCATCAAGTGACATAAGTCGGGTGTCTAATAATCATCTGATCCGAGACTTATATTTAAACTAAACTAAAGGTCATAAATAAACCATAACATAAAACAGTTTGTTGTTGTTTACATATTGGAGTCTGGACTTAATGCATATTATTACCTATACACAATAAGCCATCCGCTACAGGTAATCACCAGGTGGACAAGAAACTAACTTCCTGAGCCCATCTGTGGTCAGAGAGAGAGAGAGAGAGAGAGAGAGAGAGAGAGAGAGAGAGAGAGAACGCACTCACACGTAACTAACAAAGACTCATTCCAAAAAATATCTACATTCTAAAAACACAATCTAATAATCTCCTCCACTAACCACGATGACAGGTAATTTAAACCTGTCCGATACACCTAACACACCTGGTACACGTAACACACCTGGTACACCTAACATACCTGACACAACTGGTACACCTGACACATCTGGTACACCTGACACATCTGGTACACCTGACACAACTGGTACACCTAACACACCTGACACATCTGGTACACCTGACACACCTGACAACACCCACCCTAATGGTAAAACACTCGATGCATAATTCTTGTACTTTTTCCACACCGCCGCTGTCTGATGGTGTGGGGATGTGTACCTCAGCCGGGCGTCTACGTGTTAAAACTAAGGCATCTTGTTTGTGTTAGTTCTATCTCGTTAATTTAATTTCTTATGTTGTATTATGTGATAGAGAATAGTCTTCCTTATAGCTCCAAGTCTATTATATTCATCCTTTGCAATAGACGATATATTTCTTAGTAGTTCCAAGTCAATTGCATCCACCCTTTTACAGAGATAAAACATGATCTTATTCTCTGCTGTTGTGTACTAGTGGTGTTGCGTGTACCTAATAACAACACTAAAAAGACTTGGGGTTATAATTTCACTCAGTAAAGTAAGGAGTATCATCCATCATTGTGTAGGCTGGTGGTGAAGGTGTGTGTGTGTGTGTGTGTGTGTGTGTGAGGAAGGAAGGTCAGGGAAATGAGATGGCCAGACGAGTGGTGTACGTTTCCCGGTCCACTTGTCTGGGTAAACACACAAGTATGGCACAGTGACAGCTACCACCACTGCCAACACCAACACCACTAACAACACCACCACCACTAACAACACCACCACCACTAACAACACCACCACCACCACTAACACCACCACCACCACTAACAACACCATATTTATCCACACACTAACAAGCGTCTGTACGAACACTTGTATATTTGTTAAGTGAGGAGCTTGGCAGTGAGGATGAACTGGTTATTTACTGAAGGCATTTAGTGTTGTTCATAAGTAGTGACCACAGCACGGGCGGCTCCTGCTGTTGGCAACATTAATAAACTTGGTATGGTTAGGTTAGGTTAGTATCCAGACCGAATTTTCCTCAATTTAAGGATCCCGGGTTAAAGTGTCCAACATTATCCTGCAGTACAACACCTCGAGGGACACAGGAACCTCCCGGGGTCCAGTGAGCCTGGGGCAGGTCGGGGCCCCACTCACAGGAGGTGTACTGAGTCGGAACAGATTTCTAGATCCCCGCGAGCAGTGTTCTCCTCTTGGAATTGTTTCCACCACCTGATTCATCGTTTCCACCACTTTTATTGTTTTGTGCAATCTGGTTCGATTTGTGCAATTTCGTGCAATTGGCGTTGAAGGTTATCGGTGTGAGTGTTACGGCTGGTGTTGTAACCCCCCCTGGTCAAATTACCCCCCGGACCAATATCAGATATACCCCACAATGTAATCACACAGACAACATGGAAATTCAACACTTTTTCCCCTCTAGACGGACAAGAACGGACGTGGGATGGTACACGGGATAAGGGAGTGTAATCACAGCATCGAAATGTAAACTCGGCAATTGATGACGCAGCCAAGCACCGTAATCATGGCTGCAAAATGTAAACCTGGAGGGTCAACCGCATCTCATCCCGACACAGTTGAGAGTTGGGGTTCACAGTATCAGACTCACTCATCTATAATGCAAGTCCGCCGCGTCTTGGCCGGTAATTGCGGATGTAGCAATAACAAAAACGATCCAAGCTTGTCTCGAGGCAGATGGCGATTAAAATCAAAATTACCGAGTTCCGCATCTTGTACAAAGGAGATGTGTGTGTGTGTGTGTGTGTGTGTGTGTGTGTGCGTGTGTTTTACCATTAACCCAAAGCGTAAAATTGGGTACAAGTTGATGACGTCTCAGGTTAGCGGTGTTCCTCTGCCTCGCCACAATAAAACACACTGATGGATTTATATTAATTCGCTCGACATACATGTGCTCCTGCCACCCCGGGGAAGATAAAAAAAAATAAAAAAAGCTTATGACTGACAGCAACATCATGGTGTGGGTGTAGTGTGGGTGCTGGGGAGGTGTGTGGGTGTTGGGGAGGTGTGTGGGTGTTGGGGAGGTGTGTGGGTGTTGGGGAGGTGTGTGGGTGTTGGGGGAGGTGTGTGTGGGTGTTGGGGAGGTGTGGGTGTTGGGGGAGGTGTGTGGGTGTTGGGGAGGTGTGTGGGTGTTGGGGAGGTGGTGGGTGGGGGAGGTGTGTGGGGTGTTGGGAGGTGTGGGGTGTTGGGGAGGTGTGTGGGTGTTGGGGAGGAGTGTGGGTGTTGGGAGGTGTGTGGGTGTTAGGGAGGTGTGGGTGTTCAGTGAGAGGGAGAGCCGGAGACAGAAGGCGTAGAGAAGAGGAAAGTGAAGTGCACAGTTTACACCTGTATACACCTGAAGACCCCTTTGTTTGCACCTCCGAAGACCCCTTTGTTTAAACCCCCGAAGACCCCTTTGTTTACACACCTAAATATACTGTATAGCACTATAGTCTAATGGCGGCCATCCTGACTGACTAATGACTAAACAGGTCACCAGCTCTCACAGGTCCTGACACTAGTCCAGGTCACCTTCAGGTCTTCCTATTAACCTGTTTATGTATCAATCACCAAGACAGGTAACGCGACGCCTTTTGATTAGTAACGGCACATCACCACTCTTGTCCCCTCCCCACTACTGCTGAACACTCGTCTGGTGAAAGGAACGGGGCTAGGAGACGGGGTTGGGTTAAGGAACGGGGCTCGAGCTAGGGAACGGGGCTAGGGAATGGGGCGAGGGAATAGGGCTAGGGAACGGGGCTAGGGAACGGGGCTAGGGAACGGGGCTAGGGCTAAGGAACAGGGCTAGAGCTAGGAAACGGGGCTATGGAATAGGGCTAGAGAACGGGGCTAGGGCTATGGAACGGGGCTAGGGCTAAGGAACGGGGCTAGGGAATAGAGCTAGGGAACGGGGCTAGGGCTAGGAGACGGGACGAAGGCTAGGGAATGGGGTTAATGTTAGGGAACGGACTAGGAGACGAGGCTAGGGAATAGGGTTAGGCAACGGGGCTACGGCTAGGCAACGGGGCTAGGGAATGGGGCCATGGTACAGGGCTTGCAACACGGGGCAGTACCAGGTTGACAGCACAGGTAGGTGTCAAAAAGAGCACCTGTCATTATCAATCAACTTTTCCTCAACATGGCAACCTGTCACATTACTTCTGTATCTGTCAACTCTTTCTCCTCACCTCTCACTTCTCTTCCTCACTCACCTCCCCCCACCCTCCCCCACCACTCCCCTTCCCCACCCCACCACCTCCCCACCCCACACACCTCACCTCCCTCACCCCTCACTCACTCCCCACTCACCTCACCACCTCCTCACCTCCACCTCCTCCTCACCTCACTACTCCTCACCTCCTCACTACTCCCACCACCCCTCACCACTTCCTCCCTCATCTTTCTCACTTCTCTCTCCCCTCACTCGCCATTTCCCTACCTTCACTACTCTCCTCACTCACTACTCAGCGACTAAGACTTGCGATGTAACGACTCGAACTTAACCCTCATAAAGCATTGAATAAGACTGAATCCCCATCTCGACTGCCCAGAGAGAGAGAGAGAGAGAGAGAGAGAGAGAGAGAGAGAGAGAGAGAGAGAGGAGAGAGAGAGAGAGAGAGAGAGAGAGAGAGAGAGAGAGAGAGAGAGAGACAGCCAACTGGCCATAATCGGGTCATCTGGACAAGCGATGCCAGATTACAGGGCGAGGCTGGTGGTGAGGGATGAAGAGGCTGACCTAAGTCTTACCTCTACGGCGCCGCCATCTACTGAAGGAACACTCGAGCACGTCCATCTTGTGTGTGTGTGTGTGCCAACGACTACTACCACTACCACCACATCGACACCGCCGCCAAAACTACCACCACCACCAGACCATTACTCCCCTACCACCATCACGACAACCATCCCACCTCCCTCTCTTGTTGCCTCAGTACTGCTCCCTCTTCCCCCAACTGTGCCACGACAAACATCTTTCCTCCCTCACCATAACTACATCACCACCATCCCCTCTTCCCTCAACACCCCAACCATCACAATCCCTCTTTCACCAGCACCCACTACCACAATCCCTCCTCCCCCAACACCACCACAATCCCTCCACCTCCAGCACCCCCCCCCCTCTCACCCACCATGCCCCGAGGAAGGAGGTTGCATGAGAAGGCCCGTATCAGCGGTCAATCTGGCTCCCCGGAGATACCATCACGGCGGCTGACTGACTGCCTATACTTAGTGTGTGTGTGTATTGCTCAAGTCTTCCTCCTCCTTCTCCCCCTCTCTCCCCCCTTCTCCTTCTCTTCCTTCTTCACCACCTCCTCTTAATCATCATCTTTCTTAATTTTTCGTTCCGGTTCTCAGCCACCGCCTGCCACCCTTATGCACTTCTGGGTATAATCTTGTGTGCGGCTTTACTCTTTATTTTATCTTCTTCTTCGCCTCCTCATTTGTCTTCCCTTGCTGATGCTTCTCCTACACCTCCTCCTCCTCTTGCTACTCCTCCTACCCTTACTAATCCTTCTGTCACCTCCTCCTCCCCCCCTCTTCCTCCTCCTCCTCTACCACTGTCTTCCTCACCTCTTCCTTGTAATTTCCAGGTTCGCAGAGATAAGCAGTGCACACTATAATTCACACATCAACGGTCGGAGATTAGAAACCCTACCCTACCCCCCCCCTTTCTGCCATCTGGAGAACTCTGGGACATCTCTATAATCTATCCATCAACTGTGAGGATAGAGGGGCCCCCTATAATCCATCCATCAACTACAGCCCCTCTGTCAGTGAGAGAGGTGAGAAACACTCCTATGTGAGGTAAAGTGAGAATGTCTCCTTAGAATTTATCTATCCGTCTACTGAGAGAAGGTGAGGAAACGCCCCTACACTCCATCTATCAACTAAGATATATGGGACACATACATACACACATACATAGACGTACACACATAGACGTACACATATATATGCATACACACGCAAACGTCTCCCCAGCAACAGGTTGTTCCAGGAGAAAGGAGTTAACTCGCAGTTCCCTCCTTCCGTCAGTAACCACACGGCACCACCACACCTACCACCACTACCACAACAACAACCACCATCACTACCACCATCACCAACCACCACCCACTATCACCACCACCAAAAACCACCACCACCACAACAACTACCATCACTACCACCATCACCAACCACCACACCTACCACCACCACCACAACAACAACCACCATCACTACCACCATCACCAACAACCACCCACTATCACCACCACCACCACAACAACTACCACATCACTACCACCATCACCAACAACCACCCACTCATCACCACCAAACCTACCACCACCAATTCTCACAACAACTACCATCACTACCACCATCACCACAACCACCACCCACCATCACCACCAAACCTACCACCACACCAATCACAACAACTACCATCACTACCACCATCACCACCACCACAACAACTACCATCACTACCACCATCACCAACCACCACCCACTATCACCACCACCACCACAACAACTACCATCACTACCACCATCACCAACAACTACCATCACCACCACCGGCTGGGAGTCACCCCTGGGAGGTTGTGAATCCTAACAACCTCGGCTACAACCACACTGTTATGAATCCCAACTCCGACTGGTTGACTGGATGACTGGATGACTGGTTGACTGGATGACTGGTTGACTGGATGACTGGTTGACTGGATGACTGGTTGATTGTCTGACTGGTTGATTGTCTGACTGGATGACTGGTTGATTATTTGACTGGTTGATTATCTGACTAGTTGATTGTCTGACCGGTTGACTGGATGACTGGTTGATTGGATGACTGGTTGATTATTTGACTGGTTGATTATCTGACTAGTTGATTGTCTGACCGGTTGACTGGATGACTGGTTGATTGGATGACTGGTTGACTGTCTGGGTTCCCGCCCCATTGGGTCAAGGCAACAAGAGGGCCAGAAACAGGCGTAAGAGGGCCTGTATAATAACCAGGTGTGTTGTACGTCACCCATCATCCGTCACCCGTCACCTGATACACGCCATCCGTTACCCGTCACACCATCCGTCATCATTCCCCGTCTTCCGTCTATCGTCACCCATCATCCGTCACCCGTTACAAGTCATCCGTCACCCGTCACACCATCCGTCATTATTCACCCGTCATCCGTCACCCTTCACACGTCATTCGTCACCCGCCACACACCATATCACCCACCATCCGTCACACGCCATACATCACCCGTCATAACTAGTCAGCCGTTCCCTCCACACACGTTATGCTTGTTCATCCGTCACAGCAGACCAGAACAACCGTCACAGCAGCAGAACAACCGTCACGAGACCAGAACAGCCGTCACAGCAGATCAGAACAGCCGTCACAGCAGATCAGAACAGCCGTCACAGCAGATCAGAACAGCCGTCACAGCAAACCAGAACAGCCATCACAGCAGACCAGAACAGCCGCCACAGCAGATCAGAACAGCCGTCACAGCAAACCAGAACAGCCGTCACAGCAGACCATAACAGCCGTCACAGCAGACCAGAACAGCCGTCACAGCAGACCAGAACAGCCGTCACAGCAGACCAGAACAGCCGTCACAGCTCTGAGGAAGACGCCATTATGTGATTACTACGCCCAACAGCCCCCCGTCGACCATGCTGACAGACGGACAGACCATTAACACACGCCCTTATTACCTAGCAGCCACATACTAGTTAAGCCCCTCCGCCAATCAAATCCTTGTATTAGTGCCCTGCCGCCAATCAGACTAGCAATAAGTCCTGTCACAAGTCAAAACCCAGAAAAGTCCTCTAAGCAATCAGAACTCAAGAGTTAGCTAATCAGAACTCAGATCCAGTCGTCAGAACCTAGAGAGGTCATCTCACCACTCAGAACCTCGTGTAAGTCCTCCTACCAATCAGAACCTCGGAAAAATAATACTTCCCACCAATAGAGATTTCGGGATACGTCACAGCTTCATTCAGATCCTCGAGAATAAAGTCGTTATCCCGGGGAGATGTTCTGATAGGTCCCTTTTCCACCAATCAGAGGCTGGGAGTAAACGAGCTGTCAGGCCATTTGAGGGAACACGCAGACTCCTTCACCATCAGACGTGAGCATCTGATGGTGGCCAATCTGATCTACGTGTCATACGGATAGATGTGTGTGTGTGTGTGTGTGTGTGTGTGTGTGTGTGTGTGTGTGTGTGTGTGTGTGTGTGTGTGTGTGTGTTTGGTGGTTTTGTCTGAGTGTAACTTCCACACACACACACACACACACACACACACACACACACACACACACACACACACACACACACACACACACACGTACAAATTAATAAAGAAAAACTTGGACCTATCAAAATAATTATCATGTCTTCTTCTTCGTCTTCTTCTTCTTCGTCTTCTTTTTCCTCCTCTTCTTTTTCCTCCTCCTGCCTCTTCCTCCTCCTCTTCCCCTGTCTCTTCCTCTTCTTTCTCCTCTCCTCCTGCCCTCCTCCCTTCTTTCTCCTCTCCTCCTGCCTCCTCCCTTCTTTCTCCTCTCCTCCTGCTCCTCCCCTTTTCTCCTCTCCTCCTGCTCTCCCCTTCTTTCTCCTCTCCTCCTGCCTCCTCCCTCTCCTCTCCTCCCCTCCCTCCTTTCTCCCTCCTCCCGCCTCCTCCTTTTCTCCTCTCCTCCTGCCTCCTCTCTTTCTCCTCTCCTCCTGCCTCCTCCCTTCTTTCTCCCTCTCCTCCTGCCTTCTCCTTCTTTCTCCCTCTCCTCCTGCCTCCTCCCTTCTCCTCTCCTCCTGCCTCCTCCCTTTCTCTCTCCCTCCCTGCCTCCCCCTTCTTTCTCCTCTCCTCCTGCCTCCTCCCCTTTTTCCTCCTCCTCCTGCCTCCTCCCTTCTTTCTCCTCTCCTCCTGCCTTTCTCCTCCTCATCTTGCCTTCTCCTCCTCCTGCTTCTACCTCTTCCTCTTCTTTCTCCCCTCCTCCTGCCTCCTCCTCCCTTCTTTTTCTCCTCTCCTCCTGCCTCCTCCCCTTCTTTCTCCTCCTCCTCCTGCCTCCTCCCCTTCTTTCTCCTCCCTCCTGCCTCCTCCCTTCTTTTTCTCCTCTCCTCCTGCCTTCTCCTCCTCTCATCTTGCCTTCTCCCTCTGCTTCTACCTCTCCCTCTTCTTTCTCCTCTCCTCCTGCCTTCTCCTCCTCTCCTCTTGCCTTCCTCCTCCTGCTTCTACCTCTTCCTCTTCTTTCTCCTCCTCCTCCTGCCTCCTCCCTTCTTTCTCCCCTCCTCCTGCCTCCTCCCCTCTTTCTCCTCTCCTCCTGCTTCTCCTCCTCCTCTCTCTCCTCTTTGCCTCTCCCTCCTCCTGCTTCTACCTCTTCCTTTCTCCTCCCCTCCTACCTGTAATCGTGTCCAGAGAGGATAGGATACAACTGTAACTCACTGAGGCAATGAGTTAAGTAACGTGTAATCTAAGACAGGTAAAACAAGCTCAGGTGTAGCGTTCTCTCTAAGAGATCCCTCAAGCAGCCCACAGCTTATATCAAGCTTGGAATAATTCGTCCTTCAAGCTTTACTGAATCAATGTAAAAAAAATCATATACTCAAGCTGACATCGATTTCATTTGGTGTCAGTCAAGCTTTTATTCAATATCAAGTTATTCATACACTCAAGCTGATTTCTAATCCAAATAGCGTTCTTCAAAATTAAACTATTAACATACATAAGCTGACTTCAAATAAAATCTTCCCTCGCTTTCTTCAAAATCAAATCACTAATAAACCAAAGCTTACTTCAAATTCAAAATATAATCTATCTAAACTTACTTCAAATTTAAAGCATTATTGACATGACATTATTAACATGATATACAATGTTTCTACTTTCAAACACAGCAAAACCTATTTAAAATCTTTATCTAACATATATCCATCACTAACTGTTAATAAATCCAATTTATCCACCAGAGTTAATATCACATTCGAAATATTTTATAACTTTACACGTATCTAATATTATCTAACATAACCTCACCACACTTAACCTAACCTAACCACACCTAACCTAACCTAACCCAAATTATTATCCATACCCAAGCTTTAATTTCTTTACGAAGATGATTGTTATTAGTCATTAATTCATTAAACAGTATTATAAGTCTGATCGTTTATCTATAACACTTCCTTGAGTCCATTATCTCTCTATCTTACTGTACTTTAATTTTAAAATCATTTATCGACAAAATTATTTTACTTCAGGGAATTTCTACTTAACTTCAACACAGACACACACGCACGTTTCAACACACACACACACACACACACTCAGATAAGTTCACACAAACACACAGGTATGTATCACACTCATAATGTTCTTACCACTCACAAACAACAACAGGACACCATTTATAGGTCGTCCTACTGAGTGCTGATTGACCTTCGGGCATGGTGACCCTGAGGCCACCTGGTGTGTGTGTGTGTGTGTGTTTTGAGGTGTAGTCTCACACCACACACTTGAGGCCACCTGTGTGTGTGTGTGTGTTTTGAGGTAGTGACCACCACACCCTGAGGCCACCTGTGTGTGTGTGTGTATTTTGAGGTGTAGTCTTACCACCACACCCTGAGGCCACCTGTGTGTGTGTTTTGAGGTAGTCTACCACCACCCTGAGGCTCTGTGTGTGTGTGTGTGTGTGTGTTTTGGAGGTGTAGTTGTGTGTGTGTGTGTGTGTGTGTGTGTGTGTGTGTGTAACCTTGCCCATTCCCACTACCTTTGTTTCCCCCTCCTTCCTCCTACCTCTTACCTTCCTCCTTTACCTCCTCCATCACGTTCATCGGTAAGTAATATCGTGTAATCTACGAAACCAGATTTTGTTAGATTTCACAGTCTGGGACAGATTTCAGCGAGAGGAGGAGGAGGAGAGGGAGGGGGAGGAGGAGGAGGAGGGGAGGAGGGGACGGGGGAGGGAGAAGGGGAGGGGACGTTTATCAAGGTGTAATCTTACCTGGGAGAAATTGACTGTCGATCATCCACCACCCTGACGTCACACCTATGTACTAAACACACCTAAAGATGTGGAGGATTGTCCCTCCCCAGGCCCTGAAGGGAGAGGGAGGTGGATGAAAGGGATGAGAAGGAGGGTGGATGAAAGGAAAAGGCAGGTAAGTGAAAGGGGTGAAAAGGGCAGGCGGATAAGAGGTTAATGAAAGTGGAGGTGGATGAGAGGGGAGATGGATGAAAGGGGGGGTGGGGTGGATGAAAGTGGAGGTGGGGGTTGGAGGAGAAGGGGAGGTGGGAGGGTGAGGAGGAGGATTGGGAATGAGGAGAGGGCAAAGAAGATGGGGAAGAGAGAGAAGAAGAAGAAGAAGAGGCAGATGGAAGAAATGAGAGAGAGAGAGAGAAAGAGAGAGAGAGAGAGAGAGTCACAATAAGAGGGAAGGAGACAAAGAAAACGAAATTAATTTGAGAGATAACGAAGACATAAGAAAAACAGAGAGAGAGAGAGAGAGAGAGAGAGAGAGAGAGAGAGAGAGAGAGAGAGAGAGAGCACAGGTTAGCGTGACTGGGACACTTCACCACCACCAGTTCACAAGGTGTTTGGTTAGCTATCACAGACCCCAGTGTTTACCTAATGGCCAGCTGGACCCCCTCATCACCCTGGCCACACTAACCACTAATAAACCCACAAATAACGACTAAAACACTAAACCTAAACCACTGGGGGTCGCACCTGTGGTTTAACTTAACCCTCGGGGTGATGGTTCGTTATGGAAGAGGTTGGGTCTCTCCCCTGCCACTTAACTACAGGAGACCACCAACTACCCTCTTCCTAATCACTACTATTTGCTGGCGGGTAATTTGGAAGCAGTTTGCGTGGCTGTTATCGAGGCCGGATTTACTGTACACACCATGGCTGTTTCTCTGTGTGTGTGTGTGTGTGTGTGTGTGTGTGGAGGAGAGAAAGTAGGGAGAGGGACAGTGGGTGAAAGGTGGATGGACGGGAGAAAGAGGGGAGGAGAGAAGAGGGAAAGGGAGAGAACAGTGAGGGAAGATACTAGGAAGAGGAAGGGAAGAAAAGGGGGGGGGAGAGACAAGGGGAGGTGAGGGGAAATGAATAGAGGGAGACAAAGGAAGAGATGACTGAAAGAGACAGGGTTTTAAAGAGGGGGGGGGTGAAAGGGGAGGAAAGAGGAAGAAAGGAGGAGGAGGGAAGGGGGAGACAAGGATGTGTTACTAATATATTGGAGAGGAAGTGTTAAGGTGGAGGGGGAGGGGAGATAGGGGTGGAGTGGGAGGGGAGAATAAAAGTTAGGAGAAGGAAGAGGAGGAGAGGGAGGAAGATAAGAAGAGGAGAGGGAAGGAGATGCAATGGGAGGGGCAGAGAGGATCGTGGAGAGGAGAAAGAGAGAGGACAAGAGAGGAGGAGGAGGGATCTTAATAATATCTGTGGTCTCTCAGATTTTCTTGGAAGGAAGAGACTGATAATGTCTGGTGGTGGTCTGAGCTGTGTTGGGTCACCACAAGGTACACACACACAGTAATGGCTAGTGTTGGGAGGTCCGGGTTAAGTGCGTTCATCGAAGCTGCCGTGTCCACCTGTGTTCTCTCGTCTAGCCACAATGACAACACGCAGGGCAGCTCGATGGGTTAACATACGGTTTTCTTACTCGATATTCTAAGTGTTAAACATTTTGCATATTTATGAAGAATCTATCCACTAGATAAACACTTGGCCGTCTATATCAAGGCGGGAACGTGAGGACATCTTTGACTTGTGGTTTGTTAACGCTAAGGTGACTACTCTTATTTTCGTGTTGTTGGGAGACTGGTCACCCATTCTATAGCTAATTTTACGTTGTGAAAAACAAACGCGGGCAACGCCGGGTACCCCAGTTAGTCAGCTAGTTTATTTTACATCCACAGTGTGTGTGTGTGTGTGTGTGCCACTTATATAGTCAGTAGCGCGCGCACACACACACACACACACACACACACACGCACACACACACACACACACACACACACGTATTTAAAGTAGTATCAAGATAAAAATGTCACCGTAAACAAATTGTTGTTTATCTCTGTCTCTTTCATTTAGTTCAAGAAGAGAACTTCTCAATTCCTGCCCGAGTCTTCGAGTCCAGGGCGAGACCGAGTCACTGAAATCTTGGTGAGGGATACAAGGCACTGGGGGAAAAGACGACTCACAACACGGTACAGTATACACGTCTGAAATTATGTAACTTTAATACATACTGTACTAAATATACAACAGTTTGCTAATTATTAAACTTATTTATAATATATATATATATAGCTAGATAGATAGGTAATAAGACAGCCCAAATACTTCACCCCGGACAGCTGCAACCCTTACCAAGTGTGGACACCTGCCTAGTATCACCTGTGAATATAAATATTACGTCGCCAAACAAACACGCTGGTTAGGGAGCAGATGTTCCCGGCGCAGCTGTTGTACCGCACCTGTGACCACCTAGTGACCTCAGTCCCACAACACAGGTATATCATATAACAAACACGAGTCGGCTTATACAATTAGTAACAAGGTCCAGGTGTGTGATAACTAATGTGTGTCGAGTCTTGGGTTAACTTATATAATGGCGCCACTGACATATATACTGCAGCTATATACGGAGTCAGCCATCTATATTACTATACCATACCTGTACACTCAATAACACCTACTATACGTACACTATAATTTACTCACATACACACACACACACTAACAGCTCTCTCACACATAGATCTAGATGCACCAGAGCTTTTAATTAACTCCGTCTTAATCAAGGTGAGGGAAATAGAGAGAGGAAGTCTACCTGATACCATCTGAGGGACACACACACACACACACACACACACACACACACACACACACACATTTATAAACACAGAATAAATTTGTTTCCTTATCAAGAGTGTAATTATTTAGTTATTATTAACGTATCCATAGTTAACATTTACATGAGACACACACACACACATACACACACGCACGGACACACACACGCGCGCACACACACACACACAAATGAACATCACCAAAATTCTTATACTGGAGGAGATATCACCAACATTCTCCTACACTGTGATCAACAACACACCACACCAACACTCCACCAATATAAATAACAGACGGAGGGGAGAGGGGGTGAAGAATGAAGTGGAGAAAGGAGGGGACGCAGAGGGGGGGAAGAGGGCAAGAGGGGAAAAACAGAGGGGAGAAAGGAGCGGAGAGCACCTTAGGAACACCTGTGGAGAAAAGGAAGGAAGGAGGTGCTCTGTTTACTTGACCAGGTGACCTTCCTCATTCCGGCACAAGCGGTGAAACTAACCTCAGCCCCACACCCGGTGAAGATAACTGACTCTTTGTTTACTAACCGCGCACACACACACACACACACTGAGGTTTTCAAATTAATCCGTTTGTCTCTTAGTCACAGGTACAAGAAGCGTGACATAACACAGTAGTAGTAACAGTAATACACGAGACATACACACAGACATCACTACTGGACATAAACAATTCATTATTTTAAGTGGTACAGTACACTAGGGTGATGGGGGTGTACGCTACAGAGAGACCTACCTGACGCTATCACCCTCAAGGCGTCGCTCAGAGGGAAGGCGATGTTTTGTTTACACTAGCACCATTGACCACCTCCGACAGCACACGCGACTAACACCATCCACCACCACTGTCGATGCCACCCACCACCACTGTTGATGCCACCCTCTCACCACTGTTGATGCCACCACCCACCACCACAGTACACACTACCACACACCAATGATAATTCACCTCCACTGTTCACCCACCTCACGTCAGAAGCACAAGTGCGTCAGCCCACTCAGTGTACGCGGGTATAATCTTAGTGAGTGGGGCTTGAGGGTGGTGGAGAGAGGACAGGGAGAGCTGGTGAGAGTGCCTTGAGGTGAGAGGGTGGGGGGGTGAGAGAGCAGCGAGAGAGGCAGCACATGGACACAGTAGTCACCCCACGATACACGGCCACACACTGTGCGACCTGACTGCCAGCACCCACACAGCTCGCCACCCTCACTCTATATGCCCTCCCAGTTCCCCTCGCTCCTCCCCCTCTCTTGTCACCTTCCTCTCCTGCCACACCCCCCCAAAGAAGGGCTAGATCTCCCTCCCATCCCTCCCTCTCAGCCCCGTCCTACCAGCGCCCCGGCGTGTGAGGTCCCCCTGCCTTCTACAGTGAGACTTCCTCAGCGACATGACCACTACTTCCATCCTCCCATTTTCTGACAACTCTCCAATACTCAACGTAACTCGTCTACGTCTAACACAAATAAGTCGAGTTTGAAAATAAAATCATTAAACATCGATAAAACTTCCATTCATTAGTTTACGGTCATTAAATATTATAAATTTGCCAAAATACTGTGAGGGAATTGATAGTAATCATATTTAAGAAAAATATTGTCGAGTTTAGTATCAGATCGGTTGAAAAAATGTTGACCGAGATGTAATGTTGGAGGTGTGTGACGTAATGGGGTCAGGTGACGGGCAGGGGAAGGTAATCACAGCGCCTGGGGGCGATCACAGCGCCTGGGGGTGATCACAGCGCCTGGGGGTGATCACAGCGCCTGTGGGGGGGTAATCACGGCGCAGGGAATGATCACAGCGCCTGTGGGGGGTAATCACGGCGCAGGAATGATCACAGCGCCTGAGGAGACACAACGCCTGGCGATCACAGCGCCGGGAATGATCACAGCGCCTGGGGTGATCACAGCGGCGGAAGTTTGACACATGAGATGGGGGCGGAGATAATCTGAACTGATAACACGCAGGGCGACCCAGAGGCAGCGAACACGGGGAGGAGGAGGGAGGGAGAGAGAGAGAGACGGGGGACAGGCCAAGGAGGAGGAGGGGAAGTAAGAACTAGCAGACGGGAAGAAAGATTGGGAGAGGAGGAAGATGGAGGGGAGAAGAACCGAGGAGGAGAGATGAGAGACAGTGGGAGGGAGGGAGGTGAAGGACCGGGAGAAGTGGTGAGAGAGAGAGGAGAACTGACAGTGAGAGGGAGATCTTTGGAGACTGGATACACCCACACTACACCCACACTACACCCAGACATCCACCATACTGAAACCCCCCCTCAGATTACACCTCCACAACAGTATCTACCCTCTCATCATCCTCTCACTTCCCTCT
This sequence comes from Homarus americanus, assembly GCF_018991925.1. Classification (NCBI taxonomy): domain Eukaryota; kingdom Metazoa; phylum Arthropoda; class Malacostraca; order Decapoda; family Nephropidae; genus Homarus; species Homarus americanus. Next base: position 176,244 of record NW_024754652.1, read on the forward strand.
CCACCTCCCTTCTACTCACCTGACCACACACGAATATACACACCCCTAATACCCTCTCCATCACCTCTCCCACCCCCCATCACCTCCTTCCCTTACCTCCACCACCACTCCTTCCCTTACCTCCCTTCCATCACCTCTCCTTCCCTTACCTCCCTTCCACCACCACTCTTCCCTTACCTCTCCACCACTCTCCTTCCCTTACCTCCCCTTCCACCACCTCCTTCCCTTACCTCCCTTCCCACCACCTCTCCTTCCCTTACCTTCACCACCTTACCCTTCCACCACCTCCTTCCCTTACTTCTTCCACCACCTCCTTCTTACCTCAATAATCTCCATCTATATATATGACACCCTCCTACCCCCCATGCCCCTCACTCTGGACAGTATCACCTGACACTTCCCACCCACCGCCCCCCCCACCACATCTCTACTCGACCAAGGCATCGACAAGTACACAATTCTGAATATTAATACGATCACCCTGACAATGCCAGCCCTCCCTTCCCTTCAACCACACCCTTCCCTTCAACCACACCCTTCCCTTCAACCACACCCTCCCTTCAACCACACCCTTCCCATCAACCACATCCTTCACCCTTCTCATCAACCACACCCTTCCCATCAACCACATCCTTCACCCTTCTCATCAACCAAACAGCTTCATCACCCCAAAAACATATATCAACCAAAGACCCTCAGGTGTTGATACGTCACAGGTGAGATAATTAACACAACTATATAAAATGAATTAAGAGTTTCTAACTTACTCTCGGTGACTGAAAGCAAAATAAAACACAAATGAGTCAACCGATTTTGATGATGCTTGGTGAACCGGTTGGGTGTTGGTCAAGGAAGCTGTGTGGAGAACTTCAGACTCAGGTCAAAGGTCACGAGTTAAGGTCAATACGAGTTAAGGTCAAAGTCACGAGTTAAGGTCAAAGTTGAACCTTTTTTTATTATTTTTGCTTTCAATTATAATAAAAAGTGAAGATATTTATTATAATTTTCATAATAGAGAAATAAATTACAACATTAATAGTAAACAATAATATACATACTATTAATAATAAATAACAAACAACAACACCCCCCCAAAATAGCTACAAATAAATAAAACAAAACAGCCCCCTATATTACAAACACCTCACCCGGAAAACTTGTCACCTTAATGCCACTAAGAGACGGTAACTAGCCAGGGTAAGAGCCTGGGTGTAGCTCTGATGACAACTTGGACGTTATCTTGGGTTATGACTTTATTCAGCCAGTTACGTGCGAGGAAAAATTACCGTATAGGGAAGGATTTTGAGACTACGTGTAGAGTGATGGGAGGGAGGTGGTGGGGAGAGGAGGTGGTGGGGGGAGAAGGAGGTGGTGGGGAAGGAAGTGAAGGAAGGTGGTGGGGGAGAAGTGAAGGGGAGAGATGGGTGGTGGGGAGAGGGGGTGGTGGGGAGAGGAGGTGGTGGGGAGAAGGAAGTGGAAGGTGAGAGAGGGGTGATGGGGAGAAAGGATGGGAGGAGGTGGTGGGGAGAGGAGGTGGTGGGGAGAAGGAAGTGAAGGGGAGAGAGGGGTGGGGGAGAGAGGGGTGGGGGAGAGAGGTGGTGGGGAGAGGAGGGGTGGGGGGGAGAGGGAGGTGGTGGGGAAAAGGAAGTGGAAGGGGAGAGAGGGTGATGGGGAGAAAGTGATGGGAGGAGGTGTGGGGGAGAGGAGGTGGTGGGGGAGAAGGATGTGTGGGAGAAGGAAGGGAAGGAGATGGGTGGGGGGGAGAAGGGGTGGTGGGGGAAGGAAGTGGAAGGAGAGAAGGGTGGTGGGAAGAGCAATGGAAACGAGGAGGTGGATGGAGGAGGGAGGGGAGGAGGGAGAGAAGAAGAGGAATGAGTGATGTGTTTGAGGAAGGAGGAGGGAAGGGTGGTGAAGGAGAGAGAGAGAGAGAGAGAGAGAGAGAGAGAGAGAGAGAGGAGAGAGTTGGGGTGAGTGAGGTGGAATGTGGAAGTAATACGGGAGGAGTGGAGAGTGAAAGAGCAATAACGAGAAGGAAGGAGGGAGGGAGGGGCAGAGGTAGAGGGATGGAGGTATGGGATAGATGAATGGATGGAGCAAGGTGAGAGGGAGGTGGAGGAGGGGAGGTAGGGTAGGGAAGGGAGGGGAGGGGAGGAGGGGAAGGGAGGGGAGTGGGGGAGGTAGGTAGGGAAGGAGGGGAGTGGGGGAGGTAGGTAGGGAAGGGAGGGACGGAGAAGTAGAGGAAGGAGGACGGAGAGAGTAGAGGGAGGGGAGGAGGAAGGAGGAGGGAGAGGGAGGAGGAGAGGGAGAGGAAAGTGAGAGGGAGAGGAGGGAGTCAATAGGGGTCAACAGGGTGGTATCAGTGCGCGACAGGCCGGCACTACCACCCGCTGACCAACCAGATAAGCACTGCACACACACACACACACAACACACAGACACACCTTCACGCGTCTACACACACACACACACACACACACACACACACACACACACACACACACACACCTCACGCTCATATACACACACACACACACCTTCACGCGCTCATACACACACACACACACACACCTCTCACGCACCATATACACACACACACACACACACACCTTCACGCGCACACACATGCACACACACACACACACACACACACACACACACACACACACACACACACACACACACACACACACACACACACATCACATCATATATATATATATATATATTATATATATATATATATATATATATATATATATATATATATGTGTGTGTGTGTGGATATGAGCGCCTGAAGGTGTGTGTGTACGCGGGCGTGCGTGTATACATGTGTGTATACCTGTGTATAGCCAATAGACCACACGTAAATACTACATAAATTAATGTGTTTATTTATCTGTATTTATACGTCTATATTACCTGATCACATCAAAATATTTCTCAATAATTGTCTTTTTTTTCATTAATATTTTTTTGTATTTATGAATAATTTTTGTATTTTCATGATAAAATTCGTCTTTTCCTACCTGGGTGTTTTTTCACCTGTCCTGATATTATTTAAAACGAAATGATCTAATCCTTAATCATCTTTAAGGAAAGAGCTGAGGGGGGGAAGAGGGGGTAAGAGCGGGGTCTTGATGACTCACAAGACAAAGTTCTCACCAATGTAACTTCTTTAATAACGGAAACGGATTTTTTTTTTTGTGGGGTGGGGGGTGTTGTTCAGTCAGCCTTAACACGTATACCAATGACTCTAGTTGTGAGTCTGTCAGTCTGTCTTCCAACACAGCATCTCTAGGTCATCTTATCATCACCACGACCATCATCATCACCACCATCACCACTACCACCCTCACATCACCACCACATCATCTTCATCACACAGTAAGATAATCTCATAGAGTAAATAAAAGCAAATAATATTGTTTATATCACCTGTCTACCTGTGTCTCATTAACAGAGTTACCTGGGATAAAACCACCGTGTAAGTATGTATGTATGTATGTATGTATGTATGTATGTATGTATGTATGTATGTATGTATGTAGAGTGAAATAATTAGTAATAACGACATAATAATAATAAAAATAAATAAAAAAAAAACAGCCCCCCCAAAAAAAACATAAAAATAAAACAAGTCTAAATAACGAAACAAGAAATAAAACGAACAAAAAACAAGTGGGACAAATTCTTCACTAAATTAAACCACAACAAAATATACCTCAATATATTACCTGATAACTAATTACAAATATATAAATCACGATGAAAATATTATATACACTATTTATATATTGATTCATAAGTTAACTAATTACTATGGATATAAAAAAATTGTGTATATATATATATATAAACCTGAATACAATAATTTCACTACTAAATATACATCAACTGTTTAAGGAAAAGAATAAATTAATATATTATGAATGTAAATTAATATTATGTTGAGGATTATAAAAAATATAAATAAGTATTTATGAGTTGTATATTACAGTATGGAGAGGTGGTGGTAGTGGTGGTGGTAGTGGTAGTGGTTGTGTTGGTAGTGGTGGTAGTGGTAGTAGTGGTGGTGGTGGTAGTGGTTGTGTTGTGATGGTAGACGGCAGAGAAAGAAGCAGGGAGAGAGGAAGAAGGCAAGCAGAGCAAAGCAGGGAGAAGGCAGGGAGCTGTAGAGAGGGAGAGAAGAGGGAGGATTATGACAAGCAGGAAAGCAGGCAGGTAGGCAAGTAGGGGGGGGAGTCAGACAGGGTAGAGTCAGGCAGAAGATAGAAGGTGGGTAGCGGGGTTGTGACAGACCAGTGTTGACCCGCCTCCTATATCTGTATTTGCCGGCAACAATATCATGGGTGGCTGGGTATGACAATATTACTCACTGTTATCGCTCACTCCACGCGCCGGGCCGCCACGATATTCAATATGCTGCCGCTGCCACCTCCCTCCCCTCTCTCTCTCCCTTCCCCCACCACCACGTATTTCAATGGCATTTTTGCTTCAGATGAGAGAGAGAGGGAGGGAAGGGAGACAAGAGGGAAGGGGGGGGGAGATAAGGGGGTGAGGGAGAGAGGGAGGGAGGGAGGGAGGGGCATGGAAAGAAAGGGAGAAGGGAGATGTAAGGTAAGGACAAGGGGTCAGTAGTAGTAGTAGTAGTAGTAGTAGTAGCACGGAAGGGGTTGAGAGATTGGAAGTGGGGTGAGGAGAGCAAAGGGAGGGGATAGGTCTAGTAGAGGGGAGAGAGATGAGGGAAAGGAGGATCTGGGAAGGGGGAGAGAGGTGAGAGGGGAAAAGGAAGAAAATGGAATGGGGAGGGAGAGAGAGAAGGTGAGGGAGGAAGGGAAAAGGGGAAGGTGAAGGAAAAGGGGGAGGAGCAGAGGAACAGGTGGGGAGGAAAGGTGAGAGATGGGAGGGGAGTGCAAGAGGTGGGGAGATACTGAGGAAGGAGAGAGGGCAAGTACAGAGGGGAGAGATGTGAGGGGAAGGGAGAGAATGTAGGCACAGAGGGGATGTAGGTGGGGGGAAAGGGGGTGAGGGGAAGGAGAGAGGAGACAGGCAAGTAAGTGGTTATTACAGAGCGAAGGTGTGGAGAGGAGGTGGAGGGGAGAGGTGTGAGGGGAAAGGTGTGAGAGGCGAGAGGTGTGGGAGAGGGAGAGGTGGAGAGGAGAGGTGTGTAGAGGAAGACAGGTGAAAAAAATATATAAGAAGAAGAGTAAAGAGAAGAAAAAAAACTACCTGTCTTCCTTTATGTTGAATATATATATTAATCCTGGACACCAGGATAGTCGCCTTGGAGGGCTGACGTGGAGGAGGGGGAGGGGGGCGGAGGGGAGGGGGGGAGGGGGGTGAGGTAGAGAGGAGGAGGAAGAGGAGGAGGAGGACGACGACAAGACGCTGGTGGTAGTGAGGGAGACAGGAGGGAGGAGAGAGAGGGGAGGAGGGGGGGGGAGAGAGAGGATGAGAGGGAGGAGGGGAGAAGGGAGGGGTAGAGGAAGGAGGGGGGTGAGAAGGAGGGGGGAGGAGAGAGGAGGGGTGAGAAGGAGGGGTGAGAGGAAGGAGGGGTGGGAGAAGGAGGGGTGAGAGGGAGGAGGGGTGAGAAGGAGGGGTGAGAGAGAGGAGGTGAAGAAGAGGATCGTGGTGATTGCTGATGAGTATCGGGTCTTTACATTGTACCCGTTACGCGTCCGTCCAGGGATCAGCCGTGATTGATTCCTGGGGATTGGAGGGTACTACAATCATATACAATCACCATTCCACGGGGATTCGGGTGGCTGGGGGGTGGGGAAGGGAGGAGAAGGGAGAAAGGAAAGCAGCTACACTCATACACAATCGTCAGCCAATCTGCAGCAATATTCACGGGTCTCTGGCTACCAATGTCGGAGGTGCTATTGCAAGGTGGGAGAGCTGAGATTAGCCACCAAGTGTTCCACCGTGTGTGTCTGTGTCTCACCTGGCTAAAAAGGTATATGTAAGGCATGTAGGGGAGGAGGGGAAGGGGGAAAGAGGAGGGAGGAAGGAGGTACTGGATAGGCCTTTAAACATACACCAGGTGAGCACAACGCGTTACCTGGTCGACCACACAGCTCCCCGGTCTATCGTTAAAGAGAAATATTTTTACCCCATACCAATTATACTTTACATTCTTAGGGGAATGTTTATTTTTTACAATTTATCCACTAAAAATGTATTTCAAACATTATGTATAGTGAATTCATACATATATAATAAATGAATAAATAGATAACTTAATTCACTATACCATAAAAACAAAGATCTCGATAAAAAAAAAAAAAACATTTACTTAAAATTTATAATATAACTGAGTACAATAATAAAGTCTTAATAAATTATCTTAAATCTAAAAAAAAATGTTAAAATGACAAGTGAGTAATTAACGACCTTCAAAAAGTTATCATTATTATTATTATTATTATTATTATTATTATTATTATTATTATTATTATTATTATTATTATTATTATTATTATTAAAGTCATTATCGCGTCGTGTTTTTAGTTTATTTAACCAAATTTATCCACGAGAAATAATTTAGGTTGATAATTATTAATGAGTTTCTTATAGTTAGTTAATGATAATGAATTTCAATTAGATACCATGACCATTATTATTCTTTAATCTGGAGGCAGGAGAAGAAAGGGAAGGGGAGGGGGGGAGGGGAGGAGGGGAGGGGGGGAGGAGGGGAGGAGGAGGAAAGGAGGAGGAGGAGGAGGAAGGGCAAGAGTAGGATGAGAAGAACAAAGGGGAAGAAGAGGAGGAGGCAGAAGGAAGAGGAGGAGGATCGGCAGGGAGAAGAAGAAGAGGTGGGGGGGAAGACGGATGTTTTTCGTGTGGTTCTTCGTAATGAATTGAAAACAGGTCTTGATTAACAAATTATCTGAGACCGAGGCGAAGAAGTGGTTCTCTGTCTGTCTGTCTGTCTGACTTCTTCTGCCCCTCTCTCTCTCTCTCTCTCTCTCAAGTTCACGGGCGACTGGTGAACAACAGGCTGAACATGGGGGCTAACTGTTCAAAGGTGTGAGGTGAACGACACTTCAAATAAAATTATACCTGTTTAAAGACGACAGGTAAACGACAGACAGACTGAACGAGACTGGTCGAGGAATTAATTAATGACAGGTGACAGGGGAGCGATAGATGGAGACAGTGAAGAGGTAATCCAGATGTTGTGCAATAAACTTAACCCTTTGATGATGATTTAACCCTTTGACTACAATTATTTAACCCACTGAAGACTCCATTTAACCCTTTAGTAATGATTTAACCCTTTGACTACAATTATTTAACCCACTGAAGATTCCATTTAACCCTTTAGTAATGATTTAACCCTTTGACTACAATTATTTAACCCACTGAAGATTCCATTTAACCCTTTAGTAATGATTTAACCCTTTGACTACAATTATTTAACCCTTTGCTAATTATTTAACCCTTTAATGATCATATAACACGATGGTTATTTAACCCTTTGATTAAGATAATTTAACTTTGACGATGATGATTCAACCCTTTAATGGGGATGGATTAACCCTTTAAGGACGATTATTTAAGCCTTTAGGTCAAAGGGTCAAACTATACCACCCTTGAATTTACTCTATCTCTCATTTTACATTTGCTCTTTCTCCTCCTATTCTCTCTTCCAATCCTTCTATCCTCATTTTTTTCCTCTCCTCCTCCTCCTCCTCTTACGTCCATAAACCAAAACCCTTAACCATTCAACCAAATCTTCAACCATAACTCAAAAACATTCAACAATATTCCTAAAACATTCAACCCAAATCCTCGAACATTCAACCCAATTCCTCAAACATTCAACCCAAATCCTCGAACATTCAACCCAATTCCTCAAACATTCAACCCAAATCCTCAAACAATCAACCATACTGAACCATATCAGAGCACGTTTTTAATATTCAGGTCATTCCCGTTCACACAAACCTAACCTAACCAAAACAGTTCATCGATGCCTTTCCATGTTTCGATAAAATAAAGACACTCGACTTAAATTCTTTCTTGTACATTAACCCCTGTCTGTCTGTCTGTCTGTCTGTCTGTGTACGTTAATCAGAGGGAACTAGTGACTTGATCTATACTCTGATCTCCCTGTTCCCATCAGATTAACCACAGGTCTAACCAAACCTAACCATATCCTGATCTCACTGTAGCTTTCACCCTCCACGTAAATAAATAAAACAAATAAATAAATTAATTAATAAAAAAAAATAATTCATTCCTATTTGGCTAATGAGCTTTTATAGACAGAATAATGCACCAGACTATACTGCTTCGGGTTCATGAGTCTGAATCCCAGGGTTCGTGGAGCGAGAGGACTTTACTGTACCGTACCTCTCAAACAATACATTATTTCAACCTTTATTCTCTTTTTCAGTAACTCATTTGTTGTAATCAATCACCACTATCAATAACCTTCATTAATTCCAATAACATTTACAATCACTAAATTTTTAATATCAAAATAATTACACTAAATATTTCACGTTTCTATATTTTTTTGAGTTCTATGTTACTTCCACACACCTCATGTAGTCTTTAACAGTGGTATTTAATCTCACTCTTTACCAGCCACTTACTTTCTAGTTACTTTCCCTTCGTTTTAGGTAATCTTTTCTATTCACTTTCTCTACCTAATCGCTATTACCGCCACTGTCAGTCAGGCTGTCAGTGTATCTCCTCTTCTGTCAGTCCTAGTTGATATACACATCGTTATCTATCCTATCACACTAAGATCAAATGCACACAAACGTCACCCTAAAGATCACACTAACACAACATACTATCAACAAACCCACGTCATTTCCTACCCTACCACACAAACAACACCCTAATATCACACTAACAACATATTTACACCACACACTAACAACAAACAAACACACACGCTAACAAAGACTCATAACCAACAAGAACTAGACAAATAAACACCTCTCGTCACCTCCCTCAATCACTGACTAATAGCCCTCTAGCCTCTTAAGGTGTTGTGGACTTATTTAGCCCCACCACTCACAACGATCCTAACAAACAACACAAGCTATGAACTAACTGGCACCCCTCTCCTCTCCTCTCCCCCCCCCCTTCTCCACCCTCTCCTACAATCCCCTCCCTGTCCCTGCCGTAAAAGCCCTCTCCTCCACCCCTCCCCCTACAATCCCCTCTCATCTACACCCTCTCTGCCCCTACCCCCACAATCCCCTCCCCATCTACCTTCACCTGCCCTATAATCCCCCTCCTCTACCCTCTACCCCTCCCCCCACCACCCCCAATACTCCCCTAATGAGTTTTTACCAGTTTTGGGTGGAACATCTTGATATCTGGAGTGGCGATCGCAGCCTCGACTCGCTCTGTAAGCTACAAGTGGAGGAGTCCTGGGAAGCCCCTGATTGATTTGGAGTGATTGGCAGGTCGTACAATCACCTGGCGTGTTACCCCTAATCTCCATTGATGACGACGATGCAAAGAACGGGACGAAAAAACGGAAATAAGACAAAATGAGTAACTGGTGTTGAAAGAGGCTAAAGATTATTGTTGTAATGTGAGCCAATATCAATACCTGAATGACACCTGTGATTCAATTGGTTCACACATTATGGTAACTGATAGATTTTTTTTTTTTGCTTTTTTGGTACAGTTACCGTATTTGTGGTTATGATTAAGTATTGTGTCTTAAGTATGGCAGGGTTCACGGTAGGGGTGCATGGCAGGGGTTCAAAACAGGTTCATGGCAATGGTTCACGACAGGGGTTCATGGCAGGGCTTCAGGACAGGGGTTCAGGGCAGGTGGTACATGGCAGGGGTTCACACGTCAACAGCCCTGGAGAGAACACCTGATCTTGTCACCTTGTTCCTCACCCCAGCAGCAGGGAAGTGAGTATAGATTGTTATGTAAACGGCCTGATGAGGACGTGATGTGAGGGGTAAGGGAGCAGAAAGGGTGTTGAGGAGGAGTGATGAGGAGAGGGGGTGAGGGAGAGGGGTGAGGGAGGGGGTGGGGGGGGTGAGGGGAGGCATGAGGAGGTGAGGGAGAAGAAATTGAGGAGGTGAGGAGAGGTGAGGGTGAGGAGTGAGGGAGGTGAGAAGGTTCAGAGAGGGGCAGGAGAGAAGAGCAGTAGAATGGGGCGGGGGAAGGGGGAGTAAGGGGGATAAAAAGATGGGGAGTTGAGGAGGGGTGGACTGGTGATGGGGGTGAGGGAAGGTTTGAATAACTGTCTGGTGAAGGTGAGGAGGAAGAGAAGGAGAGGAGGAGGAGGAGGAGTGAGGAGGAGGGGGTGAGGAAAGGTGTGGGGGGGGGAGCAGTACCTGAGCGTGTAGTGAGGTGTTATTTTAGCTTAGTCACAGACAGGTAAATTTGGTTGAGGTAATGGAAGCTACACTTATTGCCTCACCTGCAACACCCCCTCCTACCTTATTACCTGTATTATCCAGTGCATATTTTAACACTCCCTGACTGACAGAACTGAAGTGAGGAATGATTTTTTTTTTTTTTGGTCTCCCCCCCTTCGTCTTCGCCTACTCACGCAGCGCTCACGGGCATACACGTCTGTTGGCCGCCACCTGCATGAGAACACAACTACGACCACACAGTATATAGGTCACAATCTGCACTATAGCCAGAAGAACAGACCATAACCTCGGGTCTTCATACAACAACAATATATAAAATAACAAGAATAACAATAACAACAACAGTAATAACAACATCAATAATAATAATATCAGTAATAATAACAACAGCAGCAATAACAATACCAATAATAATAACAACAATAGTAATATCAATAATAACAACAACCTAGTGTATGATTCAACGCCCTTTCCTCCACAACCCTTCAAGCTCGCCACTCTCTTAGCCATATTTCCATTCTCATTCGCCAACTTCCATCGCCAGCTTACTCACCTCACTACACTTCCTTTATCACACGCCATCTCACCACACTCCTTTCCTCATTCGCCACACACTCAACCACAACCACACTCGCTACACACCCAATCTCACTCGTCACAAACTCTCCTCACACCCATCCTCACTCGCCACACACCCAACCACACTCGCCAGACACCCATCCTCACTCGCCACACACCCAACCACTCGCCAGACACCCATCCTCACTCGCCACACACCCAACCACACTCGCCAGACACCCATCCTCACTCGCCACCAAGCTATATACTGTTGTCCTTCACTACCAGGCAAATTACCCCACACCTCCTGGCGATAGGCGAGTATATACTGTTGTCCTTCACTACCAGGCAAATTACCCCACACCTCCTGGCGATAGGCGAGCTAACATTAAATGCAGTAGTGTTTATCTGAACCATCAACCCCTCATCTGGCTTGGCTACACAAACAACAGATTGGTGTAATAGAAATCGTAGTACGGGGCAGGTGTGAGGCGGCCAACATGTGAAAAAAAAAGAATAATTGTGTGCTTGTAAAGAGCCAGATATGACGTACACCAAAAGTGCGCTTCTTATTGTCTTGTTAACTCACACTGCTAATATCCTTACCTCATACAATATAGCTCTCCTTAGCTATTGGATATTCGGTAAACGAGCTAAGTAAATATATTCGTTAAACACTTGTCACTTCGGTTACATTTTTCGTTGAACTATCAAGACTTCCCTAACACATTCGTTAAACATGTCACTTCGGTTACATTTTTCGTTGAACTATCAAGACTTCCCTAACACATTCGTTAAACATGTCACCTTGCTGAAATGGTCGTTGAACACTTGAGATATCTTGATAATCCAAATTAAATACTTCTCAGCATACTCGTTAAGCAATTACCACTTTCTTAACACACTCGTTCAACATCCAACACTGTCAATACGCTCGTTGAACACTCGTCTCTTTGTTAACACACTCATTGAACACTCGTCTCTTTGTTAACACACTCGTTGAACACTCGTCTCTTTGTTAACACACTCGTTGAACACTCGTCTCTTTGTTAACACACTCATTGAACACTCGTCTCTTTGTTAACACACTCATTGAACACTCGTCTCTTTGTTAACACACTCGTTGAACACTCGTCTCTTTGTTAACACACCCATTGAACACTCGTCTCTTTGTTAACACACTCATTGAACACTCGTCTCTTTGTTAACACACTCATTGAACACTCGTCTCTTTGTTAACACACTCATTGAACATATGTAATTTTACTAATACGTTTATCCATTTATAATTACACTCGTTGAACATTTGTCGAGCAATGGATGTTCTCGTTGAACCCTGATACCCTATTGAACACCTTGAACCTTGAACACTTATCATAGAGCCTTTAGAATAGTGTTCAAGTAAATAAGTGTGGCAGAGTAGAGTATGTGGTAGTGTTGTGAGTAAAGTAAGTGGTGGATGAGTACAGTAAGTGGTGGATGAGTAAAGTAAGTGGTGGATGAGTACAGTAAGTGGTGGATGAGTAAAGTAAGTGGTGGATGAGTAAAGTAAGTGGTGGATGAGTAAAGTAAGTGGTGGATGAGTACAGTAAGTGGTGGATGAGTACAGTAAGTGGTGGATGAGTACAGTAAGTGATGGATGAGTACAGTAAGTGGCGGATGAGTAAAGTGGTGGATGAGTACAGTAAGTGGTGGATGAGTAAAGTAAGTGGTGGATGAGTACAGTAAGTGGTGGATGAGTACAGTAAGTGGTGGATGAGTAAAGTAAGTGGTGGATGAGTACAGTAAGTGGAGGTGTTATAAGTAAAGTATGATATTGGGAAGTTGTAAGTATAGTTAAGTAACTTATAAGAAGAGGAGGTGGTAGATGAGAGAGTGGATATCCAGCCGTGCACAAGCAGTAATGTAGTGCACACGTAGCCAAATAGTGCACGGGCAGTCATGTAGTGCACGGGTAGTCATGTAGTGCACGGGTAGTCATGTTGTGCACGGGTAGTCATGTAGTGCACGGGTAGTCATGGCACGGGTAGTCGCGTAGTGCAACACGTAGCCAAACAGTGCACGGGCGGTCATGTAGTGCACGGTATCGCGTGGCGCAACACGCAACCAAATAGTGCACGGCTATCGCGTAGGCGTACGGGTAGTCATGTAGTGTACGGTAGTCGCGAAAAGTACGGGTAGTCAGGAAAAGCAATACGTAGCCAACAGTGCACGGCGGCCGCGTTGCACGGGTAGTCATAAGTAACACGCAGCCAATAGTGCACGGGCGGTCAGTACGGGCGTCGCGTAGTGCACGGCAGTCATGTAGTGCACAGTAGAAGTCGCGTAGTGCACACGTAGCCAAATAGTGCACGGGCAGTCATGTAGTGCACGGGTAGCCAATAGTGCACGGATAACCAATAGTGCACAGGTAACCAATAGTGCACGGGTAGTCATGTAGTGCACACGTAGCCAATAGTGCACGGGTAGTCATGTAGTGCACGGGTAGTCATGTAGTGCACGGGTAGTCATGTAGTGCACACGTAGCCAATAGTGCACGGGTGGTCATGTAGTGCACGGGAAGTCATGTAGTGCACAGGTAGTCATGTAGTGCACACGCAACCAATAGTGCACGGGTAGTCATGTAGTGCACACGCAACCAATAGTGCACGGGTAGTCATGTAGTGCACATGTAGCCCAATAGTACACACATATCCTGCCGTGCACGCGTACCCAACGAGTGCCCACGTACCTAAATAGTACACACGTAGCCTGCTGTGCACACCTAACCAGACATGTTATGAGCCGCCAACCCTGCCCACCGCCTCCCTCCTGCTATTCAGAGGTAACCACCCTAATTGGCAACACTGGAACATGCAAATTGATAAACAATAAGCATTCACAGAACTGGTCCAGAAACAAATGACTGTCGCTGCTGCCGACGTAATGAGCGGGAACCGATTGCCGGAGCCAGATGTTATCAAGGTTTTATCAGCTACGATCACCGATAATCGTATTCTGTCAGGTATTTTATAGAACGAGTTGTACCGCTATACATGGCGGGGTTCATTAATAAGAGGTGCATACGTTAAACATTGGTGTTAGGCACGAACAACAGGATTCTTTGTTCTATAAGCGACTTGGTGTTTCTCGATCCTCTTTTGTTTCCTAAAGGGATTAAGTTTGTTTCTCGATCGCCTATTGTTTCTTGGTATATTTCCACTATTTTCACTACGTATTTAAGATAACTATGTCACTCAGATCCTTCTGTACAGTATAAAGAGGTCCTTCTCACACGACCCTCTCTCTCTCAACCCTATTATAAAGGATTAGGTTCAATTTAAATACCTTTGGCTGGAACTTTTTTGCTTGTACTTTATATTCCCATTATTGATTCTGCATTAGTGCGCGCCAACTCCTCCTCCTCGGGTCATCTTGCTCGTGTAATATAAAACATCTTATACTCGTACATTCTAAATACATTTACGTTTATCAAAGAATTATTACATATTTTCTGTATTTTCTCAACCGTATCATAAACTCGGTAATTTCATAATAAACCTCTACCTTATAATTCACTACTGCATATTCCCATATTTCCTCTACTTAATATGTACTTCAAATACACATATATACAATGCCTTCGTTCATCCTTCAAGTACATTTCTCACATATTTTCCCCCAAACAGATGTTCAACCAAGCTTGAAACCTTACCAAAAGTCGTGAAGTTATGACGATATAATTGTACTTTAAAGTCGATGTTCCTGGTGTAGTGGCGTTCCTTGCCGCCAGTGAAGTAAAATTCCTGTAAGGTTGCTATTATTTTGATGATTTGTTGCAGAGTATTACAAAAATGTTGGAAAAAATAATATACACATTTTGTTGGATATTTGAGAGTGCTTGTCGGAGGCGTGAGTGTACGTCTGTGGAGGGCGTTCATATGTATGTCTGTGAAGGGCGTGCATACGTGCAGGACCCGTTTACACACCAGAGGAACAAGAACATGCGGCAAAGGCGTAGCGTAGGTACTGTATCCGTGCATTGGAAGGCGTGTATGGATGAGTGAGTGAGGGCATGCCGTGGGGAGGCGTACGTAGTGGGGTGTGCGTTGATGACATGCGTGGTGGGCCGTGCGTATGGGAAATATGTGATTGGGTGCGTGCGTTGGGGAGGCGTGCGTGTGGGTGAATGGGGGAAATGCGTGTGGGAGCGTGCGTTGGAGAGGCGAACATTAATGGCATGCATATTGAGGGCGTGCATAGGGGGAGGCATGCTTGGGTACGTGCTTGCCTGCATATCATCCAGAAGACACACACACACACATACTAATTCATCCTAAAAAAAAAAAAAAAAAAAAAGAAGTGGAGTGAGTGAGAATGATTAGGAGTAGGTGTGTCTGCGTGAGAGAGATGGTATCAGTGTGCTGGCCTCCGTGTTCAAGGTGAGTTAGATGAGACTCCAGCTAACCTATTATCACCACTACAACTAATTGACTAAACATACAGGTAAAGTGTTACAATCGCTGAGTGTTCTTCCATGACTAACCGAGTTTTTGTAGTAAACACAGTGTTCTTCTTATAACCACAGTGTTCTATCTATAACCGGTGTTCTCTAACCACAGTGTTCTTTTAGTAACCACAATGTTCTATCTATAACCGGTGTTCTATTTTTTTATAACCACTGTGTTCTTTATATGATCAGGGTGTTCTCTCATAACAACAGTGTTCCCTGCCTAAGTAAGAGGTATTTTTTTTTACAATACTCCATCATTTACCACCACTCCAGTGCACAATACTCCATCTTTTACCACCACTCCAGTGCACAATACTCCAACTTTTACCACCACTCCAGTGCACAATACTCCATCATTTACCACCACTCCAGTGCACAATACTCCAACTTTACCAATTAATTCAGTGCACAATACTCCATCTTTTACTACCAATTCAGTGCACAATACTCCAACTTTTACCACCACTCCAGTGCACACACTCCATCTTTTTACCACCAATTCCAGTGCACAATTACTCCATCTTTACCACCACTCCAGTGCACACACTCCACCTTTACCACTCACTCCAGTGCAATAATACTCCAACTTTACCACCACCCAGTGCACAATAATACCCAACTTTTACCACCACCCAGTGCACAATACTCCATCTTTACCACCACCCAGTGCACAATACTCTATCTTTAACACCACCCAGTGCACAATACTCCATCTTACCACCACCCAGTGCACACACTCCACCGTTGAACACCAATTCCAGTGCACAATACTCCACTGTTGAACACCACTCCAGTGCACAATACTCCACCGTTGAACACCACTCCAGTGCACAATACTCCACCGTTGAACACCACTCCAGTGCACAATACTCCACCGTTGAACACCACTCCAGTGTACGTCGTTAAGTTGTAAATAAAATAAAACGGTTTCAATGGTTAAGAGAATTTGGGCTGGAATAACTTTAGCTTCCCTTACTGATGGCTTAACGAGGGGAAGGGGAAGTCTCTCTCTCTCTCTCTCTCTCTCTCTCTCCACCCTCTAATCTACACCTCTCAGCCTCTCAACGCCCCTACCCTCTTAACCTCTTCCTTCCTCCTCCTCCTTCCTCCCTAACTCCCTGATATGACGCACCAATAAAAATGCAATGTAGCGAATAAACACGAAAGATAAAACATGACACCTCACCACTCCGTACGAGAACTCTTCCCCTCTCTCCTCCCCCTCCTTCCTTCCCCCCTCTCTCCCCTTCCCTTCCTTCCCCTCCCCCTCCCTCGCCCACACAAGACACATCTATCCACATATCATGAACCTTCCTTCCCTTCCCCCCTCCCTTCGTTCCTCCTCCTCCTTCTCAGCCTCCCCCCCTTCCCCCCATCTCCCTCTTCCCCCATCTCCTCTTCCTTTCCCTCACATGTTCCCCACATACACAACTACAGTACATATCATGGCGCTCTCTATTACAAGTTTACCCACGAGGTTAAGTATCCGGACTGGCGAACAATATCCGCCCCGAGGATGGTACCCGACTCGACAGGGGTACCCGAACAGTGGCATCTTAACCCGACTTTTAGAGATGTCGGATTGTGAGTAAATATAGATTATCAGTTAATCAAATCCGGTCTTTTCTTACCCGAACACACTACCCGACCAAATCCGACCAGATTCTCATTAAACTGTCAGGTCCGATTCTACCTGGCGCTCGACCAGACCTGACTGGGCTAGACACTTAACCCGACCCGACCCGACCCGACCCTACCTCTCTCTCTCTCTCACACACACACACACACACACACACACACACACCGTACACATTCTTACAAGAAAAGACGAAGTAAGATTTAATGTTCCTCAATTAGCATAATGAACAAAAAATGAACAAGACAGTGAAGAGGGTGGCCACAGTAAGCATATCTTACTCCCCCTCCTCCTCCCCTTCCCCCTCCCCCCTCACCCCCTCTCCCTTCCCTGTAACTCATTATAGCTGATTTTTCATCTCGCAGAATTACCTTCATTGAACACGACTCTATATGCTAATTAGGTTGACGTTATATACCTGACTGCACCGTCATGTAACATCACTTCTCACACATTTTAACCCGTTGAGTACAGTGGCTTAACCCCTTGAGTACGGCGAGTTAACCCGTTGAGTACAGTGGCTTCACTTAACTCCTCGAGTACGGTGAGTTACCCCGTTGAGTACAGTGGCTTCACTTAACCCGATTTGCGCGAGAACCTGACGGTGCCGAGAGAACCGATTTAAAGCTGGCGAAACTGACGGAGCTGAGAATTCGACGGTGTTGAGAACCTTTATCGGAGCCGAGAACCTGATTTGAGCCGAGAACTTTATTTGAAGCCGAGAACCTGACGGTGCCGAGAACCTGATGGTGCCGAGAACCTGACGGAGCGAGGACCTGACGGTGCCGAGAACCTGACGGAGCCGAGAACCTGACGGAGCCGAGGGAGCCGAGGACCTGACGGAGCCGAGGACCTGACGGTGCCGAGAACCTGACGGTGACGCCCTCGGTCGTGCTGGAGAGAGCGGTCCATGGTGCTGTCTCTGAGCTAGTGTTAAGTGTCCATAACTAGTGTCAAGTGGCCATAATTAGTGTTAAGTGGCCATAACTAGTGTCAAGTGGCCATAATTAGTATTAAGTGTCCATAACTAGTGTCAAGTGGCCTTAATTAGTGTCAAGTGTCCATAACTAGTGTCAAATGGTCATAACTAGTGTCAAGTGTCCATAACTAGTGTCAAATGTTCATAACTAGTGTTAAGTGGTCGTGTCAAGTGAGCATAACTAGTGTTAAGTGGTCGTGTCAAGTGAGCATAACTAGAATCAAGTGGTCATATCTCGTATCAAGTGGTCCTAACTAGTGTCAAGCTGTTACATAAGACACTACACTGGAACAAGCACAAAAGATATTCCTTAACACATGTGCCCAACATTAGCATGAACCGCTCTATGTTTTACAACACCATTAAGTTAATTACACTCAAGTTGGGGTCATTCTCAAGACATTATTAGGTTCATTAAGCCAGAGTGAGGCAGGTGCGGCAAGTGGCGGTGGTAATGGCGGCACATAACAGCCCGGCCACCACCACCACCTACTTACACACTCCAGAATCGTTAATATCACCCAATTAAACGACCCAACTACAACTTAATAGATTAACTACCTGATGGTAGACCAATGCAATAATTAGCGAGGCCAGGTATAGCAGTCTCCCCCCCCTCCCCCCTCGAGGGCGGACAGGTAGATAGGTTGGTGAAGGTGGCGAGATCCTGCTGGAGGGGGAGGGGGAGGGGGAGGGGGTGGGGGGAAGGAGGGAGAGGCCAAGGATGGAGTAGCCACATCCATCTCTCCAACACTTTATTGCTGCTTTGATGGAAATTTTAATTACTGGCGATACGCTTAAATAGAACCTGATACATACGCGAATATTCCATCAATTTTCTTCTCGTCAGCATCAACTAGAGATAATTTTGAGTTATGTCTTCGACCCTTATTTCAAATTCATTCTAGGGCTTGACAAGTGAGTTTGCAGATGCCTTCGCTCACTCGCGGCACATTTTGCCGGGAAGAGACGCACAGAAGCGCGGGAAACTGACCGAATCGTGATGACAAACGGCTACCTTGAGATAAGCATCTCGCCAGGGTTTTTGCAAGTTTTCAGATAAATTTTGCAATATAAATGGAGGAGGATATGAGCGACATAAAATGCTGACTTGTCGATAAGCCGAGAGAGTTGCGCAAGACGTGATAACATTCAGTGATAGGCGTATTTTATGGACATTTTGATGTTGCCAGCCCAGAGCGATCGGTCCCGGCGAAACACGGACCGACACGAAGCTTCGAACCTTTTTAACAGAATCGAGACCCATTAGTCCGAAGCGATGTTGTTTGTATGTGGTCCCTGAGAGGCGTCGGGGCCACCATGTTATCCCCGAGATAGGCGCTGTTTTTATGACGGCTCCGGGACGGGTTAACGCGAGTCCAAGACGGATTTAGCCAAGTGAAACACGACCGAAGCCAAACACGACCAGAAGACGCGGACAAGACCTCGAGTCGCGCGGTCAGCTTTGGAGAGAGAGAGAGAGAGAGAGAGAGAGAGAGAGAGAGAGAGAGAGAGAGAGAGAGAGAGATGTCATACAAGCCAAGATGACACTACAATAGTTCCGCATTATAAAACTGTATCACAACCACACTGCACCAAATACACTGTTAAACACCACTACTTTATTCTATATTACCGTAGCCCTCGTTAACATCCACAGCAGGAGTACACACAGTTCTGTCTCACCCCCCTTACTGACCTGACCACCTTGACCCGTGACCTCTTAATACCAACACACGACTGAGTTACTACCGTTACAGCTGATGGCCAGTCAAGATTCTGAACCTGTTGACATCATTTATTACAATTCTCTGTCCAAACAAACAAACAGACGGATATATGAAACCCTCACTAAGACGTGGTAAAGTTTAGGTTAGGTTAGGTTAGGTTAGGTTAGGTTAGGATAAAAGTAATAAATAGTGTTAAAGAGCAAAGACACTGTAATACACACACAACACAACGTAACGTAACACAACACAACAACACAACGTAACATGACACAACACAACGTAACGTAACATAACACAACAACACAACGTAACATGACACAACACAACGTAACATAACACAGTGGTTTTAGGTTTAATTCCACCATATCGAAGTTCAAATATCACTGTTGCATTTACTATCTAGATTAAAAAAAAAACTTACCTGAACTTGAACCTAAAACCAGTATTTGTATCCTAACTTGGCACTTTAATTTAAACCAGTATTTGTGTTGGTAGACCTCAACTTGTGTGTGAAAACCAACTCGGTATTAGTTGCCATAAACCTGCACTTGTTCCTCCCTCACCAGCTACTGATGATTAACACCTCAAGAACTTGTATCTGAGGAGGAATTTATAACGTTGTAGCTTTTACACTCGTCACACTTGTTATATAACTTGCCACACCTGCCACCTGTCACACCTGCTTCACTTCCCAGCCACACCTTGTCACACTTGTTTATAACTGCTAAGCACTCCAAGCAATTCGTCACACCTGCTTCTCACTTGGTAGTATATACCTGCCTCACACTTGTTATAACCGTTACACCTGCTTCACTTGTTACACCTGTCACACTTGTTATAACTGCTACACCTGCCACCTGTCACACCTGCTTCACTTGTTATACCTGTCACACTTGTTATAACCGTTACACCTGCTTCACTTGTTATACCTGTCACACCTGTTAACCGAGTAAAGACAAAACTTACTCTATATAAGAAACAATAATTATCCTCAAAATTAAGCTGAAGAATAAAACACTAGTTGCTTCACTCTGCCTGATGCTACACATAATATATCATTAACTAATTAAATACCATTATGTACCAATTAAAGGGACAATATATAATTAAATCATTTACAAGAATGACAAATCAAACCTAATTACCAACTTATTAAAAACGTAATTAATTATACCTTAAAGCTAACACATGAGACATTATTATTGTCTAAAAGATGCAAATAATTTAATTTTACGATATAAAAAATATATATTATTTATTCAAAAGTCGTAAGTTATAAAGTAATTAAAAAAATATCTTGAATAAACAATAATGTAGATTTTTTTAGGGTTAATTGATAAGTTAAATTTATGTTGTCACTAAAAAAAAGTACAATAAAAAAAAATTCACACTGCATTAAAGAATTTCCTATGTGAAACCGAAACAAGAAGTATGCCCCGGGTAGTTTAGCTTTCTTCACCGTGGCATAGAATAGACAGTGATTCCCTAAAGAGCATTCAGAAGAGCATACCAAACTCCGAGGCCATTTGGAACCTTGAGTATGCGTAGAGACATTAAAAAAAAATATGAATTTGCATTTTCTTACGAGACGTAGATTGGAAGATGGGGTTAAATAAAGGTGATTTAACTAAGTTACTTAAATTATAAACGTCAGCCCCTCCCCACCACGTCAGCCTCCCACAACCCCCTCCCCACCACGTCAGCCTCCCACAACCCCCTCCCCACCACGTCAGCCTCCCACAACCCCCTCCCCACCACGTCAGCCTCCCACAACCCCCTCCCCACCACTGCCACACCCACAACCTCTCCTCACACCGTCAGCCTCACACCTCCCACCACGTCAGCTTCCCACAACCCCCCCCCCCCCACTCCACGTCAGCCCCCCACACCCCCAGCAACATCAGCCTCCCCTCCCACACCCTCCCACAAACCCCCCACCACTGCCAGCCCCAACCCTCCCCACAACGTCAGCCTCCCCACAACCCCTCCTCACAACGTCAGCCTCCCACAACCCCCCTCCTCACAACGCCAGTCCCCACCATGTCAGCCCCACAACCCCTCCCCACCACGTCAGCCTCCCACAACCCCCTCACAACGTCAGCCTCCCACAACCCCCTCCTCACAAACGCGCCTCCCACACCCCCCACAACGTCTTCAGTTTCCCACACCACGTCAGCCTCCACAACCCCCTCCCCACCACGTCAGCTCCCCACAACCCCCTCCCCACCACGTCAGCCTCAGCCCCCACCCCCCACCACGTCAGCCCCCACCACGTCAGCCTCGCGATAGAAGTGATATCATCTGGGCAATACGACAGAGGATGGATCGTAAAATTCCGCCATTCTGTCAGTATTAAGGTCGAAGAGTATCGTAAGTCTGCATCGTAGATATTTGTGAAGGAACTCTGGCTGATATTACGAGGCGAGTCTGGTGGGTGTTGTGAAGCAGAGTTCTTTCCTTAACACACACACACACACACACACACACACACACACACACACACACACACACACACACACACACACACACACACACACACACACACACACACACACACACACACACACACACACACACACACACACACACACACACACACACACACACACACACACACACACTCTCAGCTGTCAAAATATCATCCCACACGAGCAGCTGATGTAATGAATGAGTATACTCGAATATCAATGTACACACGAAACATTACCACAAGATTAACCTAACCTAACCTTAACCCCGCCTATCCTAACCTAACCCAACCTAATCTAACGCTAACCAAACCTATCCTATCGTAACCTAACCAAACTTAACCATTTCTACCCTAACCTAACCTAACCTAACCTAACCTAACCCCCAGGTAGCTTTAGGGTGGTTAATCTTCAGGTGAAAAAAGCTGAGGTTGTAGGGGGGGGGAGGGGGGCGAATCTTCACATCACCCCCAGAAGAGGATTACTTGGCATTAAAAGGTCTAGTTTTGTGGGTGTGGGTGGGTGTGGGGGATGGGTTTGTAGGGGGTGGGTTATGGGGGTGTAGATATGTGGGTGGATGGTGGGGGAGTTAGGGTAAGGAGAGAGAGAGAGAGAGAGAGAGAGAGACTTTCTCCCACGTGCACCAATAGTATCTTCCTAGGCCAGGGCTTCATCTCCACCAATCAGAACTCGGGAAATAGAGCAAACGTCACCTTACGTGCTTGCCTATTGGCCAGCCTGGTGACCAACTCTGCGGGGTAAACTCTTCCAATTTCAATAACTTCATATAAAAAAAAATACAATCGTAAATAAATTAAATACAAAAAATATATCAAATAAAAATGCACAAATAGGAAAAATAAATAAAATACTAATTGGTATAATTCACTATTAATTCAGGGTTACGTCATCAATATCGCTATTATTACACTGGTCTACAAAAAAATATTTATTTTTCTGGCATGAAACCTTTTAACTGTTTTTTACTAACTTTAAGGTGCTGAATCCAAATCTGATCTCCGATTTGCTCCATCACGTAACGTGCCAGAATTTACTGAGCTACCAGAGATTGAGGATATAGACCGGAATTCACCTGTTTCTACTGATGAAGATGAAGAGACTGATCTTTTCAAGCCATCTGGTGAAGATTGTGAAAAGCCAACGTTGTTTACTCAGTCAGAATTGAATGATCTGGTCAGAGATCTAAATTTGCCAAAACAGTCTGCTGAATTGTTAGCTTCCAGGCTTCAAGAGAAACGACTCTTAAAACCTGGCACGAGTGTCTCCTTTTATCGCAACAGAGAAGAGCAACTGCGGAAGTACTTTCATTCATATGACCAGCTTGTTTTTTGTAATGATGTAGAAGGACTTCTTCTCTCCATGGGACTACCAGCATATGATAGTAAGGATTGGAGACTTTTTATTGACAGTTCTAAAAGGAGCTTGAAATGTGTTCTTCTTCATAACGGAAACAAGTATGGTTCAATTCCAATCGGACATTCTGTACAAATTAAAGAAGAGTATGAAAACATTAAGACTGTTCTAGAGAGGTTACAATACCATGCTCATGAATGGTTAATTTGTGTGGACTTGAAAATGGTAAACTTTCTATTGGGCCAGCAAGGAGGGTACACAAAATACCCCTGTTTTCTGTGCTACTGGGACAGCAGGGCTACAGCAGACCATTGGGTGAAAAAGAATTGGCCACCAAGACATAGTTTGACGCCTGGTGACAAGAATATCATTAACGATCCTCTGGTTGACAGGAAAAACATTGTCCTTCCTCCTCTGCACATAAAACTTGGTATCATGAAGCAATTCGTCAAGGCTCTTGATCATAGTGGAGAGTGTTTCAGATATATATGCTCAACCTTTCCAAGTCTTAGCGACGAGAAGAAAAAGGCAGGGATTTTTGATGGACCTCAAATAAGAACACTACTCAGAGATCCACACTTCCTTGCAACAATGACTGAGGCACAGGCAAGAACTTGGAATGCTTTCTCTAATGTGGTGCGGAACTTCTTAGGGAACAAGAAAGCGGACAACTATCAAGAAATTGTGGAAGAGCTGCTCTTGAGTTTACAAGCACTTGGATGCAGAATGAGTATCAAGGTTCACTACTTACACAGTCACTTGGACGAGTTTCCAGAAAATCTGGGAGAAGTGAGCGAGGAGCAAGGGGAGCGCTTTCATCAAGACATTAAAGTAATGGAAGAACGTTACCAAGGTCGATGGGACTCGAACATGATGGCGGACTACTGCTGGAGTTTGATGAGAGACATTCCAGAAGCTGTACATAAGAGATCGGCCAAAAAGAGGAAGTTTATGTAACTGTAACTTGATCTTAATACTTGCACTATTTCTACCGTACATTAATTGTTTTTTTTCACCCTTCAATGTTACATTTAAATATTATATGTGCATTAACTTTCCAATTTGATATTAACAATTTTTGGTTATAGAAAAATACAAATTATAATGCTGAAAAAATTTATGTATACATGTTTAAACCGTCAATTTTGATCCAAAAGTTTACGTTTCCCAGCAAAAGTGCAATATGGTATATCTCAAAAACCTGATGTGATAGACAAAAACCAAAGTCATATTTGGATTCTGCACCCCAAATTTACTTAAAATCCGTTTAAAAACCTTGTGCCAGAAAAATTGTGTTGACCGGTGTAATCAACAATAATTACAAGACATTAGATTCATTAATTACATCATGAATAATAAAGAAAATTATTTTCCCATGTGAAAAACGAACAAATTCACCAAAATAAAAAAAAATAAGATAGAGATATAAACAAGAAACAAAACATTTACATGAATTGGGTGTACAAAGAACGTGACTCCGAGAAGAATGGATTTACGATTCATTACAGAGAATTGTGCTTAAAAAAACATCAAGAGTCGCCTAGTGAGATGACGGGGCAGCACCAGAGGCAGACGTCAAGGTGTCTCCGTTCCCTCCGCCATCGTCTCTTTGACTAACCGACCGCCGACAAGGAGGAAGTAATGATGACGGCTCCTGATGACTCGCGTTGATTGGCCCAGCCGGGGTGACAGGCAGATAACTCGTCGTTTGATTGGTGGAATAGCTCGTGACGTGTTGATAATGTCGACGTTGATAGGTGGAAACAGTCGGTGACGTGTTGATAACAGCAAAGGTGATTGGCGGCATCAGGAAGCGGCGTTCCCGCTATCTCGCAACACTGAACATTGTGACTGGTGCAACGAATGCCATATTGGCGAGTCAAAATTTCTTGCACCTTTATGCTTCATTACATCAGTGTTGTGGCCAAACAATACATAAAGGCTGTAACGCCACCACTAAAATAATGTTCACTGTATAATTGTAACCTCAGAGAATGAATTATAACACTAATAATACATATATAGCAAAACATATTTTATTTATTCCATTTCCAAACAAAATATGTCATTATAGTGGCATAATAATAACAACGACAATAATAATAATAATAATAATAATAATAATAATAATAATAATAATAATAATAATAATAATAATACCTAAACCTCAGCCACTGTGTAAGTATTCGACAACTTGTGTAATATCACTTTAAGAAATATTATTTGTACACAATTTTTTGGGGCGGACCACAGCCAGGGAAGTTATCAAGAGCAACACTTGACTACACACTGTGGCAAGGCAGGGGGGGTACCCAGCCTACACTAACACTGCCCACACTACACACTACACACACTGCCCACACCACAATAACACTGCCTACACTACACCAACACTGCCTACACCACACCAACACTAACACTGCCCACACTACACAACACTACACCCACAACACTGCCTACACACACCACACCAACCACTGCCTACACTACACTAACACTGCCCACACTACACCAACACTGCCCACACCACACTAACACTGCCCACACACACCAACACTGTCTACACCACACTAACACTGCCCACACCACACCACTGTCTACACCACACCAACACTGCCCACACTACACCTAACACGCCCACACCACACCAACACACACAACACCGCCCACACACACTAACACTGCCCACCACACACAACACCACCACCCACAACCAACCCACACCACACTGCCTACACCACACACAACACTGCCTAACACTGCCTACACCACACCAACACTGCCCACACCACACCAACACTAGCCAGCACCACACCAACACTGCCCACACCACACCAACACAGCCTACACCACACACACCACACCAACACTGGCACCACCACACCAACACTGCCTACACCACACCAACACTGCCCACACCACACCAACACTGCACACAACCAACACGCCTACCACACCAACACTAGTACAGCACCACACCACACCACACCACCCACACCACACCAACACTGCAGCACCACACCAACACTGCCCACACCACACCAACACACTAGCCCCACACCACACCACACCACACTACACCACACCAACACTACCACACCAACACTCTATACACCACACTAACACTAGTACAGCACCACACCAACACTGCCCACACCACACCACACACCACACCACACGCCCACACCACACCAACACTGCCCACACCACACCAACACTGCCCACACCACACTAACACTGCCTACACCACACCAACACTGCCCACACCACACTAACATTGCCCACACCGCCCACCACACCACCCACACCACACACCACACCAACACTGCCTACACCACACCAACACTGCCTGCCCACACTACACCACACCACCCACACCACACACCACACCAACACTGCCTGCACCACACCAACACTGCCCACACCACACCACCCACACCCACCAACACTGCCTACACACCACACCACACCACACACACCACACCAACACTGCCCACACAACACTACACACCACACCAACACTGCCTACACCACACCACACCACACAACATTGCCCACACTACACCAACACTGCCCACACCACACCACCCACACCACACCACACCACACCAACACTGCCCACACCACACCAACACTGCCTACACCACACCAACACCAACACCAGTACAGCACACCACACCAACACTGTACACACCACACCAACACTGTACACCACACCAACACCTACACCACACCACCACACACCACACCACACCACACCAACACTGCCCACACCACACCACACCACACCACCCACACCACACCAACACTGCCCACCCACACTAACACTAGCCCACACCACACCAACACTGCCTACACCACCACCACCCACACACACGCACCACACCAACACTGCCTACACCACACCACCCACACCACACCAACACTGCCCACACCACACACACCACACCACTACACCACAGCACACACACCAACACTGCTACACACTGCCCACACACACCACCCACAACACACACACACCACTGCCTACACCACACACCCCCAACACCACACCAACACCACCCACACCACACCACACCAGCCCACACCACACTGCCTACACCACACCACCTACACCACACTAACACTGCCCACACCACACTAATGATACACCAGAGGATTATTGTATTTTTCCCATTACATCAATACAACACTACGACAATGGTAATACACTTATACAATGGTGACAAAAATACTATCAACCATAGGCGTGTTGAAGGTTTGTCGAGGGTTGTGTGGGGGTGGTGGGGAGATGGGAAGTTGTGGGGAGAAGGAGGTGAAGGGGAGTGTGGGGGGGAAGGGAGAGGTGTGGGAAGTGAAGGAGACAAGGGTGTGGGAGATTGTGGAGATGGAGAGGTGTGGAGAGTGAGGGGAGGGGTGTGGGGAGGTGTGGAGGTTGGAAGAGGGGGTGTGTGGAGATGAGGGGTGTGGGGAGGTGGAAGAGAGTGGGAAAGGGATGTGAGAGGGATATGAGAGGGATGGAAGAGGGTTACATGTGTAGGAAATGTCATCACTGTTGTATTGGTACAGTACTGAGGTGGAATGATTGTTATCACTGTAACAAATATATTACCAATGTTAAGAGAAAAGAGGCGTTTGCACACACACACACACACACACACACACACACACACACACACGCACCACGCACACACACACACACACACACACACACACACACACACACACACACACACACACACACACACACATCCATAGATCTGGTTTTATTCAGTAAAACAACCAGTAGATATGACAAATATGACACAAATAATAACTAGAGCAGTGTGTGTGTGTGTTCCCCCCACCCTCACCGCTACTTGGCACTTCCTTGTTGTGGTGGTGAGTGATCTCTCGCCACGGCCAGAGCCCGCTGATGTATCTCAGGTCATCACACCTTTGTTCCAACCTTCCCCTCCCCCCCTCACCTACCCTCTCTCTCTCCCTCCCTCCTCCCTCAACCTCACCTCTCCCTCACTAGCATCCGCCCCCCCTCACCTCACCTACACCACCTTATTCAGCCCCTTCCTCCTCCCCTTCCTTCCCCTCCCCCCCTCACCCTCCTCCCTCCCTCCCTCCTCAACCTCACCTCTCCCTCACCTAGCATCCGCCCCACAATCAGCCTCCCCTACCCACCTTATTCAACTTTCCTCCTCCTCCCTCCCCCCTCACCTACCCCCTCTCTCTCCTCCCTCCTCACCTACTCTCCTCCCATCCCCACACTCACCACCTTTCGCCTTCCTCCCCCTCCCTCCCCTCCCTCCCTCCTCCCTCAACCTCACCTCTCCCTCTCATCACCCCCCCACAATCAGCCTCACCAGCCTATTCCAGCCCCTTTCCTCTCTCCTTCCTTCTCTCCCGCCAGACCTCGTATCTTTCCTACAATACTTCAGTCCTCCCTAACACATATATACTGTATTTTATTCTACACTTTATAATACACTATACTGTATTTATTAAGAGTACATTATATCATACACTTTATACACTTATACAGCACAATAAGGTGACATACTACACATGTTTAGTAATTTACAATACCTATACACTTTACCACATTTGAGAACACTTAAAAAGGCTCTTAACACTTATAAACTGTTTTACACAACTGATAAATCCAAGAGAAATGTAGACTGAACACTTTACACTATTTACCTAACAAATGTAGACTGAACTAAGGCTTCAGTATACCAGGAGACAATGTGGTCGACACTGCACCTGACTGCCTTCACCTCCCTAACCTAACCTAACCTAACCTAACCTAACCAACGACCTTAAGGACAGCAAGACAAGCACTACCTACTCAGCCTGGCATTCCGTGGTGGAGGAGCAGTTCCGTGGTGGAGGAGCAGTTCCGTGGTGAGGGAGAGAGAGGTCACCGCTACCTCCTCCTCCACGCTGACAATAACCTCCTCTCTCGCCACAGCCTCACCAAGGGCCTGTGACTCTCCCTCTACTACACCTTACCCCCTCCGCCACTCACCCCACACCTTGATGACACTTGGAGACTTCTTCTGGCCTCTCCTCACATCTTTCAACCCCCCCACACATCTTCTCACACCTCCACACACCTCCTCACATCCCCACGCACCTCCACACATCTCCTCACCTCCCCATCAATTCATCAACCCCTTCTTCCTCACCACCACCCTCACTCCTCACCCACACCTTATAATACCCACTTACCCCCCCTCTCTCAACCAGGTTCCTCCTCTTCCATGTTGGCGGGTAACTGGAGATAAGGTCACAGTTCTCTCAGTGAAGGGAGAGATTAACTGTGTCTCTCTCTCTCTCTCTCTCCTTACCTCTCAACACTGATATATGCACTGTCTCCCCGGCACCTTGATACCTTACCACAGGCACTCATTCCTTGGCACCCCTTCTAGTATTCCCGCACCTGGTACCCCCATAGTGTTCCCCATTCTGGCACTCCTTCGTGTTTCTCCAACCTGGCACACCTTCTGGCACCCCTTTCTTGTTCCTCCAGTGGCACTCCTTCCCCTACAATGACACCTCTTCCTTCCCCTACAGTGGTACCCCTTCCCCTCTCCTGTGGCAGCACCGTGACCCTGGGAGGTGCCAGGCGGCCTCTCAAGGAGTGCCGAGTGCCCCCACCACTATCTGATCACCCGGCTTGGGTGGAGGAAGGAGCCATCACCACCGTGTGTACTCCCAGACATTCTCTCTCCTACACACCACACCATACACCACACCACACTTCACCACACACCTTAGTACACCACAGCCCACACAACACCACAAACACACAACACCACACAACACCACACCACAAAAACCAAATAATTAAAAATAATAAATTAAGACCTAAATAAACTCTCATATTTACTAATAAACACAAAAATATTGTTTACACTTACTCCAGTATTCTGTTGGCTGTCAGGAGGCGCAAACCACAACTGTCAACCTATAACTATTCAAGGCTTTCTTTTAACCCAAATACAACAGTTTTAAAATACAACTATAGACTTATCTATAATTTTACCCATATTATAAAATCTAAAAATACAAAAAAATATAATGTATTTTTTCTATATCACAATGATAATAATGAGAGAGAGAGAGAGTCAGGTAAGGTAAATGACATAATTAACAAGAACATCTCACAGGTAAACAGGTGTGAGTCTCCGTAAATTCTTCCGTGGATAAAACATATATTACTTAACTCCCTGACCACATCTGTAATACTTGTGGTTTAGTTATATCTATGGTTAGGGAGTTACAAGCACACGGCACCACTATATACGTTAGTTATCTCCGTCAGGTGGAGTGAGTGAGTGACCATTTTTCTCAGAGTGAGTGAACGAGTGGTAGAGAGTGGCCGGCTCAGTTAACAAACACATCACACTTTAACAGCGGGGAAGGGAGAGGGCGCTATTGAAGTCACGATAAATTTGCAAATGGAAAATATGTTTTGAGATATAACACAAGAGCCTCGTCCCCCAGGGGTGGATGTTGTCAGCCTGACGGTGGTATCTGCTGCACCAGCCGGGGGTTACTCTACCCGGCCACACAGGCACTCTCCAATCACATGCTGAGTGCCACGTGTTTCATGGTGAGTGCCACATGTATCATGACGAGTTCCACATGTTCATGGTGAGTGCCACATGTGTTTCATGGTAGTGCCACATGTTTCATGGTGAGTGCCCCATGCCATCATGTGCTGAGTGCCACATGTTTCATGGTGAGTGCCATGTTTCATGCTGAGTGCCACATGTATCATGCTGAGTGCCACATGTTTCATGGTGAGTGCCACAGTTTCGTGGTGAGAGCCACAGTTTCGTGGTGAGTGGCACAGTTTCATTGGGAGTGCCACAGTTTCATGGTGAGTGCCACAGTTTCATGGTGAGTTCCACAGCTTTAAATATGGTGAGTGCAACATGTGGTGGCTGCTGAATACATTCATAGTGGGTGTCATACACACTGTGTACCACACAAGAATGTGGCTACACACAGTGAGTCCTACACAAAGTGAGTGCCTCACACAGTGTCACAGTGAGTGGCACACACACGAATACCACACAGGGTGAGGTGCCACACATACAGAGAGCCACACGCCCATATCTGGCCCGGGAGATCACCAGCAGGGGTCACCACTTGAGTCGCTCCTCCACCCTCGGCTCTCCTCCCTGGGGCGTGCCGCTCCTGCCGATACCCGACCCGATACCGGTGCCGATACAGCGGATAACAAGAAGTGATACCTGGCTCTCCATCTGTGTACCGGGGGTCCAGGGGCGCCCTCATCCACCAGATGAAGCGGGTGATTGTCTCCTGGATGAGGGGAGGAGGTCGGCTCTTACCAGCGACCTCTCTCGACCTCCTCAACCTGCAGGTCAATGACGGCGAAGGCGGCGTTTAGACAGGTGGTGGAAGGAGGAACTATCACCGTCAGTAGTCGCGGCGCTAAAAGCAAGAGGTATCGTGGCGTCAGCGGTACTACAGATCTACCACCTCATCCCGTGGCCGGACAGATGGCCGAAGGACATTTGGCCGACGGACGTTTCACCGACGGACGTTTCACCGACGGACATTTGACCGAACGGACATCGAGCCGACGGACATTTGGCAGAACGGACAATAGACTGAACGGACATTTGGCAGAACGGACAATAGACTGAACGGACAAATGGCCGAACGGACATTTGGCCGACTGGACATATGGCCTTTTAAATTTTTTTTCTTTCTTCTCTGCAATATATGTTTTACACATTTACTAAAGGATAAAAGATATTAATTGTAATGCAATTGCTTTATAAAAATTGCTTCAGTCTTGTGCTTAATATCTGGTAGACGTCGGAAAGAAAGGGCGACGTAACTTGTCATGTTAAGTCAGGTGAAGGGGTTAGCCACGCCCCAGACCAACCAAACGTTAGCCCTGCTTGCCTGGACTCGGATGCAGTCGCTCTTCAGAGGAAACCCAAGAAGAAGTACCAGATATTAAACACAAGACTGAAATATGAGTATCCCAGAATCGACTTCTTGAGAGCAATTGCCCATCTCATCCACCCTTACCTCCACCCTCCACCCACACCTACCCACATTATCTACTCCCACCACCACCCCTACACCCTTTACTCCTAACCACCCCCCCACCGCCCACCGCAGAAGACAGGTCCAACTTAACTATTCAACCCGGCCAATGTCAACTGCCCGGACACTAACTATCCTTCAACTTTATACAGACTAACAAAAATTCGCTCCAGTGACTGCCCTGGTGACCAGCCAGAATACCCCCCCGCCCTGCGACTGCTGTCTCTTGTGGATTGAGCCAGAATATTCTCTGCCCTGGTGCGATCGCTGTCTTGGCAGTGGACCAGCCAGAACATCCCTCCCCCGCCCCAGCAGTGACTGCCGTCTTGGTGGATCAGTTGTATCAATTTCTGCCCAAAACACCTCAATTTGTTAACGCTAATGAAAAAACTTTACAAATTGCTGTAAAGTCTCCATCATCAATCTGTCTGTCTGGGTGGGTGGTTGTGTTCTTGTCTGTCTAGCTGGGTGTTACTGTCTGTGTGTGTGTGTGTGTGTGTGTGTGTGTGTGTGTGTCTGTCTGTCTGTCTGTCTGTCTGTGTGTCTGTCTGTCTGAAGTTGGGACAATGTCTTTCTTTTGTGGGTTTTAATTCTTGTGTTTGTTTGTTTGCTTTAGTTCGTTATTTATAGCCTTTATGAGTTAATTACATAAGGTTTATTCTTCTATTATATTCTTTATCATTAAAAAGATAACACGTACTACTTCCTCCTCCTTTTCTCTACGTCATCATCATCATCATCATTATTATTATCATGTACGTAATCATTGTTTTCTCACCTCTCCATCTCGTTTAGTTTATTCTCTCTCTCAGGTGGCCAACAGGTGTGTCGCTCCCAGGTAAACAAACAAGAAATCCAGCCGAGTGGGACAAGGGGGTAGGGGGGGGTGAGGTCGCTTGTGACCTTGTAGCCGGGAGGAGGCGAGGAATGCGAGGTGTCAGTTTAACAGTGTGTCAGGTATGCTCGCGGTAATAATAAAGGCGTAACCACAGCAGTTTTCGCGCTAATTACCAACCTTGAGAATCCAACCTGCATCGAGACGAGATAGTAAAGGGGTTTTAATTCTCCTTTAACGACGATTTAAACAATGCTCTCAGATCCTGTATGTCTGAGGGGGAGAGGGGGGGGGAAGAGTGGGAAGGAGAGGGAGGAAGAGTGGGATGAGGAAAAGGGAGAAAGGAGGAAGGGGGTTAATGTGACTAGTAACAAAGGTTAATGTTGGGTTAATGTTCTGTTGTTATATGTTAAAGGTGTAAAATTAGGCAGCAACACTGTACAGGTAAGGGTTCTCACCTCCACGTTAATTAGCGAGTTAATAATACGTTAATAGACAGGTTAATTTTCTAGTTATTGTGAGGCTGATTAGTTAATGATGTGGATAATGAAGCAGGAGGCAACAGGTGAGTCATTAATGAGTTTTCAACACCTGGGTAATTAAGCGGTTAATATTAACATAAAAAGGTTAGAGGTTGGTGACAGTAACGGAGGGGCCGCAGTCAAGAGTGTGTAGGGGAGGTGGGGTACAGGTGTGTGGGTGTACAGGTGTATCGAGAACGTGAGAGTACAGGTGTGTGGTGGAGGTGGAAGTACAGGTAGGTAGGTAGGTGTGTGTGTGTGTGTGGCTTGGATAATGTGGGTGGTATGACAGAGTGGGGGGGGGGGGAGGTGTGAACGTGCGGGTGTACGGGTGGTTGGGGTAGTGACAGTATAGGAGAGTTTATTACTGTGTGTCAGGAGCAGCAGCTGGTTCACGTTCCCTCGGTCACCTGATACCCAGCGAGTGTTAGGCGGGTCATTTACCTGTGTAGTAAAGACACAGGGAAGGAGGGGGGAGAGAAAGGGAGGGAAGGAGGGGGGGACAGGTAGCAGAGAGAGAGAGAGAGAGAGAGAGAGAGAGAGAGAGAGAGAGAGAGAGAGAGAGAGAGATATGATCTGGGTGCAGTATAGTAGCGTTAATATACAAGATGCTAAGACAGTGTAGTGGTGATATGTTTGTGAATCAATCCAACAACACCGCTTATATGACCAGACGAAACCAAATCAAACTAGAACAGGTAAGACGCAGGTGGATATATGAGACTCGTAAACACTATCTCACCCTCTCCACCCAACGCGACACAAAATTCAGTCATGATTCTATTTTTTTTTCTTATCCAGATTCACACACATTATTAAAGAAGGAATTATCTTATCATCCAGTAGCAGGAACTCTTGTCAGGAAGTTGATTGATAGCAAGATGATAACGATAGATAGAAAAGCACAGCATAAGAGATACTGTGAGATAAACTGGAAGAGGAAGGGGAAAATGAGAGATAAGTGAGAAAGAGTGACAGAGGACATCCAGGTGGTGGAAGTTGGTTCCACGAAGTAGTGACATTTGGGGGGGGAAATATTTTTGTATAATAATTGGCAAGAGAATCCACGAAATGGTATCTCCAGGGAATAAGACACAGGACGTGGTGGGTCTTGGAAGTGAAGCACAAAAAGTGTAAAAAGAGGAAGAATTGGTGCCAAACAGCGGTAAACGAAGGGTAATGGAGACAAACAGCGTTAAACGAGGAATAACTAAGACAAAACAGCGCTAAACGAGGAATAACCAAGATAAAACAGCGCTAAACGAGGAATAACTAAGACAAAACAGCGCTAAACGAGGAATAACCAAGATAAAACAGCGCTAAACGAGGAATAACTAAGACAAAACAGCGCTAAACGAGGAATAACCAAGATAAAACAGCGCTAAACGAGGAATAACCAAGATAAAACAGCGCTAAACGAGGAATAACCAAGATAAACAGTTCAACGAGGAATAAACTATATACTTAGCGTTAAACGAAGAATAACAGACCAACAATGATACCCGAATGAAAGCTAAACATTACTGAAATACATCCTAATACACAGTACAGTAGAGTAGAGAGATCATAGCGGTGTTGGTTAATGATAGCGAGGAGGCTGGGTGGGTGGGTGAGGGTGGATGACTGAGTGTGAGGCTAGATGGGTGAAGGTGTGAGTGAGGTTGGATGACTGAGGATGAGGGTGTGGGTGCAGGAGGCTGGTTGGGTGATGTGATGTAGAGGGGCGTAGTCTCGTGTTTACATGCGTGGTGGTCTGTTGCTCCTCCCTACTGCTCCTCAACTTACCTCACAACACTACTAGTCACCTCACCTAACAACCCCCCCCCAAAGTGATTCATCCTGTTATTACAATCTTTTCTTGCTGCCTTCCATAACCGGGATTCACAAAGATTCATATAAGTTAATTTTATATATTGAGGTAGTACTAATTATCTTACCTGATATATCTACCTGGTCTAGAATCTACCTGAGGGAGATTCCGGTCGGTCTCTCTCTCTCTCTCTCTCTCTCTCTCACACACAGTAGCCCAGAGCTCACCAGGACCATGACAGTATTACCACCACTGCGCTAACTTCATACACACCTCCACACAATAAAACAACCAGGTATAATTTACAGCAGCTGACGTGCACCACAATTGCCGTCAAAAGGTGTGGGGAATTCAGAATTGAGAGACAGCTGGGGTGGGGAATTGAGGGAAGCGGCTGGGAGTGGGGGGCGCTGGGGTGGGGTGGGGGCGGCTGGGTGCGGACCTCGCTCAGGGCGCTCGTGGGAACATCTCGGTGGTGGTGGTGGTGTTAGTGGTAATGGTGGTGAGTGATTCATAACCACACTATAATATTTACATACATTATCAGCCGTCCTCCTCACCTGAGTTTTACCTGTATATAAACAAAGGCTCTCAGGTGCACCAAATAACCTTACATCACGTATTGATATAAGAGGTTATTATTTTTAAATGAGTTAGCCCCCAGCAGCGCCTTCTACAGTAGTCATTACCTGGCACACCTGTATGTATGTATGTATGTATGTATGTATGTATGTATGTATGTATGATGAGGAAAATGGTCTCGAACTAAAGCTAACAACAGCAAAAACAACAACAACAACAACAATAATAATAATAATAATAATAATAATAATAATAATAATAATAATAATAATAATAATAATAATAATAAGTAAAACAAAAAACAAAAAAACAAAAAATATGCGACAAATTTTAACAAGGAGGATAATTACAGATAACATCACGAAGGCCAGTCTCAGCTGCCTCTAGAGTTAATTGTACCAGTTAAAACGATCACACACACACACACACACACACACACACACACACACACACACACACTCTACCCCGACATACAAACACAATTCCCCCACATAGGTAGATAACCCCCACACACCCAGCTCCCCAGCACACATCCCAATCAAACCTCCCCCTCCCCCCAGCGACACATCCCAATCAAACCTCCCCTCCCTCCAACCACACATCCAATCAAACCTCCCCCTCCCCCCAGCCACACATCCCAATCAAACTCCCCTCCCTCCCCCAGCGACACATCCCAATCAAACCTCCCTCCCCCCAACCACACATCCCAATCAAACCTCCCCCAGCCACATATCCCAATCAAACCTCCCCTCCCCCCAGCCACACATCCCAATCAACCTCCCTCCCTCCCCCCCAGCACACATCCAATTCAAACCTCCCCCTCCCCAACCACACATCCCAATCAAACCTCCTCCCCCAGCCACACATCCCAATCAAACCTCCCTCCCCCACATCCCAATCAAACCTCCCCCCAGCTACATCCCAATCAAACTTCCCCCAGCCACATCCCAATCAACCTCCCCTCCCCCCCCCAACCACATCCCAACCACAAATGGACTCTGAAATACCCTTACTTTTTCCCCGTTATTACTGGGAGTCAGATCATACGCCTCCTTATTCACTGCACCGGCGAGTCTCTCTCTCTCTCTTCTCCATCCTACATAAACAGCTACAGGTGGCACTACAGTAAACACTACACAGTAACACTCCCTTGGTCACACCTTGTTCCTACGCTACATAATCCTGCACTACACACTGTATTTGGGATGATTTTGATCAACTCAGATATGGTGGTGTTTCCTACCTGACTGATGGATAGTTTCTCAAGTGAGGATGTTTAACTATAATCAATATCTAATTGTTTTGTCATATTTGTTAGTCTGAGTATGAATTCAAGGCTAAGTTTCCAGTTGCAGTTGTTTGGAAGGTGAATAACACAGAAGCGACACCAAAGATTCAAAACCTACCTTCCTGTACCTATAAGTTCCTCAACGCTGATCTTCGTGTGTCCAGGAGAAGATGATGAAGTAGGTGAGGGAGGTGTTGTTGGGGGAAAACGTGAGGAGAGGCGGAATGTGTGTGTATAGCATGGAGGACGTGGAGTGTAGCCAAGTCAGACGCGTACCTCAAGGACACTATCAAACAGAACAAGTTTTGCCCCACTAGCTTCCTACCAATATCCTACCCTACCCCTACCTATTGCCCTATCCCCTACCCTACCTACTACCCTATTCAAACCCTCCCTACTCCCTACCTACCTCCTATCAAACCTCCCCTACCCTATATCAACCCTACCCTATCCTATTTAACCTGCCTACGTTACTACTACCCTGCCCTACCCTGCCCTACCTTGCCCTGCCCCTACCCTGCCCTGTGCATGCCATGCCCTACCTACCCTACCCACCCATGCCCTGCCCCTACCCCTACCCTGCCCCTACCCCTACCCTGCCCACTACCCTGCTACTTCTCGCTCATCTACATTAACCGCTCCCAGGGAAGTTATTGACTGATCAGGACGCCATCGTTATCAAGATCAACTCACTGCAGATCTACTTAAGTATTCACAGGTCTATATTAACTTTGCTTAAGAGAGCAAACCAAAGTAAAATGAGTAGGATTATCTAGGGATCATTATCTATCTTAACTCACTGCAAATCCAGCAAATTATTCTTAGAGAGAGTTACTGAATAAATAGTATAGGATTATGTACCTTAACTCACCACCACGAATACAACAAATTCTTCACAGATCTAAATTAACCTTGAGATTTACCTGACTGGCTTAACTCACAGGTAACTTAGGCTTAAGAGTCCATATTAGTTACCTGGGTAACTCAACCATCTTTCTAGTTAACTATCCACAGACTAGTTCAGATCAGGGGTTTGAGACGAGGCTAACGAG
Source organism: Homarus americanus (assembly GCF_018991925.1). NCBI lineage: Eukaryota > Metazoa > Arthropoda > Malacostraca > Decapoda > Nephropidae > Homarus > Homarus americanus. The sequence goes on from NW_024754652.1 coordinate 215,027, forward strand.
GAGGGGGAGGGGGGGGTTAATGGTCTCAGGGTAAAAATCTCTTCAGCATTTTATTTCCAGAGATAATTATTCAAAGGTCAATAAAGGACATTCCAGAGTTGTTTACGTAGGATTTAGGACATTCCAGAGTTGTTTACGTAGGATTTGGACATCAGAGTTGTTTACGTAGGATTTAGGACATTCAGGTTGTTTAATAGGTTTAGGACATCCCAGGTTGTTTACGTGGATTGGGGTTTTTTTAGGACATCAGGTTGTTTACATAGGTTGGGACATTCAGGTTGTTTACGTAGGATTTAGGACATTCAGGTTGTTTACGTAGGATTTGGGACATCAGGTTGTTTACGTAGGATCTAGGACATTCCAGAGTTATTTACGTAGGATTTAGGACATTCCAGAGTTGTTTACGTAGGATTTAGGACATTCCAGAGTTGTTTACGTAGGATCATTCCAGAGTTGTTTACGTAGGATCTAGGACATTCCAGAGTTATTTACGTAGGATTTAGGACATTCCAGAGTTGTTTACGTAGGATTTAGGACATTCCAGAGTTGTTTACGTAGGATTTAGGACATTCCAGAGTTGTTTACGTAGGATTTAGGACATTCCAGAGTTATTTACGTAGGATTTAGGACATTCCAGAGTTATTTACGTAGGATTTATGACATTCCAGAGTTGTTTACGTAGGATTTAGGACATCCCAGAGTTGTTTACGTAGGATTTAGGACATTCCAGAGTTGTTTACGTAGGATTTAGGACATCCCAGAGTTGTTTACGTAGGATTTAGGACATTCCAGAGTTGTTTACATAGGATCCAGGCCATTCCCAAATTGTTTATTATTTTCAGGAGTCTTGGAGACCTGAGAACGTATAGGATATTAAACAACATTATATCAAAACTGAAAACCAAAGGATGCATCCAACTGACTCGCTCAAAACTACGTCACAACAACACACCGGCAGGAATATTATCGAAAATATATTGAGTTTTTCTATTATAACTTGATATGTTCTTGTACTTGCAGCTAAAAGTCTGGTAAGGTGAGGTAAGGTGAGGTGAGGTGAGGTGAGGTGAGGTGAGGTGAGGTGAGGTGAGGTAAGGTGAGGTTTGGTTAGGTATGGTTAGGTTAGGTTAGGTTTGGTTAGATTTGGTTAGGTTAGGTTAGGTTAGGTTAATCTTTAGGTGAAATAAGCTGGGGTGATGATTCTTCAGGTGATCCTTTAACTATTGTACGTCACCCAAACATATTACATCATTATTAAGTCTTCACCAGAATTAACTATATTATGCTCAACTAATTCAACAAACAACGATTAGTCTTTCCTCTGTTTACAAATACACTCAGACAAATACAACAACAACAGCAACACACTTTCGTTACTCTACCACACCTTATCAATAACTTACTAACAACACTTGCAACTTTTTTTATCAACTTTAGTGTGTTATCTTTTTTATCATTCATTCATAAACTACAATGGTATCTTTCGTCTTATCTTGATTGTGTGTAGTGAGGTTGATCAATAATCATTAACAAAACACTAAACTATTATCTACGCCATTTGTTGTGTATCAATACAAACATGAATAAAATACTAGAATTATTTTAATATATTTTCTCAGGTATTTTGTAATAATTCATAAAATAATCTTATTAATAATCTGTATATTTGTGGATTCTTACAGGTGTGGTGATGCATTTTTACCTTAATTAAACAGGTAACAAGGTACGGTATTACCTCCTTTTAGTTACATAACAAAGTCCAAATATCATCAGAAATTCACCCAAACTCTACCATTATACCTCATAGCATTGTCTTACCCCAATAGTAAAAACTAAATAAAAAATACGATGCTCTAAGAATGCGGATCTGGTTTGGGCATCCAGGTCCAAAAATTTCTCCAGTGATTTTCAAGATGTATTCCCCTCATAAGTGGGAGGCGTAAGAACACATCCCACTCCTTAATTTTATCTCTTAACTGGTACTAAAAGAATGTATCTAATTAACCCCATTACGTTTTTAAAAATATTCGTAAGTGTAGTTTTCATTATTTTTTTTACGTTATTTTTGTTTTCAGTTAATATCCCAAAAAAAAAACAAGTTAGGAAGACTCTTACATCATCAGTTATAAGGGGAAATATTTCTCGTAAGAACCTTGGAAGATCTGAGGCCCAGGGTTTTAGTATCAGCCTCACATCTCTGGTTCACATTTACATAAAACTGCCGTTCTCTTGTCGACAACTCCCCGAGCCTCGTAAAGCAAGTATTGAAAACATATTTATAAATCCACCAGTACAGATCTAACGTATGTGTCTAAATCTAATGCATTTTTGGTGGTAGTGGTGTAGTTAACGTTAAAATCTAAATCAAAATTCCTTAGAAAAACCACTGTGGCTAATCATGGAATATCAATATCTAATTTCTAAAAACTAGACAAAAATACTATTAATGGAATCTAAACTCAATATATAATTCTAAGAGTCCTCCTGGAAGACGTATTAACTATTTAACTGGTATTTCAAACATCAATATCTAAATTATCTAAGGTACTGAGGCCAATGACTAGAATCTAAGACGTTCTGCCAATGAGACTTTAAGACAATGGCGACCATCTTAGAAATGATAGGAGAGAGGAGGGAGGGAGAGGAAAGGGGGAAGAGGAAGGAGAGGAAAGGGGGAAGAGGAAGGAGAGGAAAGGGGGAAGAGGAAGGAGAGGAAAGAAGAGTTAGGGAAGAGGTGGGAGGAAAGAGGAGGGAGAGGGAAGAGGAGGGAGAGGAAAGAAGAGTTAGGGAAGTGGTGGGAGGAAAGAGGAGGAAGAGGTAAGAGGAGGGAGAGGTAAGAGGAGGGAGAGGTAAGAGGAAGGAGAGGAAAGGAAGAGAAGAGATGAAACAGAAAAGAGAGAAAAGGGGAGGAAAAAGAGGGAGTAAAGAAGGAAATGAAAAGAGGAAATAGAAGAAAGGGAAATGAGGATAAACCGAACAAAAACAAACATGACCCCTAAATATTCAGTCGCCCTCACCCGTAATAATCCTCCATCAGTTAAGTCAGGAAGGTCGTGTACTGGATCTAACGATGGCAAGTACACAAGGCGTAAACAGTGGCACCCTCACCTGATAACGTAAACAGTGGCACCCTCACCTGATAACGTTAACAGTGGCATCCTCACCTGATGACGTTAACAGTGGCACCCTCACCTGATAACGTTAACAGTGGCACCCTCACCTGATAACGTTAACAGTGGCACCCTCACCTGATAACGTTAACAGTGGCACCCTCACCTGATAACGTTAACAGTGGCACCCTCACCTGATAACGTTAACAGTGGCACCTCACCTGATAACGTAAACAGTGGCACCTCACCTGATAACGTTAACAGTGGCACCTCACCTGATACGTTAACAGTGGCACCCTCACCTGATAACGTTAACAGTGGCACCCTCACCTGATAACGTTAACAGTGGCACCCTCACCTGATAACGTTAACAGTGGCACCCTCACCTGATAACGTTAACAGTGGCACCCTCACCTGATAACGTTAACAGTGGCACCCTCACCTGATAAACGTTAATAACAGTGGCACCCTCACCTGATAACGTTAACAGTGGCATCCTCACCTGATAACGGATAACGTTAACAGTGGCACCCTCACCTGATAACGTTAACAGTGGCACCCTCACCTGATAACGTAAACAGTGGCACCCTCACCTGATAACGTTAACAGTGGCACCCTCACCTGACAGTCAAGTGGCCTTTCCGTGTAAAATATTCTCATAATTGTACTTAATATGACGTTATACATATATTATACATTTAAAGTTTCATTCTGCATTAAATAATTGTATGCATTACGTCATTTACATGCATATATTCATAATCCCATACATACATCTGGCTCTCTACAGCACGTATCTACACATCTACCCTCTTAATACTTCACATCTACAAAAAAGAAACTGACGTCATTAATCAACACATCTGGACCCCCTTAGTGTAGCCATCACCAGTGTTGATAAACAAAACATGACGTCAGAGGCTGGGGGAGGGGAGGGTGGAGTGACGTCACACAATATGGCGGTCCCTTATCTGGCGTTCAAGCAGCATCACTCACGGTGCAGATACTGACACGCCACGCCCACACGCCCACGCCCACGCCTTTGTTTCCACCCATTGTGATAAATTATAATTATCTAAACACCCGAGACCCTGAGTTGTTGACGGAGACTTGTGTATAGAGGAGCTCTGTATACACAACACAAGGTGGCATCATGTATTATATATATATACAGGAATACATAAAGAATACAGCACGTATATATGTTATGTATTTTTTTCATTACATTATACTTTCCTGCAACTTTAATCCTTTCATTACTAGGTTAGGTTAGTGTTAGGGGTGTGATTGGGAAGAAGAGGAGAAGAAGAAGAAGAAGAACCTCTCCCTCTCTCTTCAACACGTCTCCTTTTTCCTCTTATTTTCCTTCCTTCCCTCCTCCTTCCCTCACTTCCCCCCTCACCCCTTCCTTCCCTCCCTTCAGCCCTTCCTCCTCCTTCCCTCCCCTTCCCTCCTCCTTCCTTTCCCTTCCCTCACCCCTTCCTTCCCTCACCCCTTCCCTCCATTCTCCTCCTTCCCTTCCCTTCTCTCACTCCTTCCTTCCTTCCCTCCTTGCCTTCCCTTCAACCCTCCTCCTTCCCTCCCTTCCCTCCTCCTTCCTTCACTTCCCTCCCCTTCCTTCCCCTCCTCCTTCCTTTCCCTTCTCTCCTCCCTTCCTTTGTCTCTCCTCCTTGCTTCCTTCCTCTCACCTTCCCTTCATTACTCACCCCTTCCCTGCTTCTCTACCTTCCTTCAGCCCTCTTCCCTTCCTTCCTTCCCTCACCATGACAATATCCCATCATTACCCAAAACAACCTTACGCAAAAAAAATACGCAGTGGTAGATAAACCCTTTGGACAGGAGGACATACGCATTTACCTCCTCTGTGTGTGTGTGTGTGTGTGTGTGTCTGTGTGTGTGTGTGTCTGTGTGTGTGTGTGTTATCTAGAGGCGGACATCTCCCAAGTCTTTATCAGAGGCCAGCATCATCACCCACTGATGATGCTGGATATATTGTACACAACTACTGTTACTCCCATCCTCTTGTTCATCTCTTTCATCTCTCTCTCTTCTTCTCTTATCCTTTCTCCTGCTCTTCGTCTTCTTTCTCTTATTCCTCTTCTTTATATTTCTCTCTCTTTCTCTCTCTTACTATCGGGTTCGTCTCATTAACCACCTCCTCTGATCTACAAATGTTTGTTGGTCATCGTCACTACCACCACTACCACGATCTCCTACTACACACAATTTTATCACCACCATTATCCCCTACCACCACTACAAACATTTCCCCCTCCTCACCCACCACAACACATATACCACAATTACTACCACACCACTCTACCATCACTACAACAAACACAATCATAACCATCACATCAACCACTTCTAATACTCCATTACCACCATCACTGACACCACGATAGCTCAAGACACCACAAAAACAACCTCCATCTCAACCACAATTCCAACCACAATCACCACAATACTAAACCAGAAATAACACAATTAAAACAAACCAATTCACCTTCTTATAATTTTTAACATAACTGACGTTCTCTTAGTGTGGTATGAGGTCTTGGTTTATATAAGTACTATGTATAAACACCCACCCACCCCCCCCCTCACGACTCATGAATACCAGTCCAAGAACGTGGTGTCATGGGGATAAACTATGCATACATAAACACGTTACGCGCACACACACACACACACACAGTCATCACCCACGTCTCAGCAAGCAATAGGAGTCTAACACTGGTCGACATCATGTCAATACTGCAGGAGTCACTTCAAAACAGTCACCATCACTCCCACAATGCAACAGTCACTTCAAAACAGTCACCATCACTCCCGCAATGCAACAGTCACTTCAAAACAGTCACCATCACTCCCACAATGCAACAGTCACTTCAAAACAGTCACCATCACTCCCACAATGCAACAGTCACTTCAAAACAGTCCCCATCACTCCCACAATGCAACAGTCACTTCAAAACAATCACCATCACTCCCACAATGCAACAGATAAAGGAAATGAAAAAAGTGAAAGAAGATACGACAGGAGAATAAGATTGAATGAAAAGCGTCACAATAGGTAATAAAAGATGATGGAAACAAGGAGAAGAAAAGAAACGGAAGAAGCACACTAGAGAAGTAAAGTGAGGGTGGTGGTGGTGGGCTGGGGAGCGTGGAGGAGATAAGCCTGCAGATGCACTTTACAGCCTTGATAACCAACGCTGGGGAGATAAGAGGTCCTCTCCCTCTTCTCTACCCCCCCCCCTTCCTCTCCCCAACACAACCACCATGGTTCCTAGTCTCTCTCTCTCTACCACCTAACATCTGTCACCATCTTCCCCTCAAACGTCTCTCTCTCTCTCTCTCTCTCTCTCTCTCTCTCTCTCTCTCTCTCTCTCTCTCTCTCTCTCAAGACGATACATACAGTCACTATCTAGCCTCCGTGAATACCCTACTCACGATTAAGAGTTTAGTCCATAAAAGCGCGGGAAAGTTATGGTGGCTTCAAAACATACAAAAGCGCGGGAAATTCCTGAACGTCCCATTGGCTATTTGCTGTTTTGTCCCGATGTCCTGATGACCAATAAGCGCCCAGTATATCCCTCACATGCACTCGGCACTGCAAGGCCTCAGTTCGTTAATATTACTCTTAAAGACCACTTTGGCCGCCCATGAGAACTCTCCACGATAACAAACAGATATACTAACCTTCATAAAAATGGCTGGCATAACCGGGCGTTGCCAGGCCATCGGTGGCTTGGTGCAAAGAGGCAACAGATCGGTTACACAACAACGATAACACCCAGGACGTAGCCAAAGCGGGAGAGCTCTAGCTAAAGGGGGGGAGCTCTAGCTAAAGGGAAACTCTAGCTAAAAAGGGGGTGAGCTCTAGCTAAAAAAGGGGGGAACTCTAACTAAAGGGGGAGCTCTAGCTAAGGGGGAGCTCTAGCTAAAGGGGGAGGTCGAGCAAGGAAGGAAAAGCTCTGGCAAAGGGGAGAGGATGGAGAATGCTCCCATCTCCAAAGAGAGAGGAGTGCTTCAAAATGTGGAGTGATCCAATGTGGACAATGCTTCAACGGAGAGAGCCCTAGTGGGGTGGGACATGGTGCTCCAGTATCCAATGGTTTAGGGGTTTCAATCCAGAGAGTGGTTCACTTGTTGAAATGTTACAATGTAGGGAGTGCCTCCACGAGTGAACTTCTCCAAAGGACAACGAATGCTCCATTGGGCAAGGGATGCTCCATTGGGCAAGGGATGCTCCAATGGGTAAGGGATGCTCCATTGGGCAAGGGATGTTCCAGACGACAAGGGATGCTCCAATGGGCAAGGGATGCTCCATTGGGCAAGGGATGTTCCAGACGACAAGGGATGCTCCAATGGGCAAGGAATGCTCCAGTGGGCAAGGAATGCTACAGAGGGCAAGGAATGCTAGAGGGACAAGGAATGCTCCAGTGGGCAAGGAATGTTCCAGTGGGCAAGGGATGATCCAGGGGGCAAGGGATGCTCCAGGGGTGAATGAATACTTCAGAGGGGAAGGAATGCTCCAGAGATATAGGAATGCTCCAGAGATTAAGGAATGCTCCAGAGGGGAAGAAATGCTCCAGAAGGGAAGAAATGCTCCAGAAGCGTAGGAAATTCTGCCGTCTCCAGTAACAAGCGCTCCACCTTGATAAATGTTGCCGAGAGATTTACACTCACTCACCCAGGCGGGGGATGGAACTTGAGTCACTGTTACAGGTGGCCAGTGCTGCTGTGTGTAGGAGTGTTGCAGCGAGGGTGTGGAGGGAGTGTTGCAGCGAGGGTGGTGTAGGAGTGTTGCAGCGAGGGTGTGGAGGGAGTGTTGCAGCGAGGGTGTGGAGGGAGGTTGCAGCGAGGGTGTGGAGGGAGGCAGCGAGGGGTGTGTGGAGGAAGGCTGCAGTGTGTGTGGAGGGAGGCAGCGAGGGTGTGGAGGGAGTGTTGAGAGAGGGCAGTGAGGGTGTGGGAGGAATGCTGCAACGAGAGTGTGGAGGAGGTTGCAGCGAGGGTGTGGAGGGGTGTTGCAGGAGGGTGTGGAGGGAATGTTGCAGCGAGAGTGTGGAGGGAAGGAGGGAGGGAAGAGGAGTGTTGAAATGAGAAGGAGAGAGGAGGGAAAGAAAGGAAAGAGAGGAAAGAGTACTCCAGTGGAAAACGGAGAACTCTGTCACAGGACACCATACTGTATTGAAGATGTGTGTGTGTGTGTGTGTGTGTGTGTGTGTGTAATATCTCGGACACTGCACCCTAAACGTCTTCTTTTTTCACGGCGAAAAAACAACACAACAAATAATGGTCGTGTGTTTTGAGGTGTGTGATAAGATATTTTGGTAACTGAACCGAAAGAAATTAGTCTTATTTAAACGAAAAGGAAATTACCTGATAAATAGATGATACAGGTTAATGATAAGAGTAATCAGTGTTTCTAGTAGGTAATTAGTGGTCCATAGTTAGGTTAGGTTAGGTTCACTGGAAAGGGATTACATAGAGGTGAAAAGTCGTATTCTAAATAAGACAATTTAAAAAGATGTAGTGTGGTAGGGAGAGGAAGGTGTGGTAGTGTGGTAGGGAGAGGAAGGTGTGGTAGGGAGGTGTGGTAGTGGTAGGGAGAGGAAGGTGTGGTAGGGAGGTGTGGTAGTGTGGTAGGGAGAAAAGGTGTGGTAGTGTGGTAGGGAGAGGAAGGTGGTAGTGTGGTGGAGGTGTGGTAGGTAGGGAGAGGGAAGGGTAGTGTGGTAGGGAGGTGTGGTAGTGTGGTAGGGAGAGGAAGGTGGTAGAGAGAGAAGGTGTGGTAGGGGAGGTGTGGTAGTGTGTAGGGAGAAAAGGTGTGGTAGTGTGTAGGAGAAAAGGTGTGTAGGTGGTAGGGAGAAAAGGTGTGGTAGTGTGGTAGGGAGAGGAAGGTGTAGTAGGAAGGTGTGGTAGTGAGAGGTGTGTGGTAGTGTGTGGAGAGGAGGAGGATATCCAAGCATTACTATACCACATCAATCAACCAACCACACACATTTCCCTTGAGGTGGTGCTAGTAGTAGTATGAGGAGGAACGAGAACGACAAGATAAGGGCATATGGGGAGAGAATTCAGAACGTTGATCAAGGCAGCTTCACTCCTCTAGTGTTCACAACCTCTGGGGGGATGGGACCAAGTGCATGATGTTTCTACGCCAGACTCGCGGAGGTGATATCCGAACAGAAGCAGCAGCCCGAAGTTATGTTACAGCCTGGATGAGATGTCGACTGTCCTTTCTCTCCTTAGTGGCTTTGCTCTGCCTTAGGGGGAACGAGAGCATCCGCCCCAAAGCCGACAACTGCTGCAGATATTGACTTTGAGGCTACAGTCATGAAATGGATCTGCGGCTCAACTAATCCACAGCTGGGGTAGCTACTTATGTATAGGATATTTAATACTAAGATAATAAAATGGTGGCGAAGGTTATTGGGGGCTGGAGGCCATGTAAAAAATAGTAGTTACAGGTATAAGGGTCGTATGTTACTGTGGTAATGTTGTTGGGGTGTTGTGGTGATTATGGTTGATGGTGATAGTAATGGTGGTTGTAGTACTGATGGTACGGGTGGATGGTGATGATGCTGGATGGTAGATGATGGTTGATGATGGTGGTTGATGGTGATGATGGTGGTGGTGATGGTAGTGATGATGGTGATGGTGGTTGCTGGCGACTCATCCTGCCACATTTAAATTCTTGACGTAACAGCTTCAGCGTTATAGGATTAGAGTCTCCGGCGGGCGGTCTGACCCCAAAATAGGACACACACACACACACACACACACACACACACACACACACACACACACACACACACACACACACACACACACACACACACACACACACACACACACACACACACACACACACACACACACACACACACACACACACACACACACACACACACACACACACACACACACACACACACACACACACACACACACACACACACACACACACACACACACACACACACACACACACACACACACACACACACACACACACACACACACACACACACACACACACACACACACACACACACACACACACACACACACACACACACACACACACACACACACACACACACACACACACACACACACACACACACACACACACACTCCTTATCTTATCACACACACATCTTCATTCACTTTGGCTCTGATCCTTGTTTGTTTGCTCTTATCACCTATGTTGGGGGAGGAGGGGAAAGGGAGGGAGGAAGAGGAGGGGTTTATGTATCCTTATCACCTAGAGAGGGATGGGGTAGTTGGGGATGGGGTAGTTGGGGGATGGGGTAGGGGAGGGGAAAGGGAGGAGGGAAGGAGAGATAGGGTTGGTAGAGAGGGGTGGTGAGAAAAGGGAGGGTATAGGAGGGATTGTTAGGGGGAGGGAAGGAGGGAGGGTAAGACGGGGTAGGGAGGGAATGGGAGGTAGTAGGAATGGGTAGGGGGATGGTAGGAGGGGAGGGAGGAATGGGTGGAGGGTAGAGGGTAGGAGGGAATGGGTATAGGAAGGGAGGTAGGAGGAATGGGTATAGGAAGGAGAGGGAGAGGGAATGTAGAGAGTAGAGGGGCGGATGGGTTCTCGTGCCTCCACTAGTTTGTTTATGAACACAAGTGCTTTGAATCAGGTAACTGGACCCCGACTAACACTATTGTAATCACTAGAGGTAAATAAATGGAATGTGTCAAATGTATTTTGTTTTGTGGTAAGCTCACCCGACTTAAACCAGTGTTGTAAGCTCACCTGACTTAAACCAGTGTTGTAAGCTCACCCGACTTAAACCAGTGTTGTAGGCTCACCCGACTTAAACCAGTGTTGTAGGCTCACCCGACTTAAACCAGTGTTGTAAGCTCACCCGACTTAAACCAGTGTTGTAAGCTCACCTGACTTAAACCAGTGTTAAGCTCACCCGACTTAAACCAGTGTTGTAAGCTCACCCGACTTAAACCAGTGTTGTAGGCTCACCCGACTTAAACCAGTGTTGTAAGCTCACCCGACTTAAACCAGTGTTGTAAGCTCACCCGACTTAAACCAGTGTTGTAAGATAACCTGACTTAAACCAGTGTTGTAGGCTCACCCGACTTAAACCAGTGTTGTAGGCTCACCCGACTTAACCAGTGTTATAAGCTCACCCGACTTAAACCAGTGTTATAAGCTCACCCGACTTAAACCAGTATTAAGCTCACCCGACTTAAACCAGTGTTGTAAGTCTCACCCGACTTAAACCAGTGTTGTAAGCTCACCTGACTCGAGGCTCGGTAGCGAGAAGACACAGGCGCGATAAGAAAGGTAATTACTCGAAGGTGCAACAAGGTGTGTTTCCCAGGCCCCAGGCACAGCAAATGACCCTAAGGACACGGCCGCCCATGAATACTCGGGCTCATCTGATAACCGCTATCTGGTGACAACGCTGGGAGGGGGGGAGGCGGCGATAGCAGAAATATGCAGCCATATCTACTGGCCTTTATGAGCAATTGTTATCAGTGAGGGGCAGGCGCTGGTCCGGGGACGACTTATGGCCCAGCTGTGGATGAGCTCACGTGTGTCGTCGTGCCCAGTGCGTGGTGGTGCCCAGTGCGTGGGGCGTGGTGGTGCTCAGTGCGTGGGGGTGTGGTGGGGCGTGGTGGTGCTCAGTGCGTGGTGGTGCTCAGTGCGTGGTGGTACTCGTGCATTGGTGGAAGTGATTACTACTCGGGAGGAGGTGCTCAGTGCATGAGAATCGCAGGTGTTCAGTGCAAGGGAAGTGGTGGTGTTCAGTGTATGATTGTCGGTGCTTTCATGTACGTGAGAAAGTGCACAGTGAATAAGAAGGTGCTCAGTGCATGTAAGAGTACAGTACACGGGGTAGAAGGTGTACAGTGTATGAGGCTGAGGTGAGTGTACACTGCACATTGCGGAGGTGCACAATAGTCCATCATATGGTTGAGGGAAGTGTACAGTACAAGAGCGGTGAGGGACGTAAAGGTGGCAGGACAGGTGCACAGTGCATGGATGGAGGTGCACAGTACATGGATGGAGGTGTGTATGAGGGAGATGCACAGTACATGGAGGCAGTACATGAAGAGAGGTGCACAGTACATGGAGGCAGTACAGTACATGGAGGCAGGTGACACTACACAGGAGGGAATGTTCATAAAATAATAATGCTTCACATATTATTAATCACCAGTACAAAAATAAACTTAAAATCCCACTAAACAAATTTAAAAATCTTTCAAACTTTAAAAAATATAAAATATAAAATAAAATAAATAATTCCTACTTAAAGAATAAATAGGAAAATCTGAAAAATACTCAAATTATCCATCCAATAGGGGAGGGGTGGTGTGGGGGAGGGGGTAGGGGTAGGGGAGGGTGGTGTGTAGGGGAGGGTGGGGAGGGGGTGGGGTGGGAGGGTGGGAGACGGGAAGGGAGGAAGAGTTCAGTCACTACCATTGAACACACCAGACCAAGGTTTGAACAGTTACATGAAGCCACAATTTGGACACCGGGGTCACACAGACGTACAACATCGAGGTCAAAGGGAGGAATCAGGAGAAGAAGGTCACCTCCTCCCTACACTCGTGACCTCCACCTTCTCCCTACACTCATGACCTCCACCTCCTCCCCACTCGGACCTCCACCTCTTCCCTACACCAGACCTCCACCTTCCCACACCGTGACCTCCACCTCCCTCCCCACACTCTGTGACCTCCAACCTCCTCCCACACTCGTGACCTCCACCTCCCCACACTCGTGACCTCCACACCTCCCCACACTGTGACCTCCACACCTCCTCCTACACTGTGACTCCCACACCTCCTCCCACACTCGTGACCTCCACCTTCTCCCCACACTGTGACCTCCACCTCCTCCCCTACACTCGTGACCTCCACCCTCCTCCCAAACACTTGTGACCTCCACACCTCCTCCCAAACACTCGTAACCTCCACCTTTACCAAACACAACACAAATTAATTAAACTCTCCTTATCAACAAACAGATCCTGACACTAATCGCTAGGTTGGCCACGACTCCAAACTGTCAACAGTGGCAGCAAGCGGCGTGTTACTTGGGTAAAACAACGGCTTACATCACCAATTGTACAGCCCTGCCCTAACTTAAACACGTCCAGAACAGTTCTCATGACCCAAACCTTGCCTATTGCCTTACAGTCTCCTAGTAGTGGATATGTAAGCTTCAGGACAGTAGCTTCTGAGAACCAGTGCTTCGAGACACAGTGCTTCACTATGGCATTTTAATTACAATGATAAATCTGATAATGTTCGATCAGTTTTGTCACCAAACTTGAGAAGAAAAATTAATAACTCACTTAACATCTGTGAATCAAGAGCTCAGTGTTTAATATATAAGATAATTAGTGAGCAAGCCTTGTGTGTTACCTGCCTTATACTGTATGTGTTATCCTACCTCACACCTCACAGGCTATTGGGGTTCACAGCTGGGTACGGGGTTCAGGTGTTAGTTCACAGCTGGTACGGGGTTCAGGGAGGTGTTAGTCAGTATGGGGTTCAGACGTACGAGACGCAGGCAACACAACACCTGTCCCGGTAATGGTACTACCTGTGGGACAAAGAAGACAAGAATCTATAATTAGTATAGTATATCATTAATTAAAAGACAGGTATGATATATTAGGAAGTATTATTTTATTAACATTATATATTACCTGTAGTTCAGGTATATACTGGTGTCAGATGAAGTCTTTAATCGTATATTTCAGAGTCAATAAGTTCTATACAGAGCCAGTTAATATTATCGTTTTATATTTCACTAATGATACATACACATTATTTTCTGCCCTGTATGATATCATTTGGTTTAAAGGAACATTTAGTAGCAATTAGCATTACATCAGAACACCATTAGAAATATAATAATGTCAATTAGTTTCACACAATACGTAAATCACACACACACACACACACACACACACACACACATCATTCTCTGCAATACCATCTGTGAGGAATTATTACTCCACGTGATGCCCCTCATAACGCCATCTGTGAGGGAATTACTACTCCACGTGATGCCCTCATAACACCATCTGTGAGGAGTTACTACACCACATCAGGCCCCTCATACACCATCTGTGAGGAACTACTACATCATCAGTCCCTTCGTAACACCATCTGTGAGGGAATTACTACACCACGTCAAGCCCCTCATAACACCACCTGTGAGGGAACTAGTACTCCACGTGATGCCCCTCATAACGCCATCTGTGAGGGAGCTATACACTACGTGTCTGCTGTTCAACACCAGCTCACATGATCTACGTGTAAACATTAATCTGTATGTTCACTGTATGTTCCTTTACCTTTCTAATGAAGGCTTTTGTTAAAACCACCAATGTATGTAAGTCATTTATGTCCAATGTATATTTTCAGCCTTCAGGATGCAAACTTTTCAATAAACCGTTTATATATTATTATACACACACACACACACACACACACACACACACACACACACACACACACACACACACACACACACACACACACACACACACACACACACACACACACACACACACACACACACACACACACACACACACACACACACACAGAAATAAACTCTATCGCTGCAAATAGGAAAGTTTACTATCAATTACGGAAACGAAAATAGAAAATATGAAGGAAATTATTACTCCAGACCTCACCCCCACACAGTGAAAAAGGGAGACTCGGGAACCAATCATCATCATCCGGAATGTAAACAAACTCGGCTTGTTGATCCTCCGCGGTAGAACCAGCCAGATATATACTTGTCTTAGGTGAACTCAGACCCTGCAGTGAAGGTGCCTACTATATATGGTATAATTTAACGCAGGTGTGATAATCAGACCTCCAATTACCCATAACCCTTTTCCAGGTCCCAGCATTTTATTTTTATCAACATCAAACCCTTGACATTACAAAAAATAATAATAGTAAAGTCTTTATTTTATTATTAAAAACCTTCAGCCTATCAAATTTAACCTCGATATATAAAAAATAATTTCCTCCCAAGTTACTGGTCAATAAATATGTCACCCAGAGACGGTAATTAAAACTACACTACCTACAAAATTGACCATAACGGGACAGACATCCAAACAGAATCAACCAAAATAACTGAACTTTAGTTAACAATAATACTAACAAACACGGTAATAAAACAAACAAATGTTACCAAATAATAGTAAAAACAATAACCCAAAATAATAGTAAAAAATACGTCAACACAAAACTGCCCCCACCCACTACCTGACGTCACCACATAATATGCTTCCTCATTACAAGTCATATACCTCCTATTACAAGTCTTATATCTCCCAATTACAAGTCCTACCTATTATGTCTTATCTCCCAATAAGTCTTATACCTCCTTATTACAAGTCTTATATCTCATTACAAGTCTTATACTCCTCTATTACAAGTCTTATACCCCTTATTACAACCCTCCTCCCTATTATGTCTTATAATATACTTCCCTATTAAAAATCTCAAAATACACTTCCCTATTAAGTCTTATAATATACCTCCTATTACAAGTCTTATGAAGCCACCATCTGATAAGGCTACTGTTATCACAGCTTTTCACAATAAGAAAACTAGCTTAATGTACCAGATACACCATGAGTATCCTTCATCTCCCGTCTCTCTGGCCAACACATTATGAGGCAAGACCCGATGCATATCTGAATCATACATACATACATAGATACATACATACTGTACATACATACATACATACATACATATTTAATCTCTTAATTCAGTGTAAATAATTATCTATATTTGATGACTAGTGGAAGGCAGTGAACAATGTTACTGGATTGTGGCAGTGAGTGAGAGCTGACAACCTGCTGTTGCTCCTGTTCTGCTAAAAGGAAATTTGGTTCATTTGGTTGGTGTGTGTGTGTGACTGTGTCTGTGTGTATTTGGTCAGGCAATAACCAGTGTGTTCTCAGCGTGTTTGTGTATATTAACATATAAATATAAAATAGTTACATCTTTCAACAAGGGGTATTTGGTGGATCTCTTGTGTGGGTGTGTTAGACAGATTAAATCAGAGTACTGTCCTTATCTGAGGGTTGGTGACCACAGTCCTCCACCCTAAAAGTTCTCGGGTTGTTTTGACCAATCATCCAAGGTTTTTGTATCTCTTTTAGAATCCATATGTTTTTAATTTCAATCATCCATCTCAACTCTGCCTTCCTGGCCCTCTTATCCTCAACTTTGCCCATTATTAGTGTCACATTTTTTCTGTTTCTGTACATTTCAAGTATTTTTAGTTTTTCTATTCTTATTATTTCTTCGTTAGTTTTCCTATCAGTGTTACTTATTCTTTACATTCCCCCATAACACCACATTTCAAAGGTCTCAACCTCTTTCTGGTGTCTGCTGAAAGTGTCCACGCTTCTAACCCACTACCAGTCCTCATATAAAGCCACTCAGTCAAATAGAAACTATCAAATATCATCATACGAATTGAGTCGAATTTACAGAGGTTAGCGGCCAATTTATTGTGCACACCATACTCATCCTGTGAGCAATAACGCAAAGGAGTCTTACCACAGGTGACAATAGTTTGTCACACCCCAGCGATCAGGATGTCGTGGCAGAGTTTATTCATTATATTTTTCATATAGAGGGGGGAGGAGAGGAGTTGATGAAGGAGAGGAATTGATGGAAGTATTCAAAAGATACCTGGAAAAAAGAAAAAAAATCCCCTAACATTCCTAACCTAACTTTTTTTTTTTTTTCAGGGACCTTCACAGCATACAAGACGACTAAACGAACAGCCAGAAGAATGAGTGAGAAGCAAGATGATGTAGACCCCAGCGAAGATATATGAAGTGTGTGGACATGGAGGTGAAGGTGGAAATACTGTAACCTCATGTCGGTACAGTAGAGCCTCACACATGGTAGGGGTAGAGCCCCACACATGGTAGGGGTACAGAGTTTCACATGGTAATAGGGAGCCTCTACACATGGTAGGGGTACAGAGCCCCCACACATGGTAGGGGTAGCAGGAGCCCTCTACACATGGTAGGGGTACAGGAGCCTCTACACATGGTAGGGGTACAGTAGAGCCCTCTACATGTAGGGGTGGACAGAGCCTTACATGGTAGGGGCACAGAGAGCCCCTACACATGGTAGGGGTATAGTAGAGCCCCCACACATGGGTGGGGGTACAGTAGAGCCCCTACACATGGTAGGGGTACAGAGAGTTCTGCCACATGGTAGGGGTACAGTAGAGCCCACACATGGTAGGGGTATGCAGAGCAGCCCTTACACATGGTAGGGGGCAGAGAGCCCCCTCACATGGTGGGGCACAGTAGAGCCTCTACACATGGTAGGGGTACAGTAGAGCCCCACACATGGTAGGGGGTACAGTGAGCCCCCACATGGTAGGGGTACAGTAGAGCCCTTACACATGGTAGGGGTGACAGCAGAGCCCTACATGGTAGGGGGACAGTAGAGCCCCTACACATGGTAGGGGTACAGTAGAGCCCCTTACACATGGTAGGGGCAGCATTTCACACATGGTAGGGGTACAGTAGGAGCCCCACACATGGTAGGGGTACAGTAGAGCCCCTTACACATGGTAGGGGGCAGTAGGAGCCCCTACACATGGTAGGGGGCACAGTAGAGCCCTTACACATGGTAGGGGTACAGAGTCTCACATGGTAGGGGTACAGTAGAGCCCTACACATGGTGGGGGCTGCAGAGCCCCCACATGGTTAGGGGCATGCAGACTCTACACATGGTATGGGGTGCAGAGCCCCTACACATGGTAGGGGCAGTAGAGCCCCTACACATGGTAGGGGTACAGTAGAGCCCCTTACACATGGTATGGGTACAGTAGAGCCCCTTACACATGGTGGGGTACAGTAGAGCCCCTTACACATGGTAGGGTACAGAGCTTACACATTGGGTACGAGAGCCCTTACTCATGGTAGGGGTCAGTAGAGCCCCACACATGGTAGGGACAGTAGGCCCCACACATGGGGTACAGTAGAGCCTCACACATGGTGGGGACAGTAGAGCCCTTACACATGGTGGGACAGAGCCCTTACCATGGGGCATAGAGCCTCTACACATGGTGGGGTGTGAGCCCCACACATGGTAGGGGTGCAGAGCCCTACACATGGTAGGGGTACAGAGCCCCTACACATGGTAGGGGTACAGAGCCCCCACATGGTATATGGGGTACAGTAGAGCCCTTTACACATGGTAGGGGTACAGAGAGTCTACACATGGTAGGGGTACAGTAGAGCCCCCACCATGGTAGGGGCAGTAGAGCCCTACACATGGTAGGGCAGAGCCTCTCAAACATAGTATGGGTACAGTAGAGCCTCACACATGGTAGGGCATGGAGCCTCACACATGGTAGGGGCAGTAGAGCCTTACACATGGGGGGCACAGAGCCTCTACACATGGTAGGGGTACAGAGCCCTTACACATGGTAGGGTATGCAGAGCCCCTTACACATGGTGGGGGTAGCAGTAGGAGCCCCCACACATGGTAGGTGCACAGTAGAGCCCTTACACATGGTAGGGGTACAGTAGAGCCCCTTACACATGGTAGGGGTAGCAGAGCCCCTTACACATGGTAGTACAGAGCCTCTACATGGTAGGGGTACAGAGATACAAATATGATCGGTTCATGCTTTTGTTTTTTAGGAAGTGTGGGGTGGGACAGTGTGGCGTTGTTGGGTCAGTGTGGGGGTAATTGGTGGGTGAGGGAGAGGTTGCTGACGAGCTAGTAGTGTGGGTGGTGGCTGTTAACGGGAGCTAGTAGTGTGGGTGGTGGGTATAGACGGAGCTAGTAGTGTGGGTGGTGGCTATTGACGGGAGCTAGTGTAGTGGGTGGTGTGTATTGACGGGAGCTAGTAGTGTGGGTGGTGGCTATTGGCGGGAGCTAGTGGCTGGTGGCTATTGACGGAGCTTAGTAGTGTGGGTGGTGTGTATTGACTGGAGCTAGTAGTGTGGTGGTGTTGGGACGGGAGCTGGTAGTGTGGGTGGTGGGCATTGACGGGAGCTAGTAGTGTGGTGGTGGCTATTGACGGGAGCTAGTAGTGTGGGTGGTGGTATTGACGGGAGCTAGTAGTGTGGGTGGTGGCATTGACGGGAGCTAGTAGTGGGTGGTGGCTATTGACGGGAGCTAGTAGTGTGGGTGGTGGGTATTGACGGGAGCTAGTAGTGTGGGTGGTGGCTGTTGACGGGAGCTGTAGTGTGGTGGTGGGTGGTATTGACGGGAGCTATGAGTGGGTGGTGGCTTTGACGGGAGCTAGTAGTGTGGGTGGTGGTTATTGACAGGGAGTTGAGTGTGGGTGGTGGGTATTGACTGGGGAGCTAGTAGTGTGGGTGGGTGGCTGGCTGAGGGAGCTAGTAGTGTGTGGGTGGGTGGCTGACGGGAGCTAGTAGTGTGGGTGGTGGGTATTGACGGGAGCTAGTAGTGTGGGTGGTGGCTATTGACGGGAGCTAGAGGTGTGGTGTATTGACGGGAGCTAGTGTGTGGGTGGTGGCTGTGTGGGAGCTGGTGTAGTGTGGCGGATGAGTGTGTGGGTGGTGGGTATTGACGGGAGCTAGTAGTGTGGGTGGTGGTATTGACGGAGCTAGTAGTGTGGGTGGTGCTATTGACGGGAGCTAGTAGTGTGGCTGGTGGCTGACGGGAGCTAGTGGACTGTTTGTAGACTGTGAGGGAGTTTTGGAAAAAAGTTTAGAGCTAATATAATTGTTTTTCTATGGTCTCTGTCTCTCTGTCTCTCTTCTCTGTCTATCTGTCACTCACAGCCTCTTCTAACAGGTTCTCTCCACTACCATATACCACTAACTCCTTCTCCACACACACACACACACACACACACACACACACACACACACACACACACACACACACACACACCGTTTTAAGATCTTTAAATCGCGGCAAAATATCTGTAAATAGCACAAGTGGGTTTTATCAGGTTATAAATCAAATTCCGTTCAAGTTGGTTTATCACATTGAGTATCGAGCTTACTCTCCCTACCCCTTCTCCCTCCTCTTTCTTCCCTCCCTCTTTCTTCCCCGCTTCTCTCTTCATTTCTCCCCCTATTTTTCTACATCCTCCCTTCCCCTTCTTTCCCCCTCTGTCTCCCCTTCTCTCCTCCCTGCTCGCTCTTCTCCTCTTCCCCGTTATCTCATCAAGCCATCATCAATTCTCAATAACCTCCGTCGAAGGCTGCACCTCCCTCACGGTACTCCTCCATAATGGCATTACCACGTACAGGAGTTAATGGCACAGTGGACAGTCTTGATATCTTCAGTTAACCGGGGTTGAGAGAGGCTGGTGGTGCGTTTTACCGGGGTGTCCACGTCTAGCCAACAGTTGCGTTTTAAACTTGTGGACATAAAACAAACTAATTCAACTCTAAGACCATCGTACTTTAAGGTCATTTTCTTCCCGCTGGTTCACTGATGGATGGTTCCGTTATGCTTTCCGTCAAAGATGGAGTATCTCAGACAAACAAATGAATAACGACTATATGTTTCTCCCACATTGCATAATGCATGTTTGGGGTATTGCTGGCTGGCTCTCTTGTGTGTGGGGGTAGGGAGTGGAGAGAGGGCACAACGAGCCATGCTCTAGTGAGGGTGGTGCAGATATGGGTCAGAGTGCCGGGCTGGCAGTGTGGGCTGTTCAACTCTCGCCACTACCACCAGGATAAATATCAGGCCAGTCCACCTTATCTCAACCCGGTTAAGTCCACTACTTGAAAGACTAATTTCTTTGATAATGGTTCTGACGCGACTTATACTTTTGTCGGCGATAACGTGAACCAAACAACAGTCAGCACTAGACCAATTTTATTTACAAGTCTCTAACATTGACTACTTATGAAAACTGTAGACAAAATTTTAGTTTAGGATGTGGGAGAAGAAGGGGAGGTGCTAGTTTAGTATGTGGGAGAAGGGGAGGTGCTAGTTTAGGATGTGGGAGAAGGGAGGTGTTTAGGGGGAGAAGGAGGTGCTAGCTTAGATGTGGGAGAAGGAGGTGCTAGTTTGGGATGTGGGAGAAGGGAGGTGCTAGTTTAGGATGAGAGAAGAAGGGGAGGTGCTAGTTTAGGATGTGGGAGAAGGGAGGTGCTAGTTTGGTATGTGGAGAAGAAGGGAGGTGCTAGCTTAGATGTGGGAGAAGGAGGTGCTAGTTTGGGATGTGGGAAGAAGGAGGTGCTAGTTTAGGATGTGGGAGAAGGGAGGTGCTAGTTTGGGATGTGGGAGAAGAAGGAGGTGCTAGTTTAGGATGTGGGAGAAGGAGGTGCTAGTTTAGTATGTGGGAGAAGAAGGAGGTGCTAGTTTGGTATGTGGGAGAAGGGAGGTGCTAGTTTAGTATGTGGGAGAAGGGGAGGTGCTAGTTTAGTATGTGGGAGAAGGGGAGGTGCTAGTTTAGGATGTGGGAGAAGGGAGGTGCTAGTTTAGGATGTGGGAGAAGGGAGGTGCTAGTTTAGGATGTGGAAGAGGGAGGTGCTAGTTAGGATGGGAGAAGGAGGTGCTAGTTTAGGATGTGGGGAGAAGAAGGAGGTGCTAGTTTAGGATGTGGGAGAAGGGAGGTGCTAGTTTAGGGATGTGGGAGAAGAAGGGGAGGTGCTAGTTTAGGATGTGGGAGAAGAAGGGAGGTGCTAGTTTAGGATGGGAGAAGAAGGGAGGTGCTAGTTTAGGATGTGGGAGAAGAAGGGAGGTGCTGGTTTAGGGATGTGGAAGAAGGAGGTGCTAGTTTAGTATGTGGGGAGAAGAAGGAGGTGCTAGTTTAGGATGTGAGAAGGGAGGTGCTGTTTAGGATGTGAGAGAAGGGGGTGCTAGTTTAGGATGTTAGAGAAGGGGAGGTGCTGTTTGGGATGTGGGAGAAGGGGAGGTGCTAGTTTAGGATGTGAGAAGGGGAGGTGCTAGTTTGGGATGTGGGAGAAGGGGAGGTGCTAGTTTAGGATGTGGGAGAAGGGAGGTGCTAGTTTGGATGTGGGAGAGGGGAGGTGCTAGTTTAGGATGTGAGAGAAGGGGTGCTAGTTTAGTATGTGGGAGAAGAAGGGGAGGTGCTAGTTTGGGATGTGGGAGAAGAAGGAGGTGCTAGTTTGGGATGTGGAGAAGAAGGAGGTGCTAGTTTGGTATGTGGGAGAAGAAGGAGGTGCTATTTGGGATGTGGGAAGAAGGAGGTGCTAGTTTAGGATGTGGGAGAAGAAGGGAGGTGCTAGTTTAGGGTATGGGAGAAGAAGGGAGGCTAGTTTGGGATGGGAGAAGAAGGAGGTGCTAGTTTAGGGATGTGGGAGAAGAAGGGAGGTGCTATTTAGTATGTGGGAGAAGAAGGGGAGGTGCTAGTTTAGGGGATGGGAGAAGGGAGGTGCTAGTTGGATGTGGAAGAAGGAGGTGCTAGTTTAGGGTGTGGGAGAAGGGGAGGTGCTAGTTTAGTATGTGGGAGAAGAAGGAGGTGCTAAAGGTCCGGGCCACGATGGTAGACACACGCTCTAAAAATTATCTATACGATTTTGTATGAGACAATATGACACAACGGACGAAGGATTTTGACAACCCTACCAAGACAACAGGAGTCCCAGTGTTCATTCTGGAATTTATCGATCACCTTCCGTATAGATTATTTTTGGTGTGTGTGTGTGTGTGTGTGTGTGTGTGTGTGTGTGTGTGTGTGTGTGTGTGTGTGTGTGTGTGTGTGTGTGTGTTTATTGAAGCTACGCAGAGGGAGGGTAGGATGCGGTTCATTAAATATAATTGGCTAGAAAAAAGAGATAAATATTCATAACAGGACTACGTAATATGGTGGAGAGGCCTAGTGGTTGGCTCTACACCATTATTGTTGGATACTGACCGAACTAAACAGTCTGGTCAGGGTAAACTGCTATGGAGGCCACACCGTGCATGGACCTGGACTTATGGATCGGATCGTTTCGCTAAGCTTGACGCGTCAAAAACTATACCTGGGAAAGGATCCATAATAAGTTTGGCAAGAGTATCGGAAACTGCTAAAGCTTTAAAATGTCCTCCAGTAGGCATGGCAATGTCGGGGAATATTAAGGAGGTCCAACACGTGGAGGTCAAGAGGTCAGTCTCAACTAAGAGGCTTTCCTTCACAAGCAACTAAGGAGTAGAAGACACAGCCATGTTTAATTCTCATCCCTCCATCCCTCCTCCTCCCTCAGCGTGGCAAATGACCCTTACCTCACGGTGGTTTAAGGTTCACAGTTGCCAATCTCTAGTGTTTATGACTTCATTCCTAGGCTGGGCGGGTCTACGAGCTTTATCAAGGTAATATTGCCATTTTGATTACTGCTACACCACTTATATATTTTCTCACTAGTCACAGTAATGTAGGGACAGTGTTGCCAGATAACACACTATATTACAGGCAGTGGATATTATGTCCTGACTCACACATAAAGTGCTATTTGACCGGAAACTAAAACAACACGAAACGAACCACCTAACCACTCCTAACCTAACTAACCTAACCTACCCTAACCTAACCTAACCTAACCCAACCCAACCTAACCCAACCTAACCTACCCAACCTAACCTAACCTAACCTAACCTCACCCCACCCTACCCTACCCAACCTAACATAACCTACTCTAGCCTAGCCTAACCTAACCTAACCAAGCTTAACCTAACCTTAACCCCCAGGAGTTTAATCATCAATTGAAATAAGCCAAGGTCTCTAATCTTCACGTTAATCCGATAAGTTTAATTAGATTATTTAGTTTTTCTTAATAACTTCACAACAAAAAGTGTGTGTGTGTGTGTGTGTGTGTTTATTTCCTCTTGTTTTATTTACTTATTTTCCCATCTCCTACTCGCTTATCTTAATTCTTCCTCCCCCTCCCCCACCCCCTCCTCCACCCTTCTTTCCCCAATCCACCTCTTCTCCCTCCTCCACCCTTCTTTCCCCCATCCACCCTCCCCTTCTTCCCCCTCCTCCACCCCTCTCCCTCCCCTTCACCCTTCCCCTCCTTCACCCCTCCTCCACCCCTCTCCCTCCTTCACCCCTCCTCCCCCTCCTTCACCCCATTTCCCTCATCGTTTTCACAGTGATCTCTTTCTCACCTCATGATCTCAACTCTGAGCATCTTGTCTTAATCCCACCTTGTTGTCCTGACTCCACTTCCCACCCTGTTGTCCTGACTCCACTTCCCACCCCTGTTGTCCTGACTCCACTTCCCACCCTGTTGTCCTGACTCCACTTCCCACCCTGTTGTCCTGACTCCACTTCCCACCCTTGTTCTCCTGACTCCACTTCCCACCCTGTTATCCTGACTCCACTTCCCCGCCCCCTCCTGAAGCAGTACCAGTAACTCATTGTTTTCACATCTATGGACACCTCTCCGTTACTCCCCAGACACCACACAGCGACCTACAACACCCAGCTCCTGTAGTCAGTGTGTACAATAATAATAACAACAATAACAGCAGTAAAGAAACACAGTGGAGAGAAGAGCCTCCCTCCTCCCTCCTCCCGGCTGTACCTCACTATCTCTGGACGCAGATACGGGGAACCCATTTGGTAAAGGCGGGCATACACCTTATCACGCCTCCTATCGCACTGATAACACACAACGCCGCCGCCACTAAACTTCGCGACGCATGGCTCAACTCCCTCCCCGAGATTCTTGTTTTTTGGTGGGTAAGTATATTTCGCGTGTGGGTGATTCCTGCGTTTCTGAGACTTGATGGTGTTGGTTATCGGGGTGTGAGGTTTAAGGAGGAGCTGGGGGTGGGTGAGGGCTGGGGTGAGTGAGGGGCTAGGGGGGGAGGGTGAGGGGCTGGGGGAGGGAGAGGGGCTGGGGAGTGAGGAGGGGCTGGGGTGGGTGAGGGGCTAGGGTGAGTGATGGGCTGGGGAGAGTGAGGGCTGGGGTAGAGGGGCTGGGGTGGATGAGGGGCTGGGGGAGTGAGGGGCTGGGGAGTGAGTGAGGCTGGGGTGTGAGGGGCTGGTGGATGAGGGCTGGGGGAGTGAGTGAGGGCTGGGGGAGTGAGTGAGGGGCTGGGGAGTGAGTGAGGGGCTGGAGTACCCGCCACCATGCCTCAGTAATCATGATGAGTATCTGCCCAACCCGACGATAGTGTGGGGCTGCCTCGATTACTGACCCACACACTCATGTGTGTACATATACTTGTGCATACATAAGTGTACACACGATCATACACACACGCACACATACATACTCAAGTACACAATCAAATACATACACAGTCAAGTGCAAAAAGATCACACACACACACACACACACACACACACACACACACACACACACACACACACACACACACACACATACACACACACACACACACACACACACACACACACACACACACACACATATCTTCAACAAGTCCGTCGTGTTAGTGAGGTAAACACACAGACACCCTGGAGGAAACACTGCTGACTCACCGTCACTCCCAGCCCTCACCCGTCACTCCCAGCCCTCACCCGTCACTCCCAACCCTCACCCGTCACTCCTAGCCCTCACCTGTCACTCCTAGCCCTCACCCGTCACTCCTAGCCCTCACCCGTCACTCCCAACCCTCATCCGTCACTCCCAGCCCTCACCCGTCACTCCTAGCCCTCACCCGTCACACCCAGTCCTCACCCGTCACCCCAGCCCCCACCACCACTCTACTCTCACACCTCACCCTGCATTGCTTCATTATCTCTCCTCATCACCTCTCATCTTCCTGACCCCTCCTCTCACTCTCACCTCTCATCTTCCTGACCCCTCCCTCTCACTCTTCTCTCTCACCTCTCATCTCCTGACCCCTCCCTCTCACTCTCCTCTCACCTCTCATCTTCCTGACCCCTCCCTCTCACTCTTCTCTCACCTCTCATCTTCCTGACCCCTCCCTCTCACTCTTTCTCTCACCTCTCATCTTCCCTGACCCCTCCCTCACTCTCCTCATCACCTCTCATCTTCCTGACCCCTCCCTCTCACTCTTCTCTCTCACCTCTCATCTTCCTGACCTCCCTCTCACTCTTCTCTCCTTGACATTAACTCCCTTCCTCTCCTCCTCCTTCTCTTCCTCTTCCTCCTTCTCCTATCCTCTCCTTCGCCCTTCTGTCTTTTCTTCCTTCTTTCTTTCATCTCCTTCCCTTACTTTTCCCCATCCTACTCGTTCCCTTTCCTCCTCCTTTCTCCCTTCCCTTCTCTCCTCTCTCTAACCTCCTCTCTCCCCTCACGTCTTCCTCTCCTTGGCTCTCTCCCTTCCCTCAATTCCTCTCCCTCGCGTTAACGCCCTTCCCTCCCTCCTCGCGTCAACTCCCTTCCCTCCTCTCCTCTCCCTTCCTACCTCTCCCCTCGCGTCAACCCTTCCCTCCTCTTCCTCTCTACCTTGGCTCCTCTCCTCTCCCTCGCGTCAACTCCCTCCTCTTCCTCGCGTCAACTCCCTTCCTCCTCTTCCTCTCCCTTCCTCACCTCTCCTACCCCCTCCCTCCCTCCGAGATAGGCAAGGCTGTTCCTGTGCGTTATCGCCAACCCCACAAGACCTGATAAGCCGAGAGGGATTAGTCATACCTACATCTGGCAACTGAGGCCCACCCCTCCCCCTAAAAAAGAACAAAGTCTGGCAGCTTCGATAACGCCACCCGAGGCATCGTTTGTTTGTTTACTATCGCTCAGCTGATTGTGGCCTGGTTGTTTGTTGTTGTGTGTGGCCTTGATTGTTTATCGGTTGTGTTGATTGTGGCCTTGGGTGTTTGTTTACGCTTGGTTGTGTTGTGTGTGGCCTCGATTGTTTGTTTATATGTTTGTGCGTCGCCGTCTGTTTGCTGCTTCGCCGTCTGTGCCATTAACTGTTGTTTGACACCATGCCAGACTGTTTGTTGTGCCTGCCTCGTGTGTTGCTGCGTGTTGGTAATTTTTTCTTCAACTCGAGAATGATACCCAGAGAGGAGAGAGAGAGAAGAGAGAGAGAGAGAGAGATTTGTAAACATAGAGTGTACAGTATATATATCTCCATAAGAGCCAAAATAGTATATATATGTATACAACGTTGGCACATATGTATAATGCATAGCTATACCACTATGTCTGACGTCCATCACACACACACACACACACACACACACACACACACACACACACACACACACACACACACACACACACACACACACACACACACACACACACACACACACACACACACACACACACACACACACACACACAATCACCAACACCAACTAACCACTACTCACTACCACAACCACAATCCAAGTACACGAACACCACAATTATCCGCACCATAACCACCACCACCACCATCATCATGTGCATTACAACACAAGTGACAAGTGAGTAGTTAAGAGGGGAGGGATTGGCCTGAGTGGTTAGTGTGTCTTCATAGTTAATACCATACTACCACTCACTACCACAACTACCAGTACATTGCCAAACATCACGACTACCACTACTACTAGTATTATTTCTGTCATTCACTACCATCACCATTACACAATGTCACTACACTACCACCACATTACCATTAGCATCATATTACCATAAAACCACTACAGCACCACAACCAATACACCACTACCAATAACCACCACTACCACCACACCACCACTACCACTACTATAACACCACCACCACACACCATCACAACCACACCACCACTACCACCACACCACCAGCACCACACCACTACCACACCACCATCACAACCACACCACCACACCACCACACCACCATCACAACCACACCACCACTACCACTACTATAACACCACTACCACACCCCACCATCACAACCACACCACCACTACAGCACCACACCACTACCACACCTCACCATCACAACTACACACCACTACTACAACTACAATTACTACTACACACCATCACAACTCACACCACTACAGACACCACAAACTACCACACCACCATCACAACCACTACCACCACTACCACTACTACTATAAAACCACAACTACTACAGCAACACAATTACTACCACAACTACCACCACAAATATCATCCACCATCACAATCCACACCACAACTACTACCACCACCACCACAGCACCAATGGAGGCAGCTCATGGGTGTGAGTGGTCGTCAGTGTTATCAGATTTAAGAGATATGACGGAAGCTGGTTGTGGGTCGTCTCCACTACTACTATCATCACTAATACCACTACTACCATCATCACCTTTACCACAATCACCACTAATAACAACACTAAAGTACCACTAACACCACTATCACCATTACTACTATTGCTACTACTACTACTAACACTACCACCACAATAACAACAGTAAATCAATTACAGATAACATGACTTATTTATCATGCCAGCCCCTACACGGTCTGCCCTCCCTACCACCACCACCATTACCCCCACCAACCACAATTCCTACCACCACTTCTTTGTCTACTTAATCCATCACCACTATTCCTACCACTACCACCACTACCCCTACCACTACTAAGGACAACTTAAGTTCCTCTGTAACCCTCTGTCCTGTAATTCATTAGAGCTACAGTTCACAGGTTAGGGCAGCTGTGGGCAGGTGTAGGTTGGTGTGGGCAGGTGTGGGTAGGTGAAGGCAGGTATATAGTAAACTAATACTAACGCTACTACTATTAAAACGACGACCACCACACTACTACCACAGTACCACACGACCTCTACTCTCCTTCCACCACAACACCACCCTACCCCCCCTCCATCACCCCACCTCCCCACCCTCCCCCCACCCTTCCACCCCACCTCCCCACCCTCCCCCCCACCTCCCCCTCCATCTTACCTCCCCACCCTTCCACCCCACCTTCCCACCCTCCCCACCCTTACACCCCACCTCCCCCCACCTCCCACCCTTCACCCCACCTCCCCACCCTCCCCCACCCCACCCCCCCACCCTTCACCCCACCTCGAAACCCCAACTCCCCACCCACCTTCCCACCCTCCCCCACCCTTACACCCCACCTCCCCACCTCCCCACCCTTCCTGCCCACCTCCCCACCCTCCCCACCCCACCCCCCACTGCCTTCACCACCCCACCTCAGAAACCCCAACTCCCCACCCCACCTCCCCCCACCCTCCCCCACCCCCTCTCCCCATAAATTATTGGTCAAGATACGGTGGATATGATTTTATTGATGAGTGTTGGGGAGCCAGATGATTTACACCCCACACCACACTTGCTGTATTAATTTGAGGTGTGATAGTGTGTGGTCTTCTCCCCTCTCCCCGGCCCTCCTCGCTTCTTGGGATAGTGTGCTCCCTCTCTCCTTCCCTCTCCCTTACACTCCATCAGCCCCTCTCCCTCTCCATGACCGTCTCACCTGAGGATATTCCGTACACCGACACAGGTACGTCAGCAGGGAGGGGTGTCAACGAGAGACGACTGGACCAGCACCGGGAACTGGGCAGACTTGGAAATTTATCCCTCGAAAATAGCGTTGATGAAATAAAGTCACATGAATTTCACGAGTGCCTGTGTGTGTGTGTGTGTGTGTGTGTGTGTGTGTGTGTGTGTGTGTTTTCATGCATATAGGTAAACGCCAGTAAACACACAAATATGCATACATAAATAAACAAGCACACGTACACACAAATACAAGCATATACGATTTTTTTCATACACACACACACACACACACACTAACTCGACATAATCAAAACATCAGCTACCCTTTCACCTCTGCCTAGTAGTGTTATGTATGTATGTATGTATGTATGTATGTATGTATGTATGTATGTATGTATGTACGGGGCGACAGGACAGGTGAAGCTGCCCGAGTCACCGTCTTTGTTGTTTACCTGATGTTGTTAATTGTTTGAATT
>NW_024754652.1:247500-280000 GCF_018991925.1 Homarus americanus
TATAGTTCACGTCGGCTAGTTAAGGTGTAATATTCTTGAGTCTGGAGGAGTGAGCCTTGAAGAGTCTCCTCCTCCTCCTTAAACCTGGAGGCTAAGTCAGCACTCGAGGAAAATTTTACAGAATGATATGGCAGGTTTATGTGAGGTGGAAGGTGTGATGTATGTCAGTCTGCCACTCAGGTTGTCTTCCACCGCCACCCATCATAGGTAACTGTTTTTGTCTTGTACAACACACACACACACACACACACACACACACACACATATAATGGCTGCCCCTCGTGTAACAAGGATGGCCGGCCCATGGGCCACCTAGGCGTGAATTTGTTTAAGGTGTAGAAGCTGTCGCCAACACAACACCCACACCCTAAGTCAACGAGTTGCATGACCCAGTGTCAAGGAATAGTCCGAGAAGACCGGACAACTCGCCAACTGCACTGGCTAACCATTACCCCGGAACACGATCCGCAAATCGATTAACATCCAAGTTCCCCAATTACTGCTGGGTAGACAGAGGCAAATGACAAAGAAAATTGCTCATAGTTTCACCCTGCCTGGGGATCGAACCCAGGTCCGCTCGCTTGCGAGGCGAGCATGCCACCACAGGTCGCCACATAACCACACCTACAGTTTGTAGTCATATTTGGTGTGTGAGTGAGCGTCTCCGCGCTAGTCCTTCAACAGGTGAGTTTAGCTCTTAGGAAAAGTCGTTAACTTTAACGATGATCAAAGTTCAAGTGAGAGGATTATAAACTTCTTTCTGCGTCTTTCCCGTCCTTAAAAAGTTTACACAATTTTAAATAATTTTGTTAAATAGTTGTGTGGGTTTTTATACGTTAAAAATTATTTCTACTGAACTTAATTATTTTTTTATCTCTCATACTCAGTTCGATTACTCAAAAAATATCGGTAAAAACAAACACTACTACATTTCATATAGATTCTTCACGAGTGACAAGCGACGCATCTACCACTGAAGTTAACCCTGACGACCAAGAGGGCGCTGAATGTGTCCCAAGACTGTACAATAACTAGCTCCGGTTTACCCCAGTGAGAGGTAAGGAGAATGTGACGCTGAACCCTTTACAACCTTCCACACCTGGCCTGCCATCCACACCTGGCCTGCCATCCACACCTGGCCTGCCATCCACCTCGCCTCATTAGTGGGCCAGGTGAGGTGCCTTAACATAATACACACACCATCACTACCACCACCACTATTACTACTACCACCACCACGATCACCATAAATATCACCACTCATACTATCACCATCACAACCACTATCATCATCATCACCACCACTATTACTACCACTACCACCACGATTACCTATCACCACCACCAACTGCTCTTATTGGCCAACCGATTGAGACAGGAGTTCTATTCCCGGACTGGAGTGAAGGGCAGGGTCTTGTACACTACCTACTGTACACCCAGCAAGGAGTGAGGTACAGGTACACTATCAGGTAAGGTTGTCGGGGGTGGAACAAGCCAGTGGGTGGACCGGACTCCTGCCATGTGGGTGGAGGAAGACGTCACCTACTGAAGACTGAGAGTAGGAGCACCACCACCTGTTCGGGTCAGGTTAGGTTAGGTTAGGTAATTTGAGTCTGGCTAGGTTGGGTTGAGTCAGGCTAACTTAACCAAACCCATCCAAACCTTACTCACCCAACCAAACCCAACCCAACCTACCCTAACCTAACCCAACCCAACCCAACCCAACCCAACCCAACCCAACCCAACCCAACCTACCTAACCCAACCCAACCCAACCCAACCTACCCAACCCAACCCAACCCAACCCAACCTACCTACCCACCAACCCAACCCAACCCAACCTACCTACACCCAACCCAACCTACCTAACCTAACCCAACCCAACAACCTACCTAACACAACCCAACCCAACCCAACCTGCCTAACAACCCAACCCCACCTCAACCTACCCTAACAACCCAACCCAACCTACCTATCCTAGCACAGCAACCTCCACAACCCAGCAGCCCAACCAAAACCCAACCTAACCTAATACTCCTAACCCAACCCAACCCAACCTAAATTCAACCCAACCCAACCCAACCTGGGTCCCAACCCAAACCCAACCTAATTCTAACCCAACCCAACTCCAACCTACCCTAACCTAACCCAACCCAACCCAACCTAACCCAACCCAACTAACCCAACCCAACCCAACCCAACCCAACCCAACCTACCCTAACCTAACCACACGATAGGTACCAGAGATAGTGTGTAACAGAACCCGGTAGAAGAGAAAGAAAGATTTGTGTTACAGTTCCTCGAGATACTGAAGTCGACTTACAGAATTATGAGGGCCAGTAATATATGCTGTCAGTTTAACCTTTAATAATTATACCAACTTTCATCCACTTGGAGTCTTAAGTAATGAAATAAGAATGATAATGATGATGATAATAATGATGACAATAATAATGATGATAATAATAATAATAACAATAGTAATAATTGGAATAATAATAACAAAAACAGCTACAATAACAACAAAAATTACAATAATAACAATAACCACAAGAAAAATAACAACAACAATAAATAACAACCACCACAACACCATCAATAACAAGAACAATAACAAAGTAATACCAGCAGCAGAACGTTACCTTCCTTGTCATCATAAACAATCACCACCGTTCAGATCCCGACGTTAAAAACAAGCACACTGTAGTTACCTATGCTCGTTAGCTCTTCACACTTCAACAACGAATAAGACAATAAATTACTATACCGTTACCAATTCACGTTACTGCCTCGTAATAACAACATTCAGAGTCACTCGGGTATTCAGCATATCCCCTGAACTAGCACCTGGAAAACTGGAAAGATTTTTTTTTTAATTCACGTGTGCAGTGTTATCGGGGAAGGGGAGAGGGAAGGAGGGCTGGAGAGGCTGGGAGGGGGCTGGGAGAGGGGGGAGAGGCCGTGTTTAAACCATCACTATCACAACTACAAACTCGTAAAGTTGACCCAGACAGAATGACAATATCTGGAGGCTAACGTCACACACACTCCACGAAATGACTGTTCGCTCATTATATTCATGGTTGGCTGCGTTTCACTCTGTTTGACTCTACCTTTAGTTAGCTGCTTGGTGTTCGCTGTGTGGGTGGGGTGGGGTGGGGAGTGGGTGTTGGTGAGAGAGGTGGGTGTGGAGTGGGTGGGATGGGGTGGGGTGGGGGGAGGTCTAGGTCGTGATGGGTGGTAGATGGGCACAGGTGGTGGTGGTAGAGGGGGACCCAGGTGAGAGTAAACCACCACCACCACATGCGAAGTGATGTAACAACACAGCCATTTAACTAAACTTTCACACTGAACTGATGACCACACGATGACGTCACCAACACCACCTAGTGACGTCTCCCATCATACACAACATAAAACGACGAAATAAAAAGAAAATGGTCAAGGCGTTAGGGCGGGGGCTGGACGGACACCTTGACCACACACAAACTGAAACGAACCCGAGAAAACTCCCTCAGGTGGAAAAACAGAATCGGGTGAGTTAAGAAAGGCGGAAATTTTGCCGACATTTCTATTGTGAAGTTTGTTATATAGAGAAAACTAACATTAACACACGGATTTTTAATATTAGCACCACATATCAATACAAATGTTTATTACCGTATTAGCCAGACCAACATCTATACCCAAATGTTTATACAGATGTTTTATAAAGCATTAGTGTTACTGAAATCAGGGGTATTTTATCTGACCTGTACACACGTGTTTGAGGCAGGTGTGAGTAATTAACAGGTGTTAGGTGTTAGAAGCAGGTAGATACGGATCACTATGTTGTTGGGGCGCGAGACTCAACAACTTTACTGGCGAAATAAAAGTACAAGGCAAGATGTGATACTCCTCACTCTCCCTCCCTCCCTCCCTCCCTCCCTCCCTCCCTCCCTCCTCCTCTCCCTCCCTCCTCCTTCACTCTCCCTCCCTCCTTCACCCTCTTCCCCATCACTCTCCCTCTTCCCTCATCCACCCCTGTGTTGCACCCTCCCTCCTCTTCCTTCCCTCTCCACCGCCCAGTGCAACACCTCACAACCATCACAACACATCACAACCCATTCCAACACCCCCAACACATCCCAACACCTCCCAACACATCCCAACACCTCAACACATCACACCACCTCACAACACATTCCAACACCTCACAACACATCACACCATCTCACAACACATCCCAACACCTCTCAAGACTTCACAACACATCCCAACACCTCACAACATATCCCAACATCCCACCACCTCACAACCCAACCCAACACATGCCCAACACCTCACAACACATCCCAACACATCCCAACACCTCACAACACATCACACCACCCCCAGGCTGTGAGTATGAGGCAAGTCGGGAGAGAGAACATCAACATGATCTATCACCTCATTGAACCACATAAACGTGCTATATTACCTCATACTGAGCATGAGGTAATTATCACCTCATAATGTGTCATAATACCTCACAATGCGTCATAATACCTCATAACTCATAATACCTCACAAATTCACATTATCATCCAACACTCACTGTGGAGGGTCGTTGAGAGAATGGAGGGAGGGAGTGGAGGGAGGGAGTGGAGGGAGTGGAGGGAAGGGATGGCGGGAGTGGAGGGAAGGAGTGGAGGGAAGGAATGGAGGGAGGGAGTGGAGGGAAGGAATGGAGGAGTGGAGGAGAGTGGAGGGAAGGAATGGAGGGAAGAGGTGGAGGGAAGGAGTGGAGGGAAGGGATGGAGGGGAAAGGAATGGAGGGAGGGAGTGGAGGGAAGGAATGGGGAGGTGGAGGGCAGTGCCAAGGGCCGGGTGGAGCACACTTGTTTACCCTCACCCCGGCCATCAGGAACTTTGTCCTGTGACGCTCGCCAGCCACCAGTATCTCACGCACTACCTTATCTCTTGCCAGGGAAGGGCGGAGGTTAGGGGTGATGGGGGAGGAAGTTAGGAGTGATGGGGGAGGGTTAGGAGTGATGGGGGAGGGGTTAGGGGTGGTGGGGCGGAGGTTAGGGGTGATGGGGCGGAGGTTAGGGGTGATGGGGAGGAGGTTAGGGGTGATGGGGAGGAAGTTAGGGGTGATGGGAGGAAGTTAGGGGTGATGGGGAGGAAGTTAGGGGTGGTGGGGGAGGGGTTAGGGGTGGTGGGGAGGGGTTAGGGTGATGGGGAAGGTTAGGGGTGATGGGGAGGAAGTTAGGGTTGGTGGGGAGGAAGTTAGGGGTGATGGGGAGGAAGTTAGGGGTGATGGGGAGGAAGTTAGGGATGATGGGGAGGAGGTTAGGGGTGATGGGGGAGGGGGTTAGGGGTGATGGGAGGGGTTAGGGGTGATGGGGAGAAAGTTAGGGGATGGGAAGGTTAGGGTTGATGGGGAGGAAGTTAGGGGTGGTGGGGAGGAAGTTAGGGGTGATGGGAGGAGGGAAAAAGGGAGGAAACCCTGACCTAAACTAATAACCCTGACCTAAACTAACAACCTGACCTAAACTAACAACCCTGACCTAAACTAACAATCCTGACAAAACTAACAGCCCTGACCCTAAACTAACAACCCCTGACCTAAACTAACAACCTGACCTAAACTAACAACCTCAACCTAAACTAACAACCTGACCTAAACTAACAACCCTGACC
This sequence comes from Homarus americanus, assembly GCF_018991925.1. Lineage (NCBI taxonomy): Eukaryota > Metazoa > Arthropoda > Malacostraca > Decapoda > Nephropidae > Homarus > Homarus americanus. The sequence goes on from NW_024754652.1 coordinate 253,164, forward strand.
CAAACTAACAACCTAACTAAACTAACAACCCTGACCTAAACTAACAACCCTGACCTAAACTAACAACCTGACCTAAACTAACAACCGCCAAAACTAACAACCGACCTAAACTAACAACCCTGACCTAAACTAACAACCTACCTAAACTAACAACCTGACCTAAACAACACACAGAACGTAAACAACAAAACACGATAGTTAAGATGACGTCAAGACAACACGTGAGACTCGACCAACCAGGTGTGAGAGAGAGAGGAAGCAGGCGGATGTGGAGAGGTGGAGAGATAACACGATAGCGATAACACCTTGATGAACACACACACAGCAGGTATATAAGTAGAAGTAACAGTAGATAAGTAGAAGTAACAGTAGATAAGTAGAAGTAACAGTTGATAATTAGGCAGGTTAAAAGTAGGTAGATATACAAGTAACAGTAGATCAAAAGTACTTAAGTAGCAGGTAGATAAGTTGAAGTAACAGTAGATAAGTAGGCCAACAGCAGTTAGATAAGTAGTATAACAGCAGGTAACATACAGTAATAGGATATTATACCAAGCAGACACAACAAGCATCACAGCAGACACAACAAGCACCACAGCAGACACAACAAGCACCACAGCAGACACCACCAGACACAACAAGCATCACAGCAGACACAACAAGCACCACAGCGCCTAAACAAAGCATCACAGCAGACACAACAAGCACCACAGCAGACACAACAAGCACCACAGCAGACACAACAAGCATCACAGCAGACACAGCAGCAGCAAGAGGCAGCCAAAACCATCGAGGTCGGGGAGGAACTTATTTTGGTACGCGATCCCAGAGTTAGTGTCAGCTTGATCCACTGGTGATGGTATCAGGACTCCTCTGGTACCCCGCCAGGCCCTCCTCCACGCCCACCAGTACCACCCCAACTCCACTAGTACCTCCTCCACGCCCACCAGTACCACCCCCACGCCCACCAGTACCACCCCAACTCCACTATCCTCCTCCACGCCCACCAGTACCACCTCCACCCCAACTCCACCTAGTACCTCCTCCACGCCCACCAGTACCACCCCGCCCACCTGTCACCACTAACTCCACCTAGTACCTCCACTCCCACCAGTACCACCTCCACGCCCACCTGTACCACCCCAACTCCACCAGTACCACCCCCGCCCACCAGTACCACCCCAACTCCACCAGTACCACCCCGCCCACCTGTACCACCCCCACCTGTACCACCCCCCCACCCCACCTGTACCACCTCCACGCCCATGCCACCTCCATGCCACCCACCACCTCCAGCTCCCCTTACCTCCAGAACCTCTTTACAACAACTACCCAGACAACACCACCTCCAACAAATCTAGTGTGCCTCCTTTTCTTCCTCCTACTATTTTAACAGCCTCCTCTTCCTCTTTTTACTCTTCATCCTGTTGCTCCTCCTTCTCCTCCTCTTACTCTTCATCGTGTTCCTCCTCCTCCTCTTCATCCTGTTCCTCCTCCTCCTCCTACTCTTCCTCCTCCTCCTCCTACTCTTTAAACAGAAACGTGAGATGTCTTACTTTTCCCTCGAGGACAGTAGCGGCGCGAGGAAGTAGGATGGTTCTCCTCGCCTAGAATAAAGGAAGAGACAGAATATTAAGGAAGACATAAGGAGCGGCCGAGGAAGACATACAGGTAATATAAGGGGCGGCCGAGGAAGACATACAGGTAATATAAGGGGCGGCCGAGGAAGACATACAAGTAATATAAGGGCGGCCGAGGAAGACATACAAGTAACATAAGGCGGCCGAGGAAGACATACAAGTAACATAAGGAGCGGCCGAGGAAGACATACAAGTAATATAAGGGAGCGGCCGAGGAAGACATACTAGAGGTAACATAAGGAGCGGCCGAGGAAGACATACAGGTAATATAAGGGCGGCCGAGGAAGACATACAAGTAACATAAGGGCGGCCGAGGGAAGACATACAGGTAATATAAGGAGGCGGCCGAGGAAGACATACAGGTAATATAAGGAGCAGCCGAGGAAGACATAAAGTAATATAAGGAGCGGCCGAGGAAGACATACAGGTAATATAAGGAGCGGCCGAGGAAGACATACAGGTAATATAAGGGCGGCCGAGGAAGACATACAAGTAATAAGGAGCGGCCGAGGAAGACATACAGGTAATATAAGGGAGCGGCCGAGGAAGACATACAGGTAATAAATAGGGCGGCCGAGGAAGACATACAGGTAATATAAAGAACTGCCGAGGAAGACATGAGTAATATAAGGGCAGCCGAGGAAGACATACAGGTAACATAGGAGCGGCCGAGGAAGACATACAGGTAATATAAGGAGGGCGGAGGGGGAAGACATACAGGTAATATAAGGGAGCGGCCGAGGAAGACATACAAGTAATATAAGGAGCGGCTGAGGAAGACATACAGGTAACATAAGGAGCGGCCGAGGAAGACATTCAAGTAATATAGGGCGGCCGAGGAAGACATACAAGTAATATAAGGGCGGCCGAGGAAGACATACAAGTAACATAAGGGCGGCCGAGGAAGACATACAGGTAATATAGGAGCGGCCAGGAAGACATACAGGTATAATATAAGGGGCAGCCGAGGAAGACATACAGGTATATAAGGGCGGCCGGGGAAGACACGGTAATATAGACGGGAGGAAGACATACAGGTAATATAGGGCAGTAGGAAGACATACAAGTAACATAAGGGCGGCCGAGGAAGACATACAAGTAATATAGACGGCCGAAGAGACATACAGGTAATATAAGGGCGGCCGAGGAAGACATACAAGTAACATAAGGGGCGGCCGAGGAAGACATACAGGTAATATAGAGCGGCCGAGGAAGACACAGGTAATATAAGGAGCGGCCGGAGACATACAGGTAATATAGGGCGGCCGGGAAGACATAGGTAATATAAGGGCGGCCGAGGAAGACATACAGGTAATATAAGGGCAGCCGAGGAAGACATACATGTAATATAGGGCGGCCGAGGAAGACATGAATGTAAGGAGCGGCGAGGAAGACATACAGATAATATAAGGAGCTGACCGAGAAGACATACAGGTAATATAAGGAGCGGCCGAGGAAGACATACAAGTAACATAGGGCGGCTGAGGAAGACATACAGGTAACATAAGGGCGGCCGAGGAAGACATACAAGTAACATAAGGGCGGCCAGGAAGACATACAGTAACGAGGAGCTGGGGAGACAGTAATAAAGGCGGCCGAGGAAGACATAGGTAATATAAGGGCGGCCGGGAAGACAAACAAGTAATATAAGGAGCGGCCGAGGAAGACATACAGGTAATATAAGGCGGCCGAGGAGACATACAAGTAACATAAGACGAAGGAGACATACAGGTAATATAAGAATAGGAATACATACAAAATATAAGGGCGGCCGAGGAAGACATAAAAGTAACATAAGACGACATACAAGTAACATAAGGGCCGAGGAGACACAAGTAAACATAAGAGATGACGAGGAATACATACTATACTATACTATAAAATAAAGTTACCAATTAAAACATCTATTTTATTACAGCCTAAAAATCCTATAAAATATCACAATAAAAAATAAAATACAAGATAATAGAGTAAAGAGAAAAATAAAGCAAAATAAAGAGGAAGAAGAAGTTTTAAATAACAAAGATAAATAATTGATAATCACGAAAGAGAAATTAAAACAATCAAACAAACTGAATAAAGAACAAGAAAAGTGACAGAATAATGAAGAAAAACAACAAAAGAAAATCAATAATTAAAGATAAAATTATTAAGATTCTGATAAAACTAAAAGACAATTTAAGAATAAAGATGGAAGAGGTGAATTATGATAACAGATGATAAGAAAGAAAGAAAGGACAAATTACTAGGAGACAGAAGCAAAAGTGGAAGCAGCAGAATGGTGGATGAGAAAGATAAGAAGAATAAGTAAAAGGAAAACAACAATAATAATAAAAACCATAATAATCAAACAACAAAAACAACAACAATGAAGACAAAAATAATTACAAAACAAAAGAAAAACAGTGATGAAAACCGAAAACAAAATAAACTAATAAAAAAATTTACCCAACTGGAAATGATAAAAACGCAGACGGCAGAAGATGATAATTAGAGACTGCGGTTGGGTATACAAGAAACCTGATAAAAGTGGAGAAGGCGGAAGAAGATTAAAAGGAACGAGCGTGTGTGTACAAGAAGACTGATAAAGAAGGGGTGTGGCGAAAGTGATAAACGCGGCAGTGTCATCTGGCGGCCAGAATACACCTTCATTATGGCACTTTCTTATCCCTCGTCTTCTCTACCCCACACACCTCTCTCCTTCTCTACCCCTCACACCCCTTCTCTACCCTCTCACCTTCTCTACCTCACCCTTCTCTACCCCTCTCACCCTTCTCTACCCTCTCACCCTTCTCTCTACCCTCTCACCCTTCTACCCCTCTCACCCTTCTCTACCCCTCTCACCCTTCTCTACCCTCTCACCTCTACATCCTCCACCCTTCTCTACCCTCTCACCCTTCTCTACCCCTCTCACCCCTTCTCCTACCCTCTCACCCCTCTATCTCCCTAAACATTCCATTCAATAATAATAATCAATACTACTACTACTATTTTATTTTAAATGGCCTCCAGCCTCCCTCTATAGCCACACCTTCGCCACCATATTATTACCTTAATATTAAATATCCTAATACATAAGTAGCTACCCCAGCTGTGTTGAGTTAGTTGAGCCGCAGATCTATGAGGCATTCAGTGACTGTAGCCTCAAAGTCAATATCTGCAGCAGTTGTCGGCTATGGGGCGGATGTTACTACTACTGATAATAATCTCAATACTACTATTACTACTACTGCTATTAATAATAATAAGTCAAGCATCAAACATTAAATAGAACGTTAACTCAAGTTTGTCCTCCACAACAGACTGAGGGTCACATGTTCACCTTGACGAATATGACCCCAGTGTCTTATTAGTATTGTCAGGTGAGGCACTTAAGGCTTACCTGAAGCGACACCACAATGTTTGCTCAGGTAGATTATAACAATAGGATTATCTACAATAGCTTTATAGTGTAAGTAGTATTATTGTTGTTATTATTATTATTTTTATTGTCGTCATTATTATTATTTTTTCATTCGACCTCGATATAAAGAACGACTACGACTATTGCCACAGCGACCACGACTACCGCGAAGACGAGAGAGAGAGAGAGAGAGAGAGGAAACAAGTCAGGGCAAGCAACAACTTTCGACTCGTATATTGAAGAAGGTCAGGGGACCATCATCACTTACTCATGCGCAAGATACCTGACCCACCAATAATGGCTCAATCACCCGACACACACACACACACACACACACACACACACACACACACACACACACACACACACACACACACACACACACACACACACACACACACACACACACACACACACACACACACACACACACACACACACACACACACACACACACACACACACACACACACACACACACACACACACACACACACACACACACACACACACACACACACACACACACACACACACACACACACACACACACACACACACACACACACACACACACACACACACACACACACACACACACACACACACACACACACACACACACACACACACACACACACACACACACACACACACACACACACACACACACACACACACACACACACACACACACACACACACACACACACACACACACACACACACACACACACACACACACACACACACACACACACCATCAACCATACCAAGACCATGGTTATGCACATCAACCTCTCCTCCGACATTGTCCCACCTCCTTCCATTACTTTAGGTCGAACACTCCAGGTTGTAGATTCCACGAAGCTCCTCGGCGTCACCATAGACAACAAACTAAATTGGAAACCACACGTCAGTGAAGTTGTCAAATCTCCAGTTTCCGTCTCCACCTCCTCCGCCGACTCAAGTCCCTCGAGGTTCCTGCACGAGCTCCTCAGTGTTTACACAACATTCATACTTCCCAAGCTCTATGCCTCCCCACCTGGTCTTCCTCCTAAATGCCACACAACGTAAACACCTAAAAAAAGTGGAAGAGGGCATGCAAGATTATTCTCTCCCTTCCTACTCCACATATCAAGAAGCTCAACACACTGACCCTTTCGACTCTCACTGACCATCACCACGACCTCATCTGCAAATTTGGTGGCTTCTACACCATCCTCGACACCGGCTCCTACCTGAGATCCCTAGCGAAATTGCTGTTCGACACCACAACCGCATCCAGCCCATACGTGCACGAACTGAGTCGCTATAAGAACAGCCCAGTCCCAACCATTGTAAAAATTATCAATAACTTGTAATAAACCAGTGTATTCACTCCCAGTAAACACTACTCCTTGCACTGTCACTATGTTGAAATGAACTGTAGTTTGAGCTTTTCCCCTCTAGTTATTATATATCTTATTTGTGTCACTTATGTTACTTGTATATTATTTGTAATTCGTCCATTCCCCAAATATGTAACTGTATATTTTCAGCCTTCTGGCTGAAGCTCTTCAATAATAAACCGTTAATTATTATTATTATTATTATTATTATTATTATTATTATTATTATTATTATTATTATTATTACACACTATAATATAACTTTTCTATACATACACATAATACACATGCACACAGTAACATACACAAGCATACAAGATAAACAAGCATGTGATACACACAGTCACACAAGATATACACACATATATCACACATAAATACAAACACACGATATCATAATTCAAAAATCTACTACCATATACACAAACTCACACAGATACACTTCACATACAGACCCCACACACACACATACAAACACTTACATAAAAACACACAATGTACACACGATCAAAACAATGTATACACACGAACAAAAAAATTTATATTTTGGAACAATTTAACAACACAGACGATGCTTTAAATGTCATAAACACTTGCTAGAGCCTGTTTTATCCATAGTAATTTGTATATAATTCAAACAATGTGTGCGGGTTCTGGTTGGTTAGGTTAGGTTAGAGTTGGTTAGGTTAGGTTAGGTTAGGTTAGAGCCATAGGTGTAGTGATCATTTAGTAAATCATCGAACCTAATGTGTACAGATGCTTGTTTTTATCATGTGTACATATAACGTGTACATAATTATATTCTCAGCATCAATCTCAGGTGTGTGTGTGTGTGTGTGTGTGTGAGAACTCCCCATCCCGTCACGTCAGCATCTTTAAGAGATCGGGAAGTATAGTCACCGATGTCCCGATACCAACCCGGTACAGTCAGGTTGCAATCACGCCAAATTACAAGTCGACACCAACCCTGGCCCCAGCGAGCCATTATGGACCCTCCAGCCTCCTCCCGTTAAGGTGGGATTACCTGGAGGTGATTTATCGTAATCCATCTTGGTAATCGCCGAGGCCTAGGGTTGACAGCAATTAATTTTTTTTTTCTTTAAATTTGACATATTTTGGGAGAACTGTCAAACAGAAGTAAAATAAATATAGTTTTTTGTTTCTTGTCGATCATTTATTTGGGTCAGGTGTTAAAATGAGGTAAAATAACTGTTTATACTTAGTAAAGAATGCTAGGTGTGTGTGTGTGTGTGTGTGTGTGTGTGTGTGTGTGTGTGTGTGTGTAATATTCATGTCTCGGGTAAGTTTGAAGTTGTATATTGATGTGAGGACTTTACATACATATATACATACATACATACATATATACATACATACATACATACATACATTTCTACTCTTGATTTTATACAACCAGCCTCACCTCTCCTACAACTACAACAACCACCACCACAACAACCACCACCACCATCAACAACCACAACAACCACCACCACAACAACCACCACATCAACAACCACAACAACCACCACCACCACCACCACCACCACAACAACCACAACAACCACCATCAACAATCACCATCCAATCCCCCACCATCACCATTACCCCTCCCACCCCCACACTCCCCCACCCCCCAAGACCCTGTCAGCAGGTGAGTGACAGATAAGACGTCAAACAGGGTACTCTATAATCATCCCCCTCCCTCCCCACCCTCCCTCCCTTCCTTCCTTCCCCCATCCTTCTTCACAATTTTCCTCCTTCCCGCCCTCCTTTCTCCTTCTTTCCTCTTTCATATATATCATCCTTCCCTTCCTTCCTCTCTATCTTCCCTCCTACCTCCCCCCCCCCCCTACGTCCCTCTCTTCTGGGTGTGGGTTCAGAAAGTTGTGTTAGTTTAAAATTTTCCCACATAATCGGCTCCCTGGCACGGCCCTCCCTCACCCCTACACCTCCCTCCCTGGCATAATGTACACCTGTCATAATGTAACACCTGTCATGATGTAACAACTGTCAATGTTAACACCTGTCATAATTTAACACCTGTCATGATGTAACACCTGTCATAATGTAACACCTGTCATAATGTAACACCTGTCATAATGTAACACCTGTCATGATGTAACAACTTATGTTACACCTGTCATACTGTAACAACTGTCATAATGTAACACCTGTCATAATGTAACACCTGTCATACTGTAACAACTGTCATAATGTAACACCTGTCATAATGTAACACCTGTCATAATGTAACACCTGGCATAATGTAACACCAGGCATAATGTAACACCTGTCATAATGTATCACCTGTCATAATGTAACAACTATCATAATGTAACACCTGTAATCATAATCACCAGAGCTTCCCAGGACAAGAGGGACATAAACGCCCATCTCCAGACAGGTAAAAGAAACACCTTTAGAATTATTCAGTACACAGGCACGGGCTTCGAATCCTTCCCCCCCTCTAGTGGCTTATCATGAAGCAGTGATGGGTGATAAGAGCTATCTCTAACAAGGGGCACCAACCATCACCGTAAGGTTTGTTGACCTCTTGAACGTCGTGACAGCTAGGTTATAGGTTAGGGTTGGGTAGGGTAGGGTAGGGGTAGGAGTGGGGCAGGACAGGGTAGGGCGGAACAGGGTAGAACAGGACAGGGTAGGAGCAGGACAGGGCAGGGCAGGGCAGGGCAGCATGTTTTAAGATAGCATAGATTGAGTTAAACCTCATAAGCAGTGGTAGCAAATGCCAATTATGACGTCACTATCCAATTACACGTCTCGACCAATCGGATAAAACGTCTTCTTCTGCTTACAACGCAAGACGCCATTACCTGGATGATCTTATAGCGAAAACCAACACCACACAGTGTAATAATCAGAGACTAACTTACATACATACATACATACTTGCTTCGTGTTTTGTGTGTGTGTGTGTGTAACAATGGATAAGAAAATAATACAACTATTCAATAATATACAGAAATACATTATATACAAAGACAGAATAAGTTTATGAGAGAATACTTGTGTTACAGAACGTCTAATGGCCGGCCGCGTCACTCACCCACAGTAGCTGGGAACCTGAGTCAGATACGAGCAAGTTTTTATTTTTTGGAGGTCTTTTTCTTACGTAAATTCCAGCACTTGATTCGTGGATATGGTGAGGTGACTTACTCTCAGGTGGTGTGTGTGTGGGTGTGTGTGTGTGTGTGTGTGTGTGTGTGTGTGTGTGTGTGTGTGTGTCATCCCCCTTAACTGATAATCCTCTTCCTAATATCGTCCATCAACCCCTCGTCCACATCCTCTCCTCCCCCACCATACCCCCTCCACCATACCCCCGCCACCATGACTCTCCACCACCATGACTCCACCACTACCTCAACTAAAACCACTTCCCTCCCGGTAAATATCTTCCTTTTCTGGCATCTCCCCATTCCATCAACAACACCTTCCGTCTCCTCCTCCCTTCCCCCTCCTAAGAAAAAAACGAACACGACAAGAGAACCAGAGTAAACAAACACACACACATCTCATAGTGGCCACACCCCCCCACACACACACATCTCATAGTGGCCACCCCCCCCACACACACATCTCATAGTGGCCACCCCCCCACACACACATCTCATAGTGCACAACCCCCACACAATCTCATAGTGACAACCCCCACACACATCTCATAGTGGCCACAACCCCCCCACACACACACACATCTCACAGTGGCCACAACCCCCCACACACACACACATCTCATAGTGGCCACCCCCCACACACATATGCCCCCACATCTCATAGTGGCCACAACCCCCCCAACATCTTGCCCCCCACACACACATCTCATAGTGGCCACAACCCCCCACACACAACATCTCATAGTGGCCACCCCCACACACACACATCTCATATGAACCCCCACACACACTCTCATAGTGGCCACACACACACACATCTCTGTACCCCACACACACATCATGTGCCCCCCACACACACATCTCATAGTGGCCACAACCCCCCACACACACACACATCTCATAGTGGCCCCCCACACACACACACACATCTCATAGTGGCCACAACCCCCCACACACACACATCTCGGCCCCACACACCACATCTCATAGTGGCCACAGCCCCCCACACACACACATCTCATAGTGGCCACAACCCCCACACATCTCTGGTGCACAACCCCCACACACACATCTCATAGTGGCCACAACCCCCACACACACATCTCATAGTGGCCACAACCCCCCCACACACATCTCATAGTGTACAACCCCCCACACACACATCTCAGGGCCCCACACACACACATCTCATAGTGGCCACAACCCCCCCACACACACATCTCATAGTGGCCACAACCCCCCACACACACATCTCATAGTGGCCACAACCCCCCCCCACAACACACACATCTCATAGTGGCCACAACCCCCACACACACATCTCATAGTGGCTACCCCCCCACACACATCTCATGTGGCCAACCCCCACAACACATCTCCCCACACACACACATCTCTATGGCCACAACCCCCCCCACACACACATATAGTGCCACAACCCCCACACACACATCTCATAGTGGCCTAACCCCCACACACACATCTCATAGTGGCCTCCCCCACACACACACACACACACCAACCATCTCTGTGAGTTTCCTAAAAGCTCGGCGCCTATCTGAGGGCCAGCCGAAAATTTATCCCTATTGTGTAGTAACAATGGGTGAGGTTTGATATCTGCGGTGATGGGGAGAGATTGCATGGGGAGGAGGGAGAGGAGGAGATGGGGGGAAGGGAGAGGGGAAGGGGAGGAGGGGGATGGGAAGGTGAGGTGGGTGAGAAAAAAATATGATGGGTGTAGTTGTGTATGGGAGAATAAGAGAGAGAGAGAGAGAGAGAGAGAGAGAGTCGAGGGTCATAAATTTTGTGAGTGACAGAAAACCTTGGTCTTCTGCCTTCTCCTCCACCACTACCACCACCATCGTAACCACCGCCACCATTATCACAACAACCACATCACCACCATCACCACCCCAAGGTCATCTCCTCCCTCAACCAGTGCCATCAATTTCAACCATTCAACAACACTCCAGGACCATCAACTCCTATCATCAATTCATAGGATTTAGTGACATTATTCTTATACTGTAATCAAATTGTGTCATCAACTGAACAACATATATACAAACACCTCAACTAGTGTCATCAATTCCCAACCATTCAACATCACTCCTCAACCATAAGTCATCAATTCACATAAGACTCATGACATCAACAGCCTCCTAGCAATCAACGTCATCAATTCATCAACAATGACCTCAACTTGTGACATCAATATGGTGACTTCAACAATGACCTCAACTTGTGACATCAATTATGGTGACTTCAACAATGACCTCAACTTGTGACATCATTATGGTGACTTCAACAATGACCTCAACTTGTGACATCAATATGGTGACTTCAACAATGACCTCAACTTGTGACATCAATATGGTGACTTCAACAATGCATTTCTTCTGACAAATCTAATATATTTTATACCTTGAGTCTTATTATACGTGTGTGTGTGTGTGTGTGTGTGTGTGTGTCTGTGTGTGTTATGAGGTTGACTTTTGTTCATTACACACACTGCCCTAGTCTCTATCCCCCTGTTCAATCAACTCATTATAATCTCCCCATTCCTCTAACCTCCCCTATCTATCCTCATCCTACCTACACCATTCCCACCTCCCATAACCTATCCCCTTGAAACCTCCTTGTCTCCCTCCTCCTCCTAACCCTTCCCTCTACCTCCTCCCCACAGTCAAAATCCGGTCTGCTAGTATCAAACATCAACCCTGTACAGTATATAAAAGGCTAATTATTGCAGTATAAAGTGGACGGCTGAGGTAGTCGACGTGTGTGGTCTCTCAACAGCGAGGAGCCAGACAGATGTGATTTAAACCTGGCGTGTTTACGTTTTGTGCCCGGAATAAAGCCCTCATCAGAAATGCATTCACAGGAGCACCTCTCGATGCATGCTCTCGACTCTTAAATCTTGTATATCTGCCGCTGAATAACACAAACGTCAAATGAATCAGTGGAGAGGGGAGGGGGTGGGGGTGGGTGTGGGTGTGTTTTGTAGGGAGTGTGTTTTTGTTGGTGTGTGTGTGTGTATGTGTGTGTGTGTGTGTGTGTGTGTGTCAGATGTTTGGAGGATTCAAATTCATAATATTTCGAGACATTGTTTGATATGTTTTCTTATGGGTGGGAGTAAGGAGTCGACCCTATCCTCCTCCTCGTCTTCCTCCTCGTCTTCCTCCTCCTCGTCTTCCTCCTCCTCCTCCTCCTTGTTATCAGTCTCAAGTTATTAGGTTCAGGTTTTCTTTAAGAATTATTACTTCACTTTTTTATTTATCAACGTCGATATTGACCTTATCTTATCACACACAACCTTACGAGTACACCAACTTCTTACTGGATGATTTAAACACACACACACACACACACACACACACACACACACACACACACACACACACACACCATCCAAAATCATAATGTACACAAACATCAGATAAGTGTACACCCCTCATGAGCAACTAAACAAGTCACACCCCCAAGTGTGTGTGTGTGTGTGTGTGTGTGTGTGTGTGTGTGTGTGTGTGTGTGTGTGTAGGCTTCAAATAATAATGTGTTGAGACGGTGATCCAAGTATTGTTGTGGTGGGTGATCCTTCCTCTACTCTTTTTCTTCCTCCTCCTCTCTTCCTCCTCCTCCTCTCTTCTTCCTCTACTTTCTTCCTCCTCATCCTCTCTTCTTCCCTCCTCCTCCTCTTCTTCCTCCGCCTCCTCTCTTCTTCCTCTTCCTCCTCCTCTCCCTCTCCTCTCCTCCTCTTCCCTCTACCTTTTCTTCCTCCTCCTCTACCCTTTCTCCTCCTCCTCCTCTCCTCTCTTCTTCCTCCTCCTCCTCCTCCTCTTCTTCCTCCTCCACCCTGGCTATCTCTTTACCATCAGTCTTAAGCTACAATTCAGGTTTCGTTCTAAAGAATTAATACCTAACTGTTTATTGATTATCACCAAAATGAATCAGTGGTGTGTGTGTGTGTGTGTGTGTGTGTGTGTGTGTGTGTGTGTGTGTGTGTGTGTGTGTGTGTGTGTGTGTGTGTGAGAGCAACCTCCTTTCTACTAACAACAAAAAACCTCGAACACTACACACACACACACACAAAACACTCACACAAAAACGCACATACCAGTTACTCTTTCCCTCGACAGCCACGTAAGACAGTCATAAGACAGCCATAAGACAGCCTGCAGTCATAAGACAGCCATAAGACAGTCATAAGACAGCCATAAGACAGCCCGGTGATACAAAATCCAGGTAACTGTACTAGACGGACGCGTTACCTGTCTAAAGCTGTACAGGGTCGAGTACTCCCTAGTGCACTGTCTCGTCTGCTGTTCAACCTGTCTGCTGACCTGTCTTCCTGCTGTTCAACCTGTCTACTTACCTGTCTTCCTGCCGTTCAATCTGTCTACTTACCTGTCTTCCTGCTGTTCTACCTATCTGCTTACCTGCAACTGCTGTCTACATATTACCTGCTGACCTGTCTGACTGCTCCTCCGGATAGTAAAGTGCCCAGTTTAGTCTTTAAGTGAGATTTAATCATTAACACGACAAGGGCTATTACACCTCTTTTAACACACACACACACACACACACACACACACACACACACACACGATATGACAACATTCCAAACTGACATAATTATCCTAACGTATGTGTGGACATGTGATACAGAGATTACGGAACAACACAACGGAGCAGAGTCCAAAAATGTGCACACAGATGTTCCTTATTAGAGGCTCGAGAACACGTATGGCTTCTGGTCGTCCGGGGTGAGAGGAATTGAATTGCATATGAAGGTGTGGGTGGGTGACCTGTCTGGGGCCACCACCACCCACAGGTGTTGTCTCAGTCACAGGTGTTGTCTCAGTCACAGGTGTTGTCTCAGTCACAGGTGTTGTCTCAGTCACAGGTGTTGTCTCAGTCACAGGTGTTGTCTCAGTCACAGGTGTTGTCTCAGTCACAGTGTTGTCTCAGTCACAGGTGTTGTCTCAGTCACAGTGTTGTCTCAGTCACAGGTGTTGTCTCAGTCACAGGTGTTGTCTCAGTCACAGGTGTTGTCTCAGTCACAGGTGTTGTCTCAGTCACAGGTGTTGTCTCAGTCACAGGTGTTGTCTCAGTCACAGGTGTTGTCTCAGTCACAGGTGTTGTCTCAGTCACAGGTGTTGTCTCAGTCACAGGTGTTGTCTCAGTCACAGGTGTTGTCTCAGTCACAGGTGTTGCATCTATGACTCATCTTCACCCAGCTGGTACCCCACACATCCACCTGACCGTTACGTCACACCATAACACCTGCCCGTGACGTCACACCATAACACCTGCCCATGACGTCATTAGTGTTCTCCAGAGCCTAATACTGTTAGATATTACTGTTACCGTTACGTATTACTGTTGCGTGTTATTGTGACGTGTTACTCTTACGTGTTACTCGTACGTATTACTGTTACGTATTACTGTTACGTGTTACTGTTACGTATGTGGAACTCAAAACACACACAAACACACAAACAAACACACACACACACACACAACAAAGTTTATAACCTTATATTACAACAAAAACCAATATAACATAATATAACATAGGAAGACCTTGGCTAATTTAAGCACAGCTAACATGAGCTCAGTAAACACAACCTTACTTAACACAACACAACCTAACTTAACACAACACAACCTTACTTAACACAACACAACCTAACAACACAACACAACCTTTAACACACAACACAACCTTACTTAACACAACACAACCTAACTTAACTTAACCCAACACAACCTAACCTAACCCAACACAACACAACCTTGCTAACACAACACAACCCTAACACAACACAACTTTACTACACAACCTTACAACACAACACACCAACTACAACACAACACAACCTTTACAACACAACCTTACTTTACCTTACAACACATCACCTAACTTAACACAACACAACCTTACTTAACACAACCTTACTTAACACAACACAACCTAACAACACAACACAACCTTACATGAACACAACACAACCAACTTAACACAACACAATATTTAACATAACACACCAACCTTACTAACACAACACAACCTATTAACAACCTTACTTACAACACAACACAACCTAACAACACAACACAACTTACTTAACTACAACACAACCTAACAACACAACACAACCTTACTTAACATAACCTTAACACACAACCCTAACAACACAACACAACCTTGCTTAACACAACCTTACTCAACACATCACAACTAACTTACAACACAACCTTACTTAACACAACCTTTCTAACACAACACAACCCTAACACAACTCGCCTTACTTAACACAACACAACCCTATCCAACACAACACAACCTAACCTAACACAACACAACCTTACTTAACACAACCTTACTTAACACAATACAACCTAACCCAACACAACACAATCCTTAACTAACACAACCTTACTTAACACAACCTAACCCAACACAACACAACCTTACTTAACACAACATAACTATATAAGATTAAGTGGTCGTAGCTTATGGGTAGGAGTGGGCTGGGGAGAGGGTGGGCGGGAGCGGGGAGAGGATGGGCGGGGGGGGAAGGTGGGCGGGGGAGAGAGGGAGGTGGGGAGGGAGGAGGAGGTGGTCTGGCATGAGATGTGGTAGAGTGGGAGTGTGGTGGGTGTGTGTGGATGGTGTGGGTGAGTGTGGATGGTGTGGGTGAGTGTGGGGTGTGGTGGGCGGGTGTGGGGTGTGGGTGGGGTGGATGGTGTGGGTGAGGGATGGTAGTGGGCGGGGTGGATGTGTGGGCAGGGGTGGATGGTGTGGGCGGGGTGGATGGTGTGGGTGGTGTGGATGGTGTGGTGGGGCGGATGGTAGTGGGCGGGGTGGATGGTGTGGGTGGATGGTGGTGTGGATGTGGAGTAGGGTGGGGTGGGGTGGATGGGTGTGGTGGGGTGCATTGTGGGTGGGATGGGTGTGTGGTGGGCGGATGGGTGTGTGGGCTGAAGTGTCGTGGATGGGTGGTTGAAGTGGGCGTGAGGTGGGTGGGGGGGTGGTGGCGATGGGTAGGGAGGTGGTGGCGATGGGGAGGTGGGTGGAAGATGGTGGTGGACGGGGAGGATGGTGGTGGGCGGGGTTGGGAGGATGGTGAGTGGGCGGGGTGGGGAGGGTGGTGGACGGGAGGATGGTGGTGGGCGGGTTGGGAGGATGGTAGTGGGCGGGGTGGGGAGGGCGGTGGCGGTGGGTGGTGAGTGGGTGGGGAGGTGGTGGGGTGGGCGGATCAGGATGGGTAGTAGTGAGCGGGGAGGATGATGGTGGTGGGCGGGTGGGTGGTGGTGGGCAAGGTGGGTGGTGGTGGTGGGCAGGGTGGGTGGTGGTGGTGGACAGGTGGTTGGTGGTGGGCGGGTGGTTGGTGGTGGGCGGGGGTGGTTGGTGGGTGGGCGGGGTGGTTGGGTGGTGGGCGGGTGGGTGGTGGTGGGCGGGGTGGGTGGTGGTGGGGGTGGTGGTGGGCGGGTGGGTGGTGGGCGGGTGGGTGGTGGTGGGGGGTGGGTGGTGTGGTGGGCGGGGTGGTGGTGGTGGTGGGCGGGTGGGTGGTGGTGGGCGGGGTGGGTGGTGGTGGGCAGGGGTGGGTGGTGGTGGGCGGTGGGTGGTGTGGGTGGTGGTGGGCGGGGTGGGAGGGGTGGGTGGTGGTGGTGGGCAGGTGGGTGGTGGTGGGCAGGGTGGGTGGTGGGGGTGGCGCCGTTATCACCACAACACCGGCTATGCAAGTAAGACGGCAATAATCCAAGCGCGCTCCTCCGGCCCTATCAGTCCCCTGGCGAGGATCTGGCGATAACAGATAAGCCTTATCTCTGCCAGGGCCACGTGGTCGAGGCGGGCTAGCTGTCTCCAGGGGCAGGCACGGCCTGGGGTGAAGGGGAGGAGGGGTGAGAGAGAGGGGGGAGAAGTGGGGGGCGAGGTGGAGGAGGTTACAGCGGAGGAGGAGAGACGGAAGGAAGGAAGGAGGGAGAGAAGGGAAGGTGGTGAGGGTTAGAGGAGGGCGAGAGGGAGAGAAAGTGAGGTAGGTGCGGGAGGGAGAGGGGCGAAGGACGGGGAGGTTAGAGAGGGGGGTAGAGTGAGGGGAAGTGGTGAGGCAGCGGTGTTGAGAGGAGAGGAGTCATAGTGTGTTCTGGAAGGAAGGGGAGAGAGAAAAGGGAGGAGAGGAAGAGGGGGGGAGGAAGGGAGGGGAGGGGAAGAGGAGGAGGAAGGGAGGGGGACAACAATGACAGGAGTTGTGGTGGCGTTGGCAGTGATGGTGATTGTTATAGGTAGTGGTGTGTGGTGGAAATAAATGAGGAGAACGAGAAGAGCGGGGGTGAGGAAAGAAGAGGAGGAAGAAGAGGAGGGAGAGGAAGAGGAGGAGGAGGAAGAGAAAGGGAGGAGGAAGAAGAGGGGGAGGACGAAGAGGAGGGTGAGGAAAGAAAGAGGAGAAGGGGTGGAAGAAAAGGAGGAGGAGGAAAGAGAAAGAAGGAGGAGGAGGAAGAGGGTGAAAGAGAGGAGAAGAAAGAGGAAAGAGGACGAAGAAGAAGAGAACAATAAGCTGATATGACTGAAGACAATAATAGAAATGAAGAATAAAACATCCTCACCCCACACACCTCACCCCCCTCACACCTCACCCCCACACACATCACCCCCACACACACCCACCCCCCACACACCCCACCACCCCACACACCCCACCCCACACACCCCCACCCCCCACACACCCCACCCCACACACCCCACCCCACACACCTCACCACCCCCCACACACATCATCACCCCCACACACATCACCACCCACACACAACTCACCACCCCACACACCCCATCACCCCCACACACCTCACCACACACCCCATCACCCCCACACACTTCACCCCCACACACCTCACCACCCCACACACATCACCCCACACACCTCACCCCCCCACATTTCACTTCCCCACACCACCCCCACACACACATCATCACCCCCCCACACATCATTTCCCCACACACATCACCACCCCACACACACTCACCACCCCCACACACCTCATCACCCCCACACATCACCCCCCACATGCCTACCACTCCACACACCTCACCCCCACACATCACACCCACACACACTCATCACATCATCACCCCCACACACACTTCATCACCACCCTTCACACTCATCACCACCCCACAATCACTACCACCACACACACACACCCCACACACTCATCACTCCACACACTTCACACCCCACACACACTCATCACTACCCCCACACACATCACCACACACACCTCATCACTCCCCACACAAACATCCCTCTGTACCACCCACTAGTTCATCACATATCATCATCATCATTATTATTATTATTATTATTTATTAAAACCTTCCCAGGAACAGGATAAAAAGAACGTACACAAATCGTTGAAAAATCATATCATTGTCAACATTATCATAAACACACACACACACACACACACACAAGGACAGCGCAAAATGGCCGCCTTCTTCGGTTACGTCAGCGAAGCATAAAAATACCTCCACTGATAACAGGACGATAAAGGCAGATGTTATCACCATAAATATTGAAGAAATTCTCCTCTTTTATCCTCACTTGTCTAGAGTGTTGCCAGATGGTGACAGCCCGACGAGTCATGTGTTGAGTGAGTCACGTGGTGTGTGGGGTGTGTGTGTGGTGGTGGTGTGTGTGTGGGGTGTGTGTTGGTGGGTGGGTGGGTGGGTGTGGGTGGGTGGGTGTGGGGTGGGTGGGTGGGGTGGATGGTTGGGTATGTGTGTGTGTGTGTGTGTGTGTGTGTGGGCGGGTGTGTGGGTGTGTGTGTGGTGTGTGGGTGTGTGTGTGTGTGTGTGATGATGGTTGGGTGTGTGTGTGTGCCTGTGGTGGTGGGTGTGGGTGGGTGGGTGGATGGTTGGGTATGTGTGTGTGTGTGGGTGGGTGGGTGGGTGGGTGTGTGGGTGGGTGTGGGTGGATGGTTGGGTATGTGTGTGTGTGTGGGGGTGTGTGGGTGTGTGGGTGGGTGGTGGGTGGGTGGGTGGATGGTTGGGTGGGTGGGTGGATGGTTGGGTATGTGTGTGTGTGGGTGGGTGGGTGGGTGGGTGGGTGTGTGGGGTGGGTGTGGGTGGATGGTTGTGTGTGTGTGCCTGGGGTGGGGTGTGGGGTGTGTGGGTGGGTGGGTGGGTGGGTGGGTGGATGGTTGGGTATGGGTGGGGTGGGTGGTGGGTGGGTGGGTGGCGGGTGGGTGGGTGGGTGGATGGGTGGGTATGTGTGTGTGCCTGTGGTGGGTGGGTGTGTGGGTGGGTGGGTGGGCGGTGTGGGTGGGTGGGTGTGTGTGGGTGGGTGTGTGGGTGGGTGGGTGGGTGGGTGATGGTTGGGTGGGGTGGGTGGGTGGGTGGGTGGGTGGGTGGGTGGGCGGGTGTGTGGGTGGGTGGGTGATGGTTGGGTATGTGTGTGTGTGTGGTGGGTGTGGGTGGGTGGGTGGTGTGGGGGTGGGTGGATGGTTGGGTATGTGTGTGTGCCTGTGGTGGGTGGTGTGGGTGGGTGGGTGTCAGTGTCTGCCTGTGTCTGAATTGAATTGAATTGAGAGTTTATTTAGCCAGAAACAACACAGATACAGAGTGGATAATAATAACAATATTAACATGGCTGAGCCAGTTGAGAACCTGAGCTGCACCTGATATATGCGATACATTTATCTCAAGGAAGTATTATAACATTTAGTATCATCTGGAATAGTACAATAGCATGGTAGTAATAAGAACATCTCATAATGTTACTACGGTTATCACTTCAATATTTATTTATTTTATTATATACTTTTTTATTATTATTATTGTTTTGTTTATTTATTTATACATACATATACACACACACACATATACATATAAATTACAGTGGAATTTAAAAACATAAGTATAATGGGGGAAGTACAACCTGGGCTGTACAGTAGTAAGGTTGAACAAGAGGACAGAGCTGTCAGAATTATGTCTAGTTGGCAATTATGTTTATTGCACTGGTAATTACTTATTTATTTACATGATAATTTCCGATAAAACGGATTTGGTGGTACAATGCAGGTACTGTAAATATAGTAAGTGTTACAAGAAATATTAATACTTAGACAATAGATATTTTTAAGAGATAATTTAAAGGAAGGGAGCGTAGTCTTTTGATGTGGGGGTAAGTTGTTCCACACCTTCACACCGTGATATTTTATGGAGGTCTGGGACTGAGAGCAGCGCATGGGGGTGGTCTTAGTAGCTCTGGGGGCCTTAAGTTGTATCTCTGATTATTCCGAACTGGATGTAATTATTGTCAAGCAAATGATTGATAGATTTGTAAACAAAGAGGCACAGCAGTGTGTGTGTGTGTGTGTGTGTGTGTGTGTGTGTGTGTGTGTGTCTGTGTGTGCGTGTCTGTGTGTACAGGGGGAGTGTGACGCCTCGGTTCATAACTTTCGTTCATAGTCACGAAAAGTTTATTAGTCATCCGCCTTCTACTGACTAGTTTGTATGTATGTATGTATGTATGTATGTATGTATGTATGTATGTATGTATGTATGTATGTATGTATGTATGTTAGGCCTTCACGTGTAGTTTTATTTCTCCTTTATTGTTTCTTTGTGTCTATCTTTTCAATGTTGGTTTATAAGTTAGGCTGCCCATAAAAAAAGGTTAACATTTAAGGATGAATGAGGTGAAATAAAAACAACACGCATATCGTACGCCCGCCAAGCCCTCATGGGGGTGCACTAGTGACAACTGGGAGCCGCCTGAGTTATACCAGATGTCCCAAATTATCGTACTGCACAGGAGAGGACAAGATTGGCAGCAAAGGTGAAATGGGGTCAAGAGAGTCCATTTTTTTTCAATCATACGCCCGCCAGTACGGTTTACGTCAGAGAAGCGTGAAACCAGACGTCTCAAACTACCGTACAGTACTGGAACGGTGACAGGCCTAGTAGTAATGGTAGGCACGTAGAGAGAGAGAGAGAGAGAGAGACTACACTGGTTATAGCATGGCCACAAGCACTGAGGAACGTACTCACACAAGCACGGTCTGTCACGTCACCTGGTAACACTGGCCAGGCTCCCAACGTTAATATAAACATGAATTTTATTACCGTTCTGGTTCATCTCCACCACCACCACCACTCACTACCACCAACCACTACAACCACCTCCACAATTACCACCACCACCACCTCCACCACAAATTGGTCTCTCCACATCACTATAAAAATCGTTTACCCTTACATGCGTTAAATCCCTTAAAATGTACTACAAACTTTACATGACTACTACACACATACACACACACACACACACACACACACTACTACTACTACTACTACTACTAATAACTACTACTCCCCCCCCCCACACACACACACTCCCACTCCGCCCACACACTCCCTTACACCCCCTTCCTCCCACACACACCACTACACCTCATACCTGTTCTTCAATAAAACTCTGAGAGAGAGATGAAGTGTCCAGATTGTGCCGTCCGCTACGTGAACCACCTTGAAAAAAAATAACCTGTCCCATTAAACTCATTATCTACCTTATACTTAACTCTTTTATTAATATTCTTTTTTTTTCATTATCAAAATTTATTCTTTAGTTTATTTTTATTATTATTATTATTATTTTTATTATTATTCATTCTTTCCTTAAATCTAAATATCCACCTTATACTAATACAACCACCCACCTACCACACTTATACTCTACCCACACCCTCATACCCACTCCTAATACCCACTTACTTCTACCCATCACCCAAAAACATTATACCTCTCACCAGGTTTCATCAACACCCCCCCTCTCTCCTCCATCCCATCTTACCTGTCCTCCTCCTTCCCACTCTCCTCCATCCCTTCCCTTCCCTTTCCTTTCCTCTCCCCCTCCCTTCTCCCCCCCCCCATCCCTCCCCTCTCTCTCTTAAGAAACTCGTAAGTCCACTATGTTTGATACAATCCTACAACCTGCCCACAGTCTCTCCTCAGGTTGCCTTAACTAGAAGCAACAGATAATTCAGGTGTATTTACGTAAATAAAATACTGTTAACAGATTTTATTTTCTTCTTAATGAAACTTTTAAACTTTGGGGGTATATTTTTTGGGGGGGTAGGGGAGGTATTTTTAATGATATGTCTAAACTATAAAAGTATTATATAGTTTGAAAGTATTTTATAATTATAATCGATCAGTAATTAACAAAGTATAGAATTTAGGTATTTTGTTCATAAAAAATATTGTTTCATTGATTTCATCCTTAAAAAAAAGTTTGTAATAATTTTAACATCTTACAAGAAAAAAAATATATAAAAAGTATTTAAAATTCTAACTCCAACACAAATTAACAAAAACAACATCATAAAAACAGTTGACACTCAGCTTAATCTCTCCATTAACTCTTCTTATACCACAACTTTCCTCACAACCAAAATGCAAACAAAACATTAAAACAAAACAATAACAAACCTTCCAAAAACACAAGGTTAAATATGGCAGAGAGAGAGAGAGAGAGAGAGAGAGAGAGAGAGAGAGAGAGAGAGAGAGAGAGAGAGAGAGAGAAGGTACAGCATCTCAAAATTGTAATATGGCTGTTGGAGAATGACCTAATTACCTGTGTAAAAAAATTAAAGGTGTGTTGGCCAGGGCGTGTCCCCCAGCTGTCATGAGGGACGGACACCACCTCCCACCCTGTTGACGCCCCCCCCTCTACGACGACATAAAGGGAAGTCCTCTGATAGAAGATTGGGTTGGAGCCTGGAGGGAGGGGCGTAGGGGCGTAGAGAAGGGGCGTAGGGGAGGGAGGGGCGTAGGGGGGACAGCATGATGGGGATACGACCTAGGTCCAAGGGCATGATATAGGACAGTGACAGGAGCAGGACCTGGAGTAATAATATCGAAAAGAAAACGTACGGAGACAGACAGAGACAGACAGAGACAGACAGAGGCACAACTGAGGGGGGGATAAACAGAGATAAACAGAGATAAACAGAGATAAACAGAGATAAATAAATGAAAATAAAGGAGAGAGATAAGAAACAAGATATAATAACGGAGAAAAACAAAATATAAAAGAAAGATGTTAAGATAAAATGGATAACTGAGGAAGAGGGAGAGCATAAGAGGAAGGAAAGGAAAGAAGGGGATAAGGAAGAAACACACGAATGAGGAGGAAAAAAGAAGATAAATATGACAATAAAAACAAAAGTAACAAAAATAAACATATTACGAATAAAAAAAAAAAAAGTCCTAATTAACTTGATAAACCTTCATTAATTTGCTACATCACCTTAATCCACCTCCAGCATTGTTAAAAATGACCTTCAATTGTTAAAATCTTTATAATTAACTCTGATAACATTATGGTCAGGATGTTACATTAGGAAAGTTTACATAAGGCTGTTTAATATAGCTGTAACTCAAGGCGTTATCTCATGTCAGTTTGTCATGTCATGTTCAGTTTAGTTTTAGCTTGTCATGTTAATTTAGCTTATGTTAGTGTAGTTTGCCATGGCATTGTAGTTTATCATGTTAGGATAGCTTAGAAACCTTTCCATATTGTTAAGCTTTTCAGTAACTTCTCATCTCAGGATAGCTTGGATTTAGCTTGTAAGGTGTGATAGAGGTGGAGTGCACTCAGCTAAGTCCCTCATAGGTGGAGTGCACTCAGCTAAGTCCCTCATAGGTGGAGTGCACTCAGCTAAGTCCCTCATCCAGGCTACAGTGTGTAACTCACTCTGACAGATGACATCACACTGGCCAGTTTAATTATACATTGTCACTCAAGGGAAGGTGGGGGGGGAAGGAAGGGAGGGGTGAAGGAAGGAGGGGTGAAGGAGGGGAGAGGTTATGGAAGGTGGGGGTGAGGGAAGGAAGGGGTAAGGAAGGAGGAGAGGCAAGAAGGAGAGTGAGGGAAAGAGGGTGGATGAGGGAAGGGAGGGGGAAGGAAGGAGAGTGAGGGAAAGAAGGGGGGTGTGGATGAGGGAAGGGAGGATGAGGGAATAAAGGATGGAGGAAGGAAGGGGGGGTGAAGGAAGGGAGGGTGAGGGAATAAGGAGGGAGTGAAGGAAGGAGGGGTGGGGTGGAGGGAAGGTTGGAAAGGGGGGTGGTAAAAATAAAGAGAGAAGTCATGAAATAAAAGAAGGGGGAAGAGGAATAGAAGGTGTGAGATAAAGAAGGGAAGGGTTGGGGGAGATAAAGAGGGGAGAGGAGATGGTGACGCTGTAGGGGGAGAGGAGGGAGTGTTGCCAGGTGAGAACTTACAACAGGTGGGTTTAATGTTGGTTCATTTACGGCGGCGTTTATGATGTCACCTGATACTGAAGGTGCCTCCCCTTGTCTCCCCTCAACTGTCTCCCCCTCACCTGTCCCCCTCACCTGTACCCCTGTCTCCCCCTCACCTGTACCCTTGTCTCCCCATACCTCCCCCCTTGTCTCCCCCACCTGTCCCTTGTCTCGCCTCACCTGTCTCACCTGTCTCACCTGTCTCCTCTGTCTCCCCTTACCCCCCTGTCCCCATGTCTCCCCTCACCTGTCCCCTTGTCTCCCCTTACCTGTACCCCTGTCTCCCCTTACCTGTCCCCTTGTCTCCCCTCAACTGTCTCCCCTCACCTGTCCCCTTGTCTCCCCTTACCTGTACCCCTGTCTCCCCTTACCTGTCCCCTTGTCTCCCCTCACTGAATTTATAGACAGACAAACTAAGAGTGAATTATCGATACCTAAAATTCCAGTGCTGTATGGGTGGTGGGGGGGTGAAGAGGAGGCTGAGGGGGGGGGGGGTAGGGGGGGTAGTCCACCTTGAAGCTTTCCCTCCCCCCCACCCCCTTGCTTGTGTATATTCAAGAGCTAAAGACAAGATTTACAAACCTGGTCACGGAGATATGCTCTTTCAAGAAACCGTTAATCATTATTATTATTATTATTATTATTACACCACAACACCCGGTGTCTCCATGACCACGTGAGGTCCTTCATGTCAACACATACGGACGAGTTACTGAACCACGTGGCCCATAAGAACATAAGGAGTCTGCAATAGGTCGGTTGGTCTGTGCAGGGCAGCTCCTGTCGAGAGTTACTACCACTCCCTATCATCCATGAATCTATCCAGCCTCATTTTACAACTTTCCAGGGTTCCCGCACTTACTACAAAGTTGCTAAGCTTGTTCCACTCGTCTACCACCCTATTTGTGAACCAGTTCCTTCCTATCTCCCTCCTCAACCTAAACTTATCCAACTTGAATCCGTTGCTCCGAGTCCTATCCTGCTCGGATATTATAAGAACTTTATCTATATCCCCTTTATTGATTCCTTTCACCCACTTAAATACTTCTATCATATCTCCCCGCACTCTTCGTCTCTCTAGGGAATGCAAGTTTAGTTTCTTTAACCTATCCTGATATGGAAGGTTTCTAAGTCCCGGAATCATTTTTGTCATTCTTCGCTGCACCGACTCCAGTGAATTGATATCCATTCTATAATAAGGGCACCAGAACTGATCCGCATAATCGAGGTGCGGCCTGACTAGCGCAAGATATCGTTGCAATAAGACCTCTGCACTCTTATTACTTACACTTCTAGATGTAAAACCTAGTACTAAGTGATCTCACAAAGTATGGCAAGAGACCAGCCCAGGCCATCAGCTGCAAACTATAATAATTTGTATGTTCAATCCATGTTCCTTCTTCTTTTAGTAATGAAAGCTTTTGTTAAACGACCCACCCACCCCATGTCTTTGTGTGTAATAAGTCATTTTTGTCTAATGTATATTTTCTGCCTTCGGGCTACAGAACTTTTTCAATAAACCGTTAATTATTATTATTATTATTTATTTATTATTCATGACGTCAATCAGGTGCACGATATGAGTAGACTCGATAAAGACCCAACAAGAACAACACTAATAATAATAATAATAATAATAATAATAATAATAATAATAATAATAATAATAATAATAATAATAATAATAATAATAATAACAATAATAATAATAATAATAATAAAAAGAATATAATAACAAAAAGAATAATAAAGAGCAATAATAATAATGATAATAATAATAATAATAATAATGTAATAATAATAATAATAATAATAATAATAATAACAATAATACTACTAATACTAATAATAATAATAATATACTACTACTACTAATAATAATAACAACAAAAATAATCTAAATCGCAATTCCATTTATTCTCCTCACTTCTCGTCATTAACAGTCTATTACAG
>NW_024754652.1:282500-387500 GCF_018991925.1 Homarus americanus
CTCGTACAAACTCACTGTTCACCGTATGGTTCTTTGACGGCCCGGACACCATAGTCAGCCTGCTTTGATGATGAGGAGGGGAGGAAGTTTGGGTAAAGAAGGAGATGAGGGAAGTAGTAGAGAGGAACGGGAGATAGTTGGGGAGAAAATAGAAAAGAGAGAGAGAGAGAGAGAGAGAGAGAGAGAGAGAGAGAGAGAGAGAGAGAGACGCCAGGTAAAAGTTGAAATCGTAATATCAACTAATTACTTCCCTTATTATATATAACCTGAACAATTACTGGATATTAAACTGACTGTATTCTTGTTACTAATGACTGTTAATCTGTTACTGACTATAAACTGACTGTCTTTAATACTGTCGACTGAACCACTCTGCCACTGATGAACTAAACTGACTCATTACTATGACTGATGACTAAACTGACTCACTCTTAAGGGAGTTGTTCCTACTCACCTAAATCCCCCCTTCCAGGTAACACCTGCTTCTCCCCGCCCCTTCCCACACCTGCCCCCCGCCCCTCCTCCTGCCTGACTGTGACGACGAACAGATCACCTGTGAGCCCAGATCGCTTGGGCGTGCGAGCGTCAGATAGGCGTGTGTGTGCGTCAGATAAGTGTATGTATGTATGTATGTATGTATGTACGTGTGTGTGTACGTGTGTGTGTGGACTGTGTGTGTGTACTGTGTGTGTGTACTGTGTGTGTGTACTGTGTATGTGTGTGTGTGTGTGTGTGTGTGTGTGTGTGTGTGTGTGTGTATGTATGTATGTATGTATGTATGTGGAGGAGGGGTGGGATGGGCGCCAACAGCTGGGTATAGGGGTGTGGACATCAAATAGGTGTATGTGTGTATAAATGCCTGGACATAATGGCATCAAAGAAGCGTATGGGCATGACTGTGGGCGAGTTATGCAGACAGACAGACATGTGTGGGTATATGGGCATTAGAAGGAGGGATGTGTGGGCA
Organism: Homarus americanus; assembly: GCF_018991925.1. NCBI lineage: Eukaryota > Metazoa > Arthropoda > Malacostraca > Decapoda > Nephropidae > Homarus > Homarus americanus. The sequence goes on from NW_024754652.1 coordinate 283,468, forward strand.
TTAAAGGCGAGCGATAGGTTTGGGGGCACGCAAGGAGCGGTCAGCTGTGTGGAAAATCGTGTGTGGGCGTGCAAGCATTAAAGGTGCAAGTGAGGGCATATGGGCACCAATGGGATGTGTCTGGGCATGTGGGCAACATATGGGTATGTCTGGGCATGCAGTCATCAAGAGGAGGGGGGCGTGTGAGGAGGGGGGACGTGTGAAGTAGAGGAGGGGCATGGGGCGTCAGACGGGCGGGTGTGGGCGCAGACGAGGGAGCCAACGGGCGCCAGAGAGATGGTGCAGTATCGGTGATAAGCGAGTGAGGACGTGATTGGTCCAACGGGCGACGCCGATAAGCCGAGCCAGTCTGCAGCTCCCGATAACACCGCCGATAACACCGCGCGCCGGACACTTTAAGAGGGACGATCTGTCTCTGAATGTGTGCTGGATGCCACTACCCGGGGAGAGAGGGGGCGAGAGGGAGATAGAGGGGGCGAGGGAGGGGGGAGAGATGAGGGATGAGGAGGGTGGTAGAGGAGGAGGCTGAGGGGGGAGAGGGAGCGAGGAGGGATACCAGAGTACAGTAGAGGAGGGGGGGAGGAGGAGGGGGAGAGGAGGGGAGGAGAGGGGAGGAGAGAGGAGGAGGAGGAAATGGTGGGTTAAGTAGGGGAGATCGGAGACTGGAAGAAGAAGAAAAATAGCAGAAGTCATTGGTAAAAAAAAGTTACTTGTCATTTACGATAATATTATAGGACTAAGAGCAGGTAGAACATCCCTCTTGGTGGAAAAAAATAACAAAACATCCAACAGAACGCCTCGATGATGTTAGAAAACTTCAATCAAACTTGAGGATAAACTACTGTAGCCACCTGAAGCCACCTGTAGCCACGTGAAGCCACCTGTAGCCACCTGAAGCCACGTGAAGCCACCTGTAGCCACCTGAAGCCACCTGTAGCCACCTGTAGCCACGTAAAGCCACCTGAAGCAGCCTCCATCATCAGTCCAGTCCGTATTCAGATGACGTCAAGAGGAGGAGGAGGAGGAGGAGGAGGTCAACGCGGATGTGGGAGGAGAAGTGATGTTGATTTTACAATGGGTAGAAATTTTATACTTGACGTTTGTTTTTCTTTTGGTTCTAAGTATCGTTGAGTGAGTGAGTGAGTGAGTGAGTGAGTGAGTGACCTGTTGTCGTGGGTGGTAGGGGTGGTAGGGGTGGGTGGTAGGAGGGGGTAGTAGGGGTGGGGTGAGGGGTGGGTTATACTTGGGTGTGGTATACCTGACACGCCTCACCAATTGGGGATTCCTAAACATCAGAACACTTGTTTGATGGATCGAGGAGGAAAGGATGAGGGTGAGAGGAAGGGAGGGGAGAGGGAAGGGAGGAAGGAAGGGAGAGGGGGGAGGGGAGGGGGGAGGGAGGAGGGAGGGGAAATGGGGGAGGGGGGGGGAGGGAGGAGGGAGGTTAGTCAATCGTTGAGGATGACGTCTTTATATAGGCAGGTTTGTATTGTTTGTGTACAGGGGAGGGAGGGAGGGAGGGAGGGAGGAGGGACACGGTTAAAAAGATGGTTGCGGCCATATACCGTGCATGAGGGGCATACATGATCTTTGGTGTCAGGGAGAACACCAATATTAGCAATCGAGGTAGTTGCAACATTGCAAGTGAGGGCGGGGCGTGCACACTCTGGTCGTCACCGGGGAGGGAGGGGGGGAGGAACATCATTAAGACGTACAGACTGCAACATCAGTACACCAGCCCTCATATCTCACCAGACAGAGGATGTTAGAGCAGAGCAACATCCTGTGGGAGAGGCTGGCAGAGTGGAAACATCAGTCAGATGGATAGATTGTAGCATCAGTAACCTCACCTCCCCGCTCTCCTTCCTTCACTCACACGACAAGGTTTATGAGCACGGCCTCACCATGTATCCGGGTGAGACACACACACACACACACACACACACACACACACACACACACACACACACACACACACACACACACACACACACACACACACACCCCAGGAAGATGAGGTGCATAGATTGCAACATCAGTGCCCTCTACCCTACCCCTCTCACAAGGAGTGTGAGCGTTGGTGGAGCAGTGCCACATCCTGTGTGCTGGTGAGGGGTTGCAAGCTGCCTTATCTGGCGTGCCGCCCCCCGGGTGTTGATATCAGGGAGGCAAGGGCGCCGCGGCCGGGGTATCGCCTGATAACGGCGGTGCCGCGTCGCCCAGCCCACACTGCCAAGGCTTCACGCCCTCACACTCCGCCTCCCTCACACTCACTAATCCCTCCACTTACAATCACTTACGAGACTCGCTGAGCAGTTATCCGAGTTAAAATAAGTATCCACATGTTGTTGTTGTTCCCTCACGGCATAACACAGATACTAATCCTCCCGCCTAAAAGCGCCTTAATGAACAACCCCTTGGCTGTGGTGTGTCGTCAGGACAAAACTTCGGTCTTAACGTCGCGTCTAAGCTTCCGGCGGTGAATCTTAATCGTCAAAGAGAAGAAAGACTCTTTATAACCATCTATTATTTGCTACACTTTAAAATCCTGTTGTAAAATATACTCATTGTCGTCCACGAGTCCTTGGATCTTCACCACCACCAGCTGTAAATACGGGTTGTCTTAAGGTGGGCAGAGAGAGAGAGAGAGAGAGAGAGAGAGAGAGAGAGAGAGACCGTACATATTTACCGCTTTATCTGGTGATGGCAAAACGGGACATTAATCCTCAAACGCAGGCCGCCCATAACTCAGCCAGATATCATAAACCCTCGCCTTCATACCCCTGAATTAAGGCCTTATACCTCAAGCTGCAACGCGGGAAAATTACCCTAGATTGGAACCCGGAAACTGATCACTGCTGCGACAAGATCCCCGATTGTGTCCTCTCTCGGGGTTCCAATAATACTAATTCTCCCGCATGCTAATACCCCACACAGCTGCGACGCCGACCGCCCACCCGCCCACCCCCCCACCTCCTAAACTGTTCTCCCCAGGACGGCACACACACACACACACACACACACACACACACACACACACACACACACACACACACACACACACACACACACACACACACACACACACACACACACACACACACTCTCTCTCTTACCAGATCTAACCTCAAACATATCAGATAACAACTGACTAGCTGTATTTAGGAACCTTGAGGAGAAGTTAAAATAAGTTCAAATCTGCTTAAAAAAACAAAAACAAAAACACACATTATCCAAACATAAAACAAACCAAGCGAGAATAAATCTTCTTGACATGTTTGGTTCAGTTTTTTTTTTTCCTGTATCACTGCCAGACTGTTTAGTAACTCATGTCTCCTTCATCCTGGAAAACAATGACCAACCAAGGGGAGAATCGGAAGGAGGGAAGGTGGAGTAGGAAGGAAGGAAGGAGGGGAAGGTGCAGTAGGAAGGAAGGAGGGAAAGGGGAAGGTGACGGAGAGGGGGAAGGGAGAAAGCAGGAGGGGTAGGAAGGAAGGAGGGGGAAGGAAGGAGGGGAGGAAGGAACGAGGGGGAGGTAGAGGGAGGAAGGAAGGCGAGGAGAGGGGAAGGAGGTGGAGAGGGGAAGATGGGGGGGGAGAGGAGGGGGAAGGGGGGGTTGAGAGACCGACTAACATGTCTTCAGATTCTCAAAGATACGTATGTTAATTATATTTCCTTGTAACTGTGGGAAAGTCTCCGTGCAAATTCAACGCCATTTTTACCCCCATGCCATAATAAGTTTGGGTTAGGTTAGGTTTAGGGAAGATTAATATATACCAAGTTAGGTCAGGTCAGGTCAGGCTGGGTTAAGTTAGGTCACGTTATGTTAATACATCATGTTAGGTCAGGTTGGGTTGGGTAAACTTAGATCAGGTCAGGTCAGGTTGGGTTAGGTTAGGTCGCGTTATCTTAATATATCAAGCTAGGTCATGTCAGGTTAGGTTAAGTTAGGTCAAGTTAAGACAGCGGAACCTTTGAAAACGTAGGATCTAGGACACAGAAGAGACAGGTTGTATACTTGTATTTAACCCAGTTCTAAACACTTCAACAGTTGTAGTCATTAGGGTCAGTTTATACTCTAAAGAACAACATTATTGAACTACCTATGTGAGACCAGGAGTATGGTGAGGCAACGGGCCATACTAACCACTACCTTCTAAAGAAGTCTTGTTACTGGCCCTGTCACACACACACACACACACACACACACACACACACACACACACACACACACACACACACCTATGATATATTGTTATACCTTGACTTGTTATACACACTTCCAGCATCTCTCTCTCTCTCTCTCTCTCTCTCTCTCTCTCTCACCACCACCCACGCTGCTCACCCCACCCCCCCTTATTTCCTGTGTCCCCTCACACGACCCCCCACACAGCTGATACTATGGGTATAGTCATCATGGTTGGCGCTGATCACCTCCCAGGATGTGAGAGAGAGTCGAGGGGGGGTGAGATAAATCCCGGGGGGGTATTGAAGTGGTTGAGAGAGAGAGAGAGAGAGAGAGAGAGAGAGAGAGAGAGAGAGGTGTAGACATATGAAAGGGTTAGAAAAGGTTGAAAGAAAAGGGCGTAAAGTTAGGTTAAGATCAGAATAGGGTGAAAGGATTAAGGGTATAAGAGACGTAAGATGAAGGAAAGTGCAGTAGGTCTATTGGTCCATACTACGCAGCCCTATTTACACCAACTCCTTATTACTCATACTAGGTAGCCCTGTGAGAGGGAGTAAGAGGGGGTAGAAAGGGGAGTGAGAGGGCTAGAGAGGGGAGTGAGAGAGGTAGAGAAATGAGACAAGGGGGTAGAGGATGATGAGAGAGGTTCAAGAGAAGTTATCGAACGGACACGGGGAATGAACCACGATCACGGACGGACCCTAACACGAGAAGGACGATACGACTCATGCTGGTCCATAACATAAGAACATAAGAATGGAGGAAACTGCAGCGGACCTATTGGCCCTTACTGGGCAGTCCCATTTACACCCAGCCCCTATTGCTCATATATCCATCCAACCTTTGTTTGAAGCTATCCAGTGTATTCGAGTTAATGATGATGTTTGGTAACTTGTTCCACTCGTCCACTACTCTATTTCCAAACCAATGTTTACCCATCTCGCGCCTAAATCTAAACTTGTCTAATTTAAAACCATTGCTACGAGTTCGCTCCAGGTTGGATAGTTTGAGTATCTTTGTTATATCACCTTTGTTTCGCCCTGACTTCCATTTATACACCTCGATCATATCGCCCCTCACCCTACGTCTGTCGAGGGAGTGCAAATTAAGATGCTGTAATCTGTCTCTGTACTCAAGGTTCCTAATGCCCGGGATTAGTCTTGTCATTCTCCTCTGTATGCTTTCTAGGGATTCAATATCCATTCTGTAATATGGTGACCAGAACTGAACCATAATCCAAGTGAGGTCTCACAAGCGCAAGATATAGTTTTAGGATAATCTCGCTTGTCAGGTAACTAACACTCCTTAAAATAATTCATACCGTGATATAGTTAAATAAACGATTATCCGGTAAATCACGTCTAGCGAACGACCACACAGGTTAGCAGATGACATCAACCTTACCGAGAATATAACCTTTTGTGTTGGCGTCGTGGATCACTCATCTCGACTCGCTCAACCTCAGTCATCAAACAGGCTGTCACGGCTATCATCCTGCAGTCTGGGTTAATAATATAAATGTTTCCCCTCCAACACGGCGAGACAACACACTAACGTACTGCTAAAGGACGTCTTTCTCTCTCTCATAAGACAAGGCGGTAGAGATAAATCACCCAGCTGTGAAAGTGGATTCGATCCCATAAGCCTGACGGTCTATTAGGGACGGCGTAGGCACCGCACTCGACCGCCTTCATTTCCTCATTCATAAAGTTAGGTGTCCATTTACTTCTGCACGGACTGGGGTTGGACCCGATGCGAACAAGTGACCTTTAGGACAGGAGGCGAGCGCAGTATCCACTTGGCCGCCGCACCCAGATCTTGGTTTACACCACAACACTTGCGCTCATATATGCTGCCTGAGGCAGACACGACATTTCAAAAATTTTCTGAGCAGTAAAGTGATAGTGAGGGACCCGGGGTGTAACTAGTGGCTACTCAGAGGACTGTAGGAGCATCTGTTCTCCCGAGGTTGATCAGGAGCACCACTGCGTCATTCACTCCAGCTACATCTTGTGTTGAGTGCACGTAACAGATCTTGTAATGCTTCCCAGCCAGTACAGTAAAGTAAAGTATACCTTGAGGAGCTGTCAGTAGTCTTGGTGTTAGAATCAATAAAAGCAAAATACCTAATAATTTTCTGCACACACACTGGCCAGCCGTAAGTGGTGATGTTACTACACAACAACACTATAGTCGTGACGGCTCTCCAGATTTCAATAACACTGTCAAGGTCTGGCAGCATCTTTTTCTCCAGAGGTTCTCAAGACCTACGCCGTCATTTTCCTGGAAGGCGTCAGGATCACTTGTTGTGAAGACCGGAGGTGAGATTAGCTGACATTATCACTACTACATCTTTCACGTTGTTCTGCCCTGAAGAGAAAAAATCTGGCTTTATCTAGTGTGAGGTTCCGTGTTGTTCGTCTCCTGTATAAGGCAGCAGCTGAACTGTTCACCAATGTCGTGTAACTGTCAAGTCCCTCGTAAAGATACACATGGCCTCTACGATAGCGTCTTGCACTCACAGGTTCACTAAGGTTCATACCATCAAACTTTTCGTGTTGTAGAATGACAGCGAGTCTTCCACATCAATCTTACTAACATCCACGAATGATAAATACGTAGTTGGTAGTTCTATCTGTCAGGGTCGTAGATGAGAAACAGCGGGGGAGCCAACACACTACCCTGAGGCACCGCTTGTTTCTACACACGGTTATATCTGTCTCTTTGAAATGTATCAGTGATAAACTAACTATCGTCCGCCCATCACTCGCCACAGCAACAACTTTGTAAAGAAGAAATGCACAAAAGAGATCATTTCATTTAATATTAACTAAAAAACTGAGGTAGGTGAAGTAAATTGTGAGGAGAGGAGAGGGCAGCCACACTCCACCATCACTCACTCACCTCACCAAAAAAAATTTATACCCATAAGATGCAAATACAACATACAAATAATAACAGTCTATACACAAGTTACAGATAACAAACACCTGAGCATAATACATACAAAATACAGAATACAAACAAACAAGACATACAAACATAGGAACATGTAAAGATTACAACCCGGAAAGATGACAAAACAGTGAAGAGAGAGAGAGAGAGAGAGAGAGAGAGAGAGAGAGAGAGAGAGAGAGAGAGAGAGAGAGAGAGAGAATTAGTTAGTATGAGAGAAGGAAAGGGTGGAAACAACGATAAACACACGGACATGCAAAGAAAAATAGTCACAGACGCCCACAAGCATACCTACCATTACACACACACACACACACACACACACACACACACACACACACACACACACACACACACACACACACACACACACACACACACACACACACACACACACACACACACACGTGCATAATAATAATAATGCTTGCCCCTCTTGTAACGAGGATGGTCGGACCTAAGGCCACCTAAGCGTGAATTTGTTTAAGGTGTAGAAGCTGTCGCCAACACAACAACCACACCCTGAGTTAACGAGTTGCATGACCCAGTGTCAAGGAATAGTCCGAGAAGACCGGACAACTCGCCAACTGCACTGGCTAACCATTACCCTGGAACACGACCTGCAAATCGATTAACACCCAGGTCCCCAATTACTGCTGGGTAGACAGAGGCAAATGACGCAAAGAAACTTGCCCATAGTTTCGCCCTGCCCGGAGATCGAACCCGGGCATGCGAGGCGAGCATGCTGACCAATACACCACAGGTCGCCACCCACACACACAAACACACACACACACACACACACACAAAAGCACATAAGTCAGAGCGGTTGCAGCGGCACAATTTTGAGCAGCTATGACGAGGGACGGAGATAAGATCCAGCCGTGCTAGCGAGGCATAAAAGCAGCATCATTATGAGGGAGAGAGCCGGGTTGCAGCCTCCCTCATCTGCCTGTGATCGCCCCCATGATACCCTGCCTACCTGGCCGTCAACACACACCAATATACCTGAACCTACCTGTGTGTGCCGCCCCAATCAACCTTACTGCTCTTTATCATTTTTTCTCCCCTTTTTTTAACGTATATTTTTGCTGTAAAATATTCCTATCTACTTTTTTTTTCTTTTTGGTGAAGGAATATTTTGTCTTTTGTTAATGTTTTTTATTTACATACTTTTTTTTTATCTGGGTAAAATTTATGGTATGAGTTAGGATATAATTTAATTCATGTTTTTTTTGGGGGGGAGGGAAGTAATTATCGACCTAGTTAGTTTGTTTTTTAATACCATCAATATTTTGTAAATTTAAGGAAACTAACTAAAACATGACCCTTATCAATGTGTGTATGTATGTATGTATGTATGTATGTATGTATGTATGTATGTCACCTAATAAACATCAACTTTCATTACTTCTATTGCTCGTTGTGTACGTAAATGTGTATTTTATATATATTCTTTTTTTGGGGGGGAAGGGGTAGGGGGAAGGAGGGAGAAAGGAAGGGGGAATGAGGAGGGGGTAGATAGGAGGGGGTAGGGATGAGGGGGAAGCGGAAAGGGGAAGACAGGAGAGAGGGGTGAAAAGAGGGAGTGGAAGGAAGGAAAGAAGGTTAGGTTAGGTTAGGTTAGGTTAGGTTAGGTTAGGTTAGGTTAGGTTAGGTTAAGTTAGGTTAGGTTAGGTTAGATAGGTTAGGTTAGGTTAGGAATTGAACGCTGTGTACTATACTGTTTGCTTAACTGACCACAGACGCGACCACAAGCAGCAACAGACAATGGAGCAACATCCTCTCACTATGGCCACAGACAACAACAGACAAGACAGATGTTCACACAGACAGGCCAGATTGACTTGTTCACCGGCATCTAAACCCAACCATCGTTCCCGGCCACTGATGCGGACCACTCACCCAGTCGACCAGATGGACCACTCACCCAGTCGACCAGATGGACCACTCATCCAGTCGACCAGATGGACCACTCACCCAGTCGACCAGATGGACCACTCCACCAGCCAGATGGACCACTCATCAGACCAGATGGACCACTCACCAGTCGACCAGATGGGCCACTCACCCAGTCGACCAGATGGACCACTCATCCAGTTGACCAGATGGACCACTCATCCAGTTCGACCAGATGGACCACTCATCCAGTCGACCAGATGGACCACTCACCCTGAAACTATCCCCCACTCCCACACTCCCCTCACCCCTCTCCCTTCCCACACACACACAAGTTAGACCAGACAGAAAGACAGGAGGTATAAAGAGAAAGTAGACAGAGGTACAGACACCGACACACTGAACCAGGAAGACAGACCGACAGACAGACAAACACAGACATACATACATACATACATACATACATACATACATACATACATACATACACCATTTCTTTACTAATCTTACTAAACGTATTTCGTCTATGTTAATTTGTTCTACTAATTAAGAAATCGACCAGGTGTACAAATTTAATACGACCACTTAATCGACCAGGTGGACAAGAGAAAACACAAACACGACCAATCTATAGCTTCACAACATCTAGATTAAAACAGACAGACACAGACAGATACACACCGTCTCTTGAGAGTAAACAATGCCAAGAAAAAACATCACTCCATCAGCCATTGAAGACAAGTGTAAACAAGAGGGAATAAAAGAATCAAGAATACAAACGAACAAATGTATATGAATATGTATGAAAATGAATAGTAATATACATAATAGGTAATACTTGTGTGAATAATACAAGCAAAAATGTATATGAATAGGTAATAATTGTTAAGTGTAAACAAGTATAAACAAGATAATCTAACAAAGTAAACAAACAAACAAGAAATACCTGGTAATAAATGTGTAAACAAAACAAAACAGGTGAGTGTAAACAACAGACGACAATAAACAAACCAATCAAGTGACTCAACAAACCAAACGGGTAGTGTAAACAAAACGAACCATAAACAAAACAAAACGGAAATTAGTAAGTAATACAAACAAGTGACATAAATAAAACAATCAGGCAACATAAACAAAACAAACAGAGTGAAATTATAAACAAGACAAGTATATCTATAAACTAGAAGTAAACAAGAAGATCATAATGATAAGCCCAGAGCCAGATATCACCCCCCTCTCCGCACTCACCTCACTTCCCCCTCCCCTCTCCTCACCTCCCCTCCCCTCCCTCCCCCCTTCCCTCACCTCCCCCTTCCCTCTTCCTCCCCCTCCCCTCCCTCCCCTCCCACCTCCCTCCCCTCCCTCCTCCCCCTCCTCTCCCCTCACCCCTCCCCTCACGCCCCTTCCCCTCCCCTCCCTCCCCTCACCTCCCCTCACCCCTCCACCTCCCCCCCCCCTCCCCTCCCCCCTCCCTTGTTGTGTAAATAAGGACGTGGCAATATTTCCTCAAGTGTTATTACTGAATAAATCTCCCATCTCAAGTGACCATATTAGTTCCAGGTTGTCTTCTCTCCATCAACAAAACCAAACCAGTGTACATATTATATACGTAGTATGTATGTATGTATGTATGTATGTATGTATGTATATGTATGTATGTATGTATAGACAGTGAAAGAGATTTATTATTATTATTATTACGAAAAGAAGCAGATAAGTATAGAGAGAGAGAGAGAGAGAGAGAGAGAGAGAAAAACAGACTATGGCCAAGCATCGATTGTCAAACTCCCCCCGACAGGTGGCGTTAGGCGCACCGACGGAGACAAATGAAGCCCAGCGTGCGCACCCGAAGCCACCAGCCATTATGAGTGATTGCGCATAAAACTTTTCCATGCTAAGTGTCATGTCTCGGAGAAAAGCCATTTTTAAGACCCACCATTCCTAGACTTAACGATAAAGATAAGATAAAGGTCTTTTAATGAGGTGAGGCGCTGTCTGAACTGTCAATAGTTAGGTGAAGCAGCCTATAGTGTTTGGGTAGTTACATGGAGCTTCTGATTGGTCCGTCTAGGTGAGGTGTCTGTGATTGGTCGGTTTAGGTAGGGTGTCTCTTTGTGATTGGTCCGTCTAGGTGGGATGTCTCTTGTGATTCGTCCGTCCCGTCTAGGTGGGATATGTCTTGTGATTACTCCGTCTAGGTGGGATGTCTCTTTGTGATTGGTCCGTCTAGGTGGGATGTCTCTTTGTGATTGGTCCGTCTAAGTGGGATGTCTCTTTGTGATTGGTCCGTCTAAGTGGGATGTCTCTTTGTGATTGGTCCGTCTAAGTGGGATGTCTCGACTGTGATTTGAGAGAGAGAGAGAGAGAGAGAGAGAGAGAGAGAGAGAGAGAGACGTGCGTATGTCACAGGCACTATCGTATACATTAGTAGAACACACACACACACACACACACACACACACAGGTAACCGTCAGGAGCCGAGACACCACAACATATGAGCCTCACACTAACGCCTCACCTGCCTGTGTATGTTGCAACAGGTGACGTGCTTCTACCTGACCCCCACCGACACCCCTCCTGGTCACCTTACGAGATGATAAAGTTTCTGAAGTCTTTTTTTATGTAGTTTTCTGTATTGTCTACTGTAAGTGAACCAACACACACACACACACACACACACACACACACACACACACACACACACACACACACACACACACACACACACACACACACACACACACACACACACACACACACACACACACACACACACACACACACACACACACACACACACGTTTATATTAGAAGTACCTACCAACTTTTACTATAGATATAATACAAAATAAAAGTTTGGTTTCAGTACATCCAAGATCACTAATGTTTACTCTTGTCAGAAAACGTGATCTGCTGGAGTGCTGAGACAACCTGTAGGTGCATGAAGGGGTTTACCTCAAGCTCATTAGCAGGTGACAGGTGAGGACAAGTTGCAGCAGCACACTTGGCAACAAGGTATGTAATGGCCAGCTTACAGACTCGTTAACAAGCGAAGGATAGGGAATGACCGCCTCTCTAACTCCCTATAACACGAGTCAGGTATATGAAAGGCCCACTAACTCCCTATAACACGAGTCAGGTATATGGAAGGCCCACTAACTCCCTATAACACGAGTCAGGTATATGGAAGGCCCACTAACTCCCTATAACACGAGTCAGGTATATGAAACGCCCACTAACTCCCTATAACACGAGTCAGGTATATGGAAGGCCCACTAACTCCCTATAACACGAGTCAGGTATATGGAAGGCCCACTAACTCCCTATAACACGAGTCAGGTATATGAAACGCCCACTAACTCCCTATAACACGAGTCAGGTATATGGAAGGCCCACTAACTCCCTATAACACGAGTCAGGTATATGGAAGGCCCACCTGACACAGACTAACAATATTCACCACACAGAGAGACAGTGTCACCCTAACCAGCCGTGCGGAGTAGTTTTAACTGTATAAACTCTTTCCACTGGACTACCAATTACTCCTAACAAGCTAAAGAATGAATTGTTGCCTCTCCATATACAACCCACCGCCGTCGTCCCACTACCCGCTGACACCACCCATTAAGACGACTTGCGCAACTGCTTGCCAGGCCAGCGGAGTCGTGTCGGGTTTCTCAATGCATCCGGCGCTCAAAAGTGGACTGGAGGTGTCGGGTTCCTCTCTCGCTCTCTCTCTGGAAGACTGGAAGATCTCACTCTCCCTGGAAGTCCTCTCTCACTCTCTGGAAGACTGTACGGATCCTCTCGCTCTCTCTCTGGAAGACTGGAAGATCTCACTCTCCCTGGAAGTCCTCTCTCACTCTCTGGAAGACTGTACGGATCCTCTCGCTCTCTCTCTGGAAGACTGGATGATCTCACTCTCCCTGAAAGTCCTCTCTCTCTCTCTCTCTCTCTGGAAAACCTCACCCACGCTGGAAGAAAAAGGAAGAGGAGAAGGAGAAAGAGACAGCGAGTTGTGGATAACCGATGGTGGTGGTGGTAGACAGTTGATGGGGGGAGACAGTTTTTGTGTCCAGATGTCAAAGTGAAAATATCTGTTTGGTCGATTAACGCGTCACTGGCCTCACACACCGGGACAGCTGATAGTTGACATGTTGCTGGGTGATAGTGAGTCCGTATTTCTTTTGTCTAACAACCTCTGTCACTAATTGAGCCTTTGTTTATCTTTGTTTTTCATATAACACTTACACAATATATATATATTTTGTGGAAACGGATCGATTTTTTTCCCGTTTCAATGGATAATTTGGTGTTTCTTCCCATAATGTACAATGTAATGATGATTTTTTCCCCTTTAATTTCATTCAATTTTGTCCCCATTTCATTGGTATTCCTAGTTTTTCTTTATTCCACTCCTGTCATATTTTCTCTTCCATTCCCATTTTCTCTATTTTATTCCCATTTTCCTTTATTTCATTCCTATTTTTGTTTTTCCTTCTATTTTATTCATATATCTCCTTTTCTCTATTCCATTCCTATTTTATCTTTTCATTCCTATTCCAAGTTATTCTCTACTTCATTCCTAATATCTCTATTCCATTCCTATTCCTATTTAATTCCTATTTTTCTCAATTTCATTACTCTATTTCATTCCCACTTTTTTCTTTACCACAATCCTAATTTATCTACTCCATTCCTATTCCTCTATTTCATCAATTCCATTCCTATTACGTTATTTCATTCCCATTTTTCTCTACCACATTCCTAATTCTCTCACCTAAACGACTCACAAATGACACGGGAGGTTGCAGAGGCTAACTCGAAGAGGCGTTGGGCCGGACCATATGAGGGGGTAGCAGATGTCCGGCTACTCTAACACTCACTGAGACAACCTGGCATTTGCCTGCAGTACACAACAGTGACGAGCCATAATAGCCGAGGGAGGGAGGACTAGTGGTGGGGAGGTAGTGAGGGGTGAGGTTATGAGGCATGACCAGTGATGGAGGAGGGACAGAGGAGGAGGAAGAGGGCAAAGATCACTCAGTCATCTTGAGAAAGACAGAAGGAGTAGAAGGCTAACGGGAGGTGTGGCTGGCAGGGGTGAGGGAGGTGGGCTGGCAGGGTGAAGTGGCTGGGGGTGAGGAGGTATGGCAGGGGTGAGGAGGTGCTGGCAGGGGGGTGAGGAGTGTGGCTGGGAGGTGAAAAGGTATGACTGGTAGGGGTGAGGTGTGTGGCTGGCAGGAGTGGTGTGGCTGGCAAGGGTGAGGGTGTGGCTGTGGCAGGGTGAGGTGTGGCTGGCAGGGGTGGGAGGTGTGGCAGGGTGAGGAGGTGTGGCTGTGAGGGTGAGGTGTGGCTGTGGGGTGAAAAGAGGTGTGGCTGGCAGGGGTGAGGTGTGGCTGGCAAGGGTGAGGAGGTGTGTGGGGTGGTGTATGACTGAGGGGTGAAGAGGTGTGGCTGGCAGGGGTGAGGAGGTGTGGCTGGCAGGGTGAGAGTGTGGCTGGGGTGGTATGACTGGCAGGGGGTGAGGAGGTGTGGCTGGCAGGGGTGAGGAGGTGTGGCTGGGGGGTGAGGAGGTGTGGCTGGCAGGGGTGGGGAGGTGTGGGTGGGGGGGTGAGGAGGTGTGTGGCTGGCAGGGGTGAGGTGTGGCTGGCAGGGGTGAGGGTGTGGCTGGCAGGGTGAGGAGGTGTGGCTGGCAGGGGTGAGGAGGTGTGGCTGGCAGGGGTGAGGTGTGGCTGGCAGGGGGTGAGGAGGTGTGGCTGGCAGGGGTGAAAGGTATGACTGGCAGGGGTGAGGTGTGGCTGGCAGGGGTGAGGAGTGTGGCTGGGGGGTGAGGTGGCTGGGGGTGAGGGAGGTGTGGCTGGCAGGGGTGAGGAGGTGTGGCTGGGGGTGAGGAGGTGTGGCTGGGGGGTGAGGAGGTGTGTGTGGGGGTGAGGAGGTGTGGCTGGCAGGGGTGAGGAGGTGTGGCTGGGGGTGAGGAGGGTGTGGCTGGGGGGTGAAAAGGTGTGACTGGCAGGGTGAGTGTGGCTGAGGGTGGGGTCTGCTTTGTTTACCTGGGGTTATCACCAACGTCATCTGAGTGTCAAGTGAGAGGTCGTACTCATCGGTGGTGTGCAACTCTCCTAGGTGAGGTGGCCAGGTGAGGTGGCCTAAGTGAGGTGGCCTAGGTGAGGTGGAGTGAGGTGGCCTAGGTGAGGTGGCCTAGGTGAGGTGGTCATTGGTGTGGCCTAGGTGAGGTGGCCATACGATGTTCCATAAAAGTATATGCTAAACCAATATGCACTTGCAGGACGAATTTACAAAACTATCTATCTATCTATCTATCTATCTATCCCTGCCGCCACTGTCAGCCACACGTCTCGCCCCAACACCCGCCTGACAGGAGAAGGACTGGAGGATTGGTTTCCACTCCTGGTATAAGAATAACTGAGTCCCCTCACCCCCCTATGATGGCGTCCCCTCACCCCCTATGATGGCGTCCCCTCACCCTCCCCTGTATGGCGTCCCCTCACCACCCTGATGGCGTCCCCTCACCCCCTATGATGGCGTCCCCTCAACCCCCTATGATGGCGTTCCCCTCACCCCCTATGATGGCGTCCCCTCACCCTCCTATGATGGCGTCCCCTCACCCCCCTATGATGGCGTCCCCTCAACCCCCCCTATGATGGCGTTCCCCTCACCCCCCTATGATGGCGTCCCCTCACCCCTCCTATGATGGCGTCCCCCTCACCCCCTATGATGGCGTCCCCTCAACCCCCCTATGATGGCGTCCCCTCACCCCCCTATGATGGCGTCCCCTCAACCCCCTATGATGGCGTCCCCTCAACCCCCCCTATGATGGCGTCCCCCTCACCCCCCCCTATGATGGCGTCCCCTCACCCCCCTATGATGGCGTCCCCTCAACCCCCCCCTATGATGGCGTCCCCTCAACCCCCCTATGATGGCGTCCCCTCACCCCCCAATGATGGCGTCCTCAACCCCCCTATGATGGCGTCCCCTCACCCCCCTATGATGGCGTCCCCTCAACCCCCCCTATGATGGCGTCCCCTCACCCCTATGATAGCGTCCCTCAACCCCCTATGATGGCGTCCCCTCACCCCCCAATGATGGTCCCCTCACACCTCCTCCTCCCCTCTATGACGTAACATAAACATATAATGTGATGTGATGTAACCTAACCTAACCTAACCTAACCTAACATAACATAATCATTAACATAACCAAACCAAACTCAAGCTAACCTATATTAAATTAAAAAACCTAACCCAACCTATCCTCATCTAACCTAACCCAACCTATCCTCATCTAACTTAACCTAACCTATCCTCATCTAACCTAACCTAACCTATCCTCATCTAACTAACCTAACCTATCCTCATCTAACCTAACCTAACCTATCCTCATCTAACCTAACCTAACCTATCCTCATCTAATCTAACCTAACCTAACCTAACAACCTATCCTCCACTAACCTTCGTACAAACACTAAACATCACAATCCAATATATTAGTTTTTTGTTTTACATGACAGTGATTCTAAAGCCTGCCCCCCCTCTTATAGTAATCACCCCCGAAGCCTCTCATCCACCTAATCCAAGTGTTAATTAGTGTTATTAACTAAATTCCACTATCCTCACCCCCATCCACCCCTCCCTCCCCACCTTACACTCCCTCACCTCTAGCTGTATTCCGTCTCTCCCCCCCCGTCTCCCTCCCCACCCCGTCTCCCTCACCTCTCATACATAAGAACATAAGAAAATAAGAAGTCTGCAATAGGTCGTGCCTGTGCATGGCAGCTCCTGTCGAGAGTTACACTCTCTATCATCCAATCTATCAGCCTCCTTTTAAAACTTTCCAGCATTCCAGTTACTACAAATTGCTAAGCTTGTTCCACTCGTCTACCGCCCTATTGTGAACCAGTTCCTTCCTATCTCTCTAAACCTAAACTTATCAACTTAAATCCATTGCTACGGGTCTATCCTGCTCGGATATTATAAGAACTTTATCTATATCCCTTATTGATTCCTTTCACCCACTTAAATACTTCTATCATATCTCCCACTCTTCGTCTTTCCAGGGATGCAAGTTTAGTTTCTTTAACCTATCCTGATATGGAAGGTTTCTAAGTCCGGAATCATTTTCGTCATTCTTCGCTGCACCGACTCCAGTGAATTGATATCTATTCTATAATAAGGGCACCAGAACTGAACAGCATAATCGGGTGCGGCCTGACTGGCCAGAATATAGTTGCAATATGACCTCAGTACTCTTATCACTTACACTTCTAGATATAAAACCCAATGCTCTGTTTGCTTATTGAACATTAACGCACTGTTTCTAGGCCGAAGGTCCGGGCTTCTAATACCCTAAGTCTCTTTCTCAAGTCGACTTCTCTAGGTTGATGTTGTTAAGGCTGTATACATTGACAGTATTTGTTCTTCAATATTAAGTACGCTGCACTTGCTGGTGTTGAATTTCATTTGCCATTTTTCAGACCACTCCTGCAGTTTATTTAAATCCTCCTGTAGTGCACTTGCATCTACCCTGAATTAATCTACCGTCTGGGTGTCATCCGCAAACTTATGTCACTGCTGATCCCAGTATCTAGATCGTTTATGTAGATTATGAACAAAGTGGGCCCATACTGACCCCTAAGGAACACTCAGTTTACACCCACTCAGATTTAAACCATCTACGCTGACCCTCTGTGTTCTATCGTGAGCCATGATTTTTAATTTAAGACTTTCCTCGATAGGTTCATAGGCTTATTCACTAACCAAACTCACGCCTCTGTCTGTCTCTGTCTCTTTATCTCCTCCTACACCATACTTTATACCAACACACTTTATACCAACACACCTTTATACCTACGCACTCTTCACCAAACCTACATAATACCTACCATCTAGTTCTATATACTTTCACATCAAACCCCTCCCTCCCCCCTACCACCATCACCCTTTCCTCCCCACTACCACTATCACCCTCCGATCCCCCACTACCACCATCACCTCCCCTCCCCCCACTACACCATCACCCCTCCCCTTCCCTACCACCACTCCACCCCTCCCCTCCCCTACCTTCACCCCTCCCCCCTACCATCACCCCCTCCTCCCCCACTACCACCATCACCCCCCTCCCCCACTACCACCATCACCCCTCCCCCACTACACCACTCCCCCCTCCCCACTACCACCAAAGTGCAAGAGGCCAAGATGTCACAAGGGGCAAAGATGTCACAAGAAACCAAGATGTCACAAAGGGCCAAGATGTCAAAGGAGAAGGATGTAAAAGGGGCCAAGATGTCACAAAGGGCCAAGATGTCACAAGGGAACCAAGATGTCACAAAGGGAGCCAAGATGTCACAAGGGAGCCAAGATGTCACAAGGGAGAAGGATGTCACAAGGGGGCCAAGATGTCACAAGAGAGCCAAGATGTCACAAGGGAGAAGGATGTCACAAGGGGAACCAAGATGTCACAAGAGAGCCAAGATGTCACACGTGTCTAGATGTCTAGGGACCCAAGATGTCACAAGATGGTCGCTTGGAATCATGAGAGTCACTTGGTTGAAGACTCTTGAGTGCAAAGAAGGAGTCTCCCTGCTAAGGCTCACAAGAACAAAAACACTTACTCTTGGATGAAGTTTTATTAAGCTGGGAATTATATTAGGAGGAAGAAAAGGATCCATAGGTAATATTTCCACACCTGTTGTAATTCTGTGGTAGTGAGGATAACACGCCACACTTTCTCCTCCTCCTCCTCCTTCCCCTCTCACATTATAAAGTTCTCTCCCTCTTTCCACCACAATATACACCTCTCTTTCTCCTCCCCCCCCAACACAACCCTCTCCTTCCTCCACAACATATCCCCCTCACAATACACCCCTCTCCCATCAACAACACCCTATTCCTACAACACATCCCCTCTCATCACAACACACCACCCTCGTCCCTTCATCCCACCAAACACCTCTCTTCCCTACACCCTCGTCTCCCTCACCAACACCTCTCTTCCCTACAACACCCTCTCTTCAACAACACACCCTCTCTTCCCTACAACACCCTCGTCTCCTCACAACACACCCCTCTCTTCCCTACAACACCCTCGTCTCCTCACAACACACCCTCTCTTCCCTACAACACACCCTCGTCTCCTCACAACACACCCCTCTCTTCCCTACAACACACCCTCGTCTCCCTCACAACACACCCCTCTCTTCCCTACAACACACCCTCGTCTCCCTCACAACACACCACTCCTCCTCTCTCCAACAACACCGCCATAACAAAATCCTATGTCAAAAATTCCCAACCTACTTGAGCGGCCACAGATGACCACAACTCACTCACAGCTGTGTACGTACATGTAACAGAAAACACAATATATTATCATCTGTATTTTTTTTTACTACAGTAGGTAAACAAAATCACATAATATAACTTACTGTAGCGTATAATACCTTAGAAAAATATAAGTCTTCCTGATACACTAAAAACAACTGTATTCAGGATATCATAGAGGGTATCAAAGTATAAAATAATTGTGGGGTTTTTTCATTATCAATATTAAAAGAAAATATGGAAAAAAAATATATGAAAAAATAAAAAAACCTGGAAAATATATATATTACATAGACATTACATGGAAAAATAAACATAATATAAACAATTTTATATCTGAGTTAAATCAAGAAACAAGTGAACCAATACAACTTTCACTAGAGGTCAGGTCATTATATTATCTATATATCACAATAATAATCATTAACCGCCTTATATTATAAACTATTAATAACAAGTTAACAAACAATGTCAGCCAAGAGCCACGCCTGTCTCTCTGTCTGGAAACCCCCCTTCATCCAACGCCGTCTATGTCTCTGGAAGCCCCCACATCACCCCCATAAACAAACCAATCAAGAGGCAACACACGCCTTCAGCTACTGTATAATCCACTTTGTTATTCAATGGACTCACTATAGCTTATCTCTCTCTCTCTCTCTACTTCTCCTCTCTCTTTCGCTATCCTCCCCTCTGTATCTCCTCCTCCCCCCTCTCACACCCCTCCCTATCCACAAACATATAGAATAAATATATATATAGAGAGAGGCTCTATAACAATAGCAGTCCCGCCTGGCTACGCTGACTGGCGGCTGAATTCCCAGATATGATTTCAATATCCGTCAAAATCCCAGGAAAAAAGTTGGCGTCATTTTCTGCCCTCGTGATTGACTTTTTTTCGTTTCTGTGATTTATCGATGCGTGATTTCTCCTCCACAGGATGACTTGTAACCGCCTTGTGCGTGAGTTTATCCGAACTCCCTCACCCCAGGACTCAACACAAAGTAGATATGAAACATCATATTTGTTTATTTTTCTCGTAGTTCAAAACAATAACCTTAAACATCACGTAATAAAACAAAAAACGAAAAAACAACAAATATGAAGCGAATATCTTTGAAAAATTCTTGAATCATTCGGACCGGTCAGCTGAAGAAAATAGTTTCAGATTGAATTTTGTTATCGCTCACACCAGCCGGGATATGTCAAAACTCACACGCCAGCCCGAGCGATCCTTTCTGCCACACACCACGATACATTACGACACGACCCAAACTTTCTGAAACCCGCCAACACTTTTACTGCTCACTGAACACACTTGGGAGTATGATTATTATTATTATTATTATTATTATTATTATTATTATTATTATTTTTGTTCTTTCTCTTTAGTACTTACATGGAGTACTTATTTGTTCGTTTTCTAATTTATTTGTTTGTCTTTGCGGTACATACAGATTATAATAATAATAAAAATAATAATAATAATTAACGGTTTATTGAAAGAGCTTGGCAGCCAGAAGGCTGAAAATATACAGTTACATATTTGGGAATGGGTTACGAATTACAAATAATATACAAGTGACATAAGTGACACAAATAAGACATATAGTAACTTAGATGGGATCAGCTCAAAATACAGTTCATTTCAGCATAGTGACAGTGTAGGGCAGTGTTTACTGGGAGTGAATACACTGATTTATTACATGTTATTGATTTTTTACAATGGTTGGGACTGGGCTGTTCTTATAGCGATCAGTTCGTGCACGTATGGGCTGGATGCGGTTGTGGTGTCGAACAGCAATTCTCGGACAGGGATCTCAGGTGGTAGTAGGGCCGGTGTCGGGGATGGTGTAGAAGCTACCAAATTTGCAGATGAGGTCGTGGTGATGGTCAGTGAGAGTCGAAAGGGTCAGTGTGTTGAGCGCTTCTTGATATGTGGATAGGAAGGAATAATCTTCTTTCTAGGTGTTTGTGTGGCATTGGGAGGAAGACCAGGTGGGGAGGCATAGGTGAGCTTGGGAAGTATGAATGTTGTGTAAACACTGAGGAGCTCGGTGCAGGAACCTGAGGACTTGAGTCGGCGGAGGAGGTGGAGACGGAAACTGATTGACAACCACTGACGTGTGGTTTCCAATTTAGTTTGTTGTCTATGGTGACGCCGAGGAGCTTCGTGGAATCTACAACCTGGGTGTGTTCGGACCTAGGGTAATGGAAGGAGGTGGGACAATGTCGGAGGGGTTGATGCACCATTGTCTTGGTATGGTTGATGGTGACATGGTTGTTGGTGGCCCAGTTTTGGAGACTGTTCAATAAATCCTGAAGGCGGTATAGTTGGGAGCGGATTGTTGACGCTGATCCCAATGGTGGAGTCGTCGACATATTTCCAGCGAGCGGGGCTTCTCTTAGGGCATCATTGATGAGCATAAGGAAGCAGAGTGGTCCCATCTTGGTGTGGGGACGCCACAGGTGAGTGACTGAAGGTGGAGACAGCCTCGTGTGTGTGTGTGTGTGTGTGTGTGTGTGTGTGTGTGTGTGTGTGTGTGTGTGTGTGTGTGTGTGTGTGTGAGAGAGGAATTGAACAACCAATAACAACAATAATAAAATTAAGAATAAGAATATCAATAATAATAGCAATAATAATAAAAAAATAATAACAATAACAACAATAATAATAACGATAAAAACAATAACAATAATAAAAAATAATAACAACAACAATAATAACAATAATAATAACGATAAAAACAAACAATAACAAGAAAAACAATCAAAACAACAATAACATTAAGACAAACAATAACAACAATACACACTACAATCAACAGTTAACTGAGAACCTTGTGAGTTAGCCTGAGCTAAGTGCGTCAACCTGTACACACCCAACACTACTTACTATAGTCAACCCTGAGACCTAAGGCTACCTGGAGGTTAGGTTAGGTGAGGTGTCACGAGGCAGGAGGGCGTGCAGGAGGCGAAGCAGAGGGGCGTGCAGGAGGCGAGGCAGGAGGGCTGCAGGAGGCGAGCAGGAGGGCATGCAGGAGGCGGGCAGAAGGGGGCGTGCAGGAGGCAGGGCAGGAGGGGCGTGCAGAGGCAGGCAGGAGGGCGTGCAGTGGGCAGGCGGGAGGGCGTGCAGGAGGCGAGGCAGGAGGGCGAGGCAGGAGCGTGCAGGAGGCGGGCAGGAGGGCGTGCAGGAGGCGGGGCAGAGGCGTGCAGGAGGCGAGGCAGGAGGGCGGGCAGGAGGGGCGTGCAGGAGGCGGGAGCAGGAGGGGCGTGCAGGAGGCGGGCAGAAGGGCGTGCAGGAGGCGAGGCAGGAGGGCGTGCAGGAGGGCGTGCAGGAGGCGAGGCAGGAGGGTGCAGGAGGCAAGCAGGAGGCAGAAGCAGGAGGCGAGGCAGAGGCGTGCAGGAGGGCGAGGCAAGGGGCTGCAGGAGGCAGAAGCAGAAGGGGCGTGCAGGGGCGAGGTGGGAGGGCGTGCAGAGCGAAGCAGGGAGGGGCTGCAGGAGGCGGGGCAGAAGGGGCGTGCAGGAGGCGGGGCAGGAGGGCGTGCAGGAGCGAGGCAGGAGGGGGCGTGCAGGAGGCAGGGCAGAAGGGGCGTGCAGGAGGCGAGGCAGGAGGGGCGTGCAGGAGGCAGAGGCAGAAGGGCGTGCAGGAGGCGAGGCAGAAGGGGGCGCGCAGGAGGCGAGGCAGAAGGGGCGGGTATCAGGTAGCCACAAGCAGGGTGTTGGGGAGAGCCTCTATAGCCGAGACAAAAGCACCTCGTCATGCGTAACTCGGCAGCCACACGACCTCCACAGTGTCACCCACCTGTTCACCCACCTGTTCTACACCTACCTGTCCACCTCACCTGTTCTACACCCTACTTGTCCTACACCGACCTGTCCTACAACCACCTGTTCCCAACCTACCTGTCCTACACCCCTACCTGTCCGCCCCCCTCTTGTCGTACACCCTCACTACACCCCATACACGTTCCACCAATTCTACCATTACACACCTGTTACCAATTCTACACCTTCATCACACACCTGTTACCAATTCCTTCATCACACACCTGTTAGCTATCCTCCATACACACATACTCTCACCTGTGAAATACCTTAAGCAACGTGTGTGTGTGTGTGTGTGTGTGTGTGTGTGTGTGTGTGACTTTGTGTGATATGGAGATGTGACACTCACTCTCCCTCCCTCACCAACATTCATCACGCTTCTGGTCGTCAACACTCTTAGTACTACCATCACCACCACTATCACCATCACTATCACCTACACTGTACCCACCACTGCCACCCAGAGCAGCCGAGGAGGCCATCTATAAATATATATCTCTCTCTCTCTCTCTCTCTCTCTCTCTCTCTCTCTCTCTCTCTCTCTCTCTCTCTCTATGTGTTACACAGCTATCCAGAGGAGTGGTGATGGTGATTGTGGTGGTGATGGTGGCTATGTTGGTGACTAGTGGCTGTGATGGTGACTGTGGTAGTGGTGGTGGGGGAAAGGAAGGGGGAGGGAGAAAGTATGATGTGTTGGAGGAGAATGTGGTGGTGGAGGAGGAAGACTGTGGAGAAGGAAGAATGTGAAGGAGGAGGAAAAATAAGAAGAATGTAGTGCTGGCAGAGGAGGAGGAGGAGAAGGAGTGAGGAGGTGGTGGTGGAGGAGACACGGGCGGACGGGCGGGGTGGCTGGGTTGGAGGTGATGCGGCACCCATCACATCCTTCCCTTATCAGGCAACACAACACGCGGATTTTAATACTGGTCGTGGACACTGGCCCGCCTGGCCCACTGGCGTCCGCTGATAACTCCCTTTTATATTCTCACTCTCACTCGCTCTCACTTTCTCTCTCTCTCTGTGTTTTTTAGGAGAAAGTGAAAAGGGGGTAAAAATGATCATCCCCCCCCACCCCCCACCCCCCCCCCCCAGGAAAACGCTATAACCAGACCTATAAAACATACTATATAACCTGTATATAAGAGACTATTGTTTACACACAAGATCCCGCTCAAACTATATAGCAAACCGTAACAGAATCTCTATACAGTATAGGTATATATTTCTTCTCATTTATAGTTTCTGGCTATCCAGTATATATTTCCATAGAAGCAACTCACTTATGACATTATATAATTGTTGAAAATACACCTAATAGTAAAAGGCCACCTGAAGAATAGCCACCCCAGTTTATTTCACCTAAATATTAACCTAACCTAACCGAACCTATCCTATCCTATCCTATCCTATCCTATCCTATCCTATCCTAACCTAACCTCACCTCTCCCCCCTCCAAATAGTGTTAGGGTGATTAATCTTCAGGTGAAATAAGCTGGGGTGGCTATTCTTCAGGTGATCCAGAATAAATGTTTATAATAATGACGAGAAAATTATTAGGAAAATCACATATATGGATTAATTAGATAAAGTTAAAAAATAATATAGATTTAAAAATAATCAGAAATTAATAAATGAAAATAAGGTTAAAACTGTATTGTTGGGATATACAGTATAATGAGTGAAGCATTATAACTATACTGTACATAGAAACTCAGTGTTACCAAGTACATGTTTAGAGATACAGTGTTGCAGAAAATATATGTAAGGAGACCCAGTGTTACCAAGTATATTTAGAAACTCAGTGTTACCAAGTACATGTTTAGAGATACAGTGTTGCCAAAATATATGTAAGGAGACCCAGTGTTACCAAGTATATTTAGAAACTCAGTGTTACCAAGTACATGTTTAGAGATAAAGTGTTGCCAAAAATATATGTAAGGAGACCAGTGTTACCAGGTATATTTAGAAAAACAGTGTTACCAAGTATTAAGTCGATGTGACAGTAGTTAAGAGATACCCAGTGTTACCAAGGTAATATCGAACCGTAAAAAGGTGTTACCAAGTACCAAATACTAGTAGAACAAAAAATCCTAGAAACAGTGTTACCAAGATCTAGGCAGCAAAGTTTCAACTCGGCAGTCAACAGAAAATAAAACAGCATTGCCAAGTGAAGTCAGCTCACCCTCACACACACACACACACACACACACACACACACACACACACACACACACACACACACACACACCCACCATCTCTTCCTACAAGAACAACTACTACAACATCACAAATACAACAAAAATAACAAAAACAATGACAACTAACATCACAACAACTACAAAGAGTGAGAAAAAAAGTGGTTGGTGTTGTAGCGGCCAGAAGTTGCGCCTCCTCCCTCGCTCACTTTTATTATCGCTAACATTTGATTGATCCTCCTTCCAGCGAGTCTCAGTGAATGTTGGTAGCGAGTATCAGTGACAGCCCGCACCACCACACGGTCAGCGGGCCACCTCCACCTCCCTTCTTTCCCTCCACCCACAGAATATCTAGTCTTCTTTCCTTCCACCCACACCAAACCCCTAGTCTTTTATGGCAGGGATGGGCGCCGCTCTTCCTCCACCCACCCCTTTCCTTCCCTCCACCCACACAATATATAAGAGTCCTTCAGGGTGGGAATGAATGGCTCTTCTATCGAGGTACAAGAAAACAAAGTAACACACACACACACACACACACACACACACACACACACACACACACCCACCGTTTAATTAACACCTCACCATCATCATCAAAGTCAACCTAATTTTACCCCAAATTTAACATCCAACCGAAAATCATCCAACACACTCCGACCCCACACAACACACACACTACCCCACACACACCTGCCACCACACGATCCTACCCCCACACACACCTCCACACACACCCGACCCCCACACACACAACCCCCACACACACACACACGACCCCCACACACACACCCACACACACCCCCCCACAATTACCCCCACACACCTGCCACCCACACGATCACATGCCCCCACACACACACACCGACCCCCACACACACACCGCCCCCACACAATGACACCCACACACACACCGCCCCACACACACACACACACCGACCCCCCACACACACGACCCCCACACACACACCACCCCCACACACACCCACACCCACATGCCCCCACACACCTGCCACCCACCACGACCACATACCCAACACACACACCGACCCCCACACACACACACCAACCCCCCACACACACCTGCCACCCACACAATGACATACCCCACACACACACCGACCCCTCCCCACACACACACACACCGACCCCCACACACACACCAACCCCCACACACCACCCACACACAGTGACATACCCCCACACACCTGCCACCCACGATCACATACCCCCACACACACACACCGCCCCCACACACACACCTGCCACCCACACGACACCCCACACACACCGCCCCCCACACACACACACACCGACCCCCCACACACACACCACCCCCACACACACACCACCCCCCCACACAATACACACCCCACACACACACCGCCACCCACACACACACACACACCGCCCCCACACACCGACCCCTCCCACACACACCGGCCCCCACACACACACACCGACCCCACACACACACACACCGACCCCCCACACACACCAACCCCCCACACACACCCACCCACACAGACATACCCCACACACTGCCCTCCCACACACACCAACCCCCCACACACACACCGACCCTCCCACACACACACACCGACCCCCCACACACACACACTGACCCCCACACACACCTGCCACCCACACAATGACATACCCCCCACACACACACCGACCCCCCCACACACACACACCCGACCCCCCACACACACACACCGACCCCCCACACACACACCGACCCCTCCACACACACACACACACACCCCCGACCCCCCACACACACACACCGACCCCCACACACACACACACTGACCCCCCACACACACACACACCCCCTCCCACACACACACCACCCTCCCACACACACACCGACCCTCCCACACACACACAGCCCCCCCACACACACCAACCCCCACACACCTGCCACCCACACATGACATACCCCACACACACCGCCCCCCACACACACACGACCCCCCACACACACACACCGACCCCACACACACACACCGACCCTCCCACACACACACCTGCCACCCACACAATGACCCCCCCACACACACACACCGCCCCACACACACACACACCCCCCACACACACACACACCCCCACACACACACCACCCCACACACACACCGACCCCCACACACACGCCCCCCACACACACACACACCGACCCCCCACACGACCCCCACACACCCCCCAAACACACCGACCCCCACACACACACACCGCCCCCACACACACCCCCCACACACACCCCATACCCACACACACGACCCCCACACACACACCGACCCCCACACACCCTGCCATCCACACACCCACACACACACACACACAACACCTACCCCCTTATCAATCACATACCCTCCATACACACACACCTGCCCCCCCACACACACACACCTACCCCCATGCAATCACATACCCCGCACACACACACACACCTGCCCCCACACACACACACACCCCCACACACACCTACCCCCATAGAATCACATACCCACACACACACCCACTCCCCACACACACCTGCCCCCACACACACACACACACTGCCCCACACACACCTGCCCCCCACCACACACACACACTGCCACCACCCCCCCCACACACACCTGCCCCCAAAGAGCTAGCAGGAGGGGTTCTAACTCATACCTCACCTCACTTGTCTACCTGCAAGTGATTCCTTGTGCCACACGCCGCCACACACTCCCTCCCTGATCGTTATCCAGGAGTTTCGCACGGTTCACCACAGTACTCCTGCTGGTGGGTGTCTGAGTGACTGTGGGTGTCTGTGAGTGACTGTGGGTGTCTGTGAGGACTGTGGGTGTCTGTGGGTGTCTGAGGGTGTCCGGGGTGTCTGGGTGACTGAGGGTGTCCGCGGGTGTCTGTGAGTGACTGTGGTGTCTGCAGGGTCTGAGGTGTCCGTGGGTGTCTGTGAGTGCTGGGGTGTCTGTAGGACTGTGGGGACTGAGGGGTCCGGGTGTCTGTAGGACTGTGGGTGTCTGCGGGTGTCTGTGAGGACTTGGGTGACTGAGGGTGTCCGGGGTGTCTGTGAGGTAGGGTGTCTGGGTGTCTGTGAGTGACTGTGGGTGACTGTGGGTGTCTGCGGGTGTCTGTGAGTGACTGTGGGTGACTGAGGGTGTCCTGGGTGTCTGTGAGTGACTGGGGTGTGAGGGTGTCCGTGGGGTGTCTGTGAGGACTGTGGGGTGTTCAGGGTGTCTGGAGGACTGTGGGTGACTGAGGGTGTCCGGGGTGTCTGTGAGGATGGGTGTGGGTGAGGCTTGGGTGACTGAGGGTGTCCGGTGTTGTGAGTGACTGTGGGTGTCTGTGGGTGACTGAGGGTGTCCGTGGTGTCTGGAGTGGACTGGGGTGTCTGCGGGGTGTCTGTGAGTGACTGTGGGTGTCTGTGGGTCTGAGGGTGTCCGTGGGTGTCTGTGAGGACTGTGGGTGTCTGGTGGTGCGGAGTGATCAGGTGTCTGTCTGAGGGTGTCCGTGGGTGTCTGCGGGTGTCTGTAAATGACTGTGGGTGTCTGTGGGTGACTGACAGTACTGAAGCTGGTGTATAAGATGTTTCAGGTTATCATTATTAGTATTATTTTGACAGGATAACAGAGGAGTAATGGCGGGGGAATGATCGGTCTATGTATGTATGTACGAGTATGTATGTATGTATGCATGTATGTATGTACGAGTATGTATGTATGTACGAGTATGTATGTATGTACGAGTATGTATGTATGTATGCATGTATGTATGTACGAGTATGTATGTATGTACGAGTATGTATGTATGTATGTATGTATGCATGTATGTATGTATGTATGTATGTATGCGTACAGAGTACCGCATCAGAGGCTTCTGAGAAAAATTAAGGCTCATGGTATCGAGGGGAAAGTTTTAAATTGGATAAAATCATGGCTCACCGATAGAACGCAGAGGGTCAGTGTAGATGGTGTTAAATCTGAGTGGGGCTGTGTAACCAGTGGGGTTCCCCAGGGGTCAGTACTAGGCCCACTCTTGTTCATAATCTACATAAACGATCTAGATACTGAGATCAGCAGTGACATAAGCAAGTTTGCGGATGACACCAAAATAGGGCGGCAGATTAATTCAGGGTAGGATGCAAATGCATTACAGGAGGATCTAAATAAACTGCAGGGGTGGTCTGAAAAATGGCAAATGAAATTCAACACCAGCAAGTGCAGCGTACTTAATATTGGAAGAACAAATACTGATAATGTATACAGCCTTAACATCAACCTAGAGAAGTCGACTTGTGAAAGAGACCTAGGGGTACTTAGGCCCGGACCCTTCGCCTAGAAAACAGTGCGTTAATGTTCGAAATAAGGCAAACAGAGTATTGGGTTTTATCTAGAAGTGTAAGTAACAAGAGTGCAGAGGTCTTATTGCAACTATATCTGTGTAGCTAGTCAGGGCCGCACTGATTATGCGTGGTCTAGTTCTGGTGCTCCTGCAAATATAGAATGGATATAAATTCACTAGAGTCGGTGCAGCGAAGAATGACAAAATGATTCCGGGACTTAGAAACCCTTCCATATCAGGGGTAGGTTAAAGAAACTTAACTTGCATTCCTAGAAAGACGAAGAGTGCGGGGAGATATGATAGTTATTTAAGTGGGTGAAAAGGAATCAATAAAGGGAATATAATAAAGTTCTTTTATATCCGGAGCAGGATAGGACTCGGAGCAACGGATTCAAGTTGGATAAGTTTAGGTTTAGGAGGGAGATAGGAAGAAACTGGTTCACAAATAGGGTGGCGGACGAGTAGAACAAGCTTAGCAACTTTGTAGTAAGTGCGGGAACTCTGGAAAGTTTCAAAAGGAGGCTAGATAGATTCATGGATGATAGAGAGTGGTAGTAACTCTCGACAGGAGCTGCCATGCACAGACCAACCGGCCTATTGCAGACTCCTTATTTTGTTATGTTCTTATGTTCTTATATCTCATCGGCCAAATATCCCTAAATTTGACCACACAACCACTAACAATCATACTCTCTCTCTCTCTCTCTCTCTCATATCTTAATCCGTCTCTATATTTAAAAGGATTAACGTTGTCATCCTCTTCCGAATGTGTAAACAAACTTCTTAAATCCCCAAAAGACGATGGTTCTAATTCCTCCTCCTCCAGGGGTAAGGTGGAGGTGGAGGGAAGTGAGGGTTATAATCCAAGGGGAGAGAAGTAGGCCCTCAGGTCCAGACGATAGGGGCTGGGGATGGAGGGGGGTGGAGGAAGGGGGAGGGAAGGAGGGAGGAGAGGGGCAGGGAGAGAGGGGGGGGGTAAAGGGGGGAAGATGGGGGGGGAGAGAGGGTGGGGAGGTAGGGAGGAAGAGGAGAAGGAGAGGGAAGAAGGGGGGTAGGGGAGGAAGGGGTAGGGGATGAAATGGTAGGGAGGAAGGGGTGGGGAGGAAGGGGGTCGGGGAGGAAGGGGGGAGGAAGGGGTAGGGGAGGAAGGGGTAGGGGAGGAAGGGGTAGGGGAGGAGGGAAGGTAGGAAGATGAAGGAGGAAGAGAGAGGTACGAGGGAAGGTAGGGGGGAGGAGGGAGTAGAGGCTTTTGTTGTGGAGAGGAGCCGCCACCTTACAGGAGGAACCTCGTTCCGTCGCCCGGAAATTACGTGCACCTCCCTCCTGCCAGCTCGGCCGTCCACCACCTCCTCCCTCCACTCGTCCACCTCACCCCTCACGATACCTGTAATTACTCTGTCATTTTTTAAAGAAGTGTATTCAAAGTGTTTCAGGATTTTTTATATTATTATCTCAAAGAACATAGTCAGGCCCTGAAGGTGTCCATGTGGTGATGAGTTACTACGTGTTCTGTCATTTATACTGTGTTCTGTCATCTTTACTGTGTTCTGTCATCTATACTAAACATGTTGTCATCTATACTAATGTGATCTGTCATCCATACTTTGTTCTGTCATCTATACTAAACATGTTCTGTCATTTATACTGTATTGTGTCACTACACTGTGTTCTGTCATCTACACTGTGTTCTGTCATCTATACCAATGTGATCTGTCATCCATACTTTGTCGTCATCTATACTAAACATGTTGTCATCTATACCAATGTGATCTGTCATCCATACTTTGTCGTCATCTATACTAAACATGTTCTGTCATCTATACTGTGTTATGTCATCTATACTAAACATGTTCTATCATCTATACTGTGTTCTGTCATCTATACTGAACATGTTGTCATCTCTCTCTCTCTCTCTCTCTCAGTGACCAGGGTAGCGTCAGGTCCTGGGGTACACTCTCCAGCACGTAAGAGCCTGTGAGTGACTTACTACTAGTGGCTGGCTGGGTACGCGGGTCACCTGAGCAGGTAAACGTAACATCCAGGTTACTATCACCTCTCTCATCACTAGACACTTCTTATAACTCTCTACCTTGTCGTGTAGGTAACTCTTGACTCCAGGTAACATGTCGTCATTTCAGTTAAACACACGATACTTCTGGTAAAGTCTTATGTTGTTGTGGATGGTTAATTATGATATGACGATTCAACAACTCATGCATTTAAGTCTGTCCTCTTAAACAGCATCATAGACTAGATATCAACAAATAAACATTATAAAATATATGTCTGTGTTTAGGTGAGTCAGACCATGAGACACACACACACACGGCTATATATGGTTACTGACTAAACACGTGTTATATCAGGGTAAGGTTGTGGTTCCTGCTGGCTGATGACACACTCTTTATGGGTTAAATACATGTGGCTTCTGGACCAGTCTCAGTACAGGTTCCGGTTCAGTACTGGGTGTTGGGGGCCGCCTCTGTGTTCCCTACCGGTTCCTCTGGTCTTACTCAAGCACCAGTTCAACAAGTCTTAAATATAAGATTATCTCTGACCGCAGACGACCATCTTGCCTCAGCACCGCCGCCACCATCACTCCCCAGCCAATAAAAAGCCGTCCCAATAAATACAAACTCTAATAACTGTTATAAGTGGTCGAGCGGTATAATAATCCTAAATGGTCAAGTTTATCTTAAAGGCCACTGCACTTCACACCGTGTAAGTTGAGCGTCTAACCACCTGGAAAACTATTCCTTCTCACCCTCTCGGCCAGACCCCATCATTATCCTTCCCTCCCTCCCTCTAATACCAATCCTCCATCAACAACAACTCCCCCACGAGGGCGCCGTAACTCCTCCCAGCGCCCAGGATCTTCAACCCGTCAGCAGCCTCCTTCACCCTATAATTTACTTCAACTGGAGTTGACTCCCTCTAATTCTCACGTCCCTCGGCTTCATATTGAGACCCTCCACTCCCCCTTTCCGCCCTCACCCCTCCTCCTCTCAATCTCAGACTCGTGGTACACCTGCGCGGCCTCCCACAGGTGTGAATGAAGCCATTACCGCCGCGTCCCCCTGCGGCTGGGGTCCATGGCGGGTACTGGACCATTGTGTGGCGCGTCACCAAACTCATAAATGTTGAGCTCCATGTTGCCTGCCCGCCACACCGCTCATTACCCGCCACCACAGTCCCCACCCCTGCACACACTCCCGACTTCCGCTTCGCTACTTCCACCTAAAACAGCTCTTACATATATAATATCCAGCACATATTTACTAAACTTTAAAACCAAGATACACATTTACTACACCATAACCAAAAGTATCATAAGATATATTGCTATTACCGTTAACATACTTATAAAGTAACCAAGTCAGAGAGAGAGGGTCGGGACGCAGTGGTCGAACAGGTCCAGCTTGGGCACGTGAGTAGGTACAAGTGGAATCATTTGGGCCTGGAATTATTAGCTCTCTCACCCGCTCACCAGACCTTACCTCGCCCTAATTACAACCCTTACACATGTTTAACTACTCTATAATCTTAACCACTAACAATAACACTATGATAAAATACGACGAGTTTAAAATGGAAGGAAACAGACCGCTAAGTCAGTAAACAGGCCAGGAGTCAACGCCCAAGCCAGAGCCAGCGGCGAGGAACGGGACGCAGGCTAGTTTGGAATATGATGGCGGGCGACGTTAATAGTGTGGAGGCTGTCGTGCTGTGTTATCTGGCGGACAGCCGGCGTCAGAGGTGGCATCTCGCACGCCCACCACGCCCTATCACACCCTATCACACTCTACCCTTCCAATTTATGCAACACAATCACCCAGTTCGTCTTTTTTTTCGCCTTTCAACTTAGCTTCGGGTTTTCATCGTCCGTGTAATCTGTCAAGTTATGCGAGGCTTTAATCTATTGCAGGATAGAGGCTTCAAGCTTCAATCTATTGCAGGATAGAGGCTTCAAGCTTCAATCTATTGCAGGATAGAGGCTTCAAGCTTCAATCTATTGCAGGATAGAGGCTTCTTTCTACTGGATCAGAGAGGCTTCTTCTATTGAACGATAGAAGTTTCCATCTACTGGACAATAGCGAGACTTCAATCTATTGCAGGATAGAGGCTTCAATCTATTGCAGGATAGAGGCTTCTTTCTTTACTGGATCAGAGGAGGCTTTTCATTGAACGATAGAAGTTTCCATCTACTGGACAACAGCGAGACTTCAATCTATTGCAGGATAGAGACTTCATCTATTGCAGGATAGAGGCTTCCTTCTACTGAACGATACTGTGGCTTCACTCTACTGAACGATACTGAGGCTTCTAGTCCTTTCAACACATCTCAGGCCTCACGACTCACGCTGGCTGACTCATGACTCACGCTGGCTGACTCATGACTCGGGCGCTATGCAAGAAACTGAATAAGAGTTAAAATATCTGCCGCCTCCCACATCAATTTTCCTTTACATTAATGAAAATCCAGGAAATTCCGAAAATGTTCAGGAAATTTCAGAAATATCGGAGAAAATTCAGGAAAAATCAGGAAAATCCAGAGAAATTAATGAGAATCCAGGGAAATAAATGACAAATCCGGGAAAATCCATGACAAATCCGGGAAAAATTAATAGATACCCGGGAAATCCGTGAAAATCCGGGAAATTCAGACAAATCCAAGTAGAATGAAGGATTTAACACTTCAACCAAAACTCTATCCCAAAGACAAATGAGAATAAGACGATGAACCTAACCTAACCTAACCACACCTCACGGACAACGGGAAATTATGCAACTAAAAAAAATCATCTAACACTGGAGGATAAATCATGAGATAACGTTAATGTAAAGAATAATAAATAGATGAAAAACAGCGACGAATTATGGAAAATATTAATTGAAAGACAAAACAGTAAAAAATGATTCGGTAAATATTGTAAGAAAGGAATGAATTACATGTTAGAGGAAGGAAACACTCACAAACACATGCACACGTAAATACACGCACACGCAAGTATACACACAGCATCCGAAAGAAGTTATTTACACACACACACACACGTAAATAGACGCACACCCAGGTATACACACAGCATCGGAAAGAAGTTATTCACACACACACACACACACGGCTGCCTAATGAAGGTCAAACATGGTAACATTTCACCTTCAGTAGTTTACATGTGGTTTAAATTTTCTTTTGCTTGCTCGAAGTTTTTTTCTTAGTTGAATGTTTTTTGTTTGTTTTCTCGTTTGTTTAATTGAATGTGTTTGTGTTTGTTTTATTATTGATCTTTAGGTAAATGAAGACTTAAAGTGAATTTCCTCCAAAATATAATAGATGAAAGTAATGACTAAAGTTGTAAAAAAAAAAGCACAAAAAAGGATATGAAGAAACTATACCTTGTTATTTATCAACGCTTTCCTGTTGTTGTTTTGGTGTCACTTTATATTTTACTTTTTTTTACTTTTTTTATTTTGTTAATTTTTTGCAATTTATATTTATTTAATTTTTTTTTTATTTTTTTTTTACCTTTTTTATTGTTAATTTTTTTTAATTATTTTTTATTATTTTTTAGTTATTTTTGCATCTTTTTTACTTTTATTAATTTTATTTGTTTTTTTTTTTACCTTTTTAATAATTTTTCCTTTTTGTCATATTTTTCTTGTGTCTTTAAACTTCTTTTTTAAATATTTTCTTCCCAACCATTAAGATTTCCTCCCGTGCTCACAAAAATTTTTACCAACAAAAAAATTAATCTTAGGACTCAACAATGTAGCGAGACTAACTTAATAAAGCAAACATGAAGCAAAAGAGATTGTTTACATAAAGCAAGAGGTTGTTTACAGGAGTAACTTACATATCGCAGACAACCTAAAGATCCACGAATTAGCTCTGAATAGAAAATTATTTACGCATCTCCTCAACTCTTCTACGTGTTCATTGTGTCTCGTAAAACTGTGGTGTTGAGAGAGAGAGAGAGAGAGAGAGAGAGAGAGAGAGAGAGAGAGAGAGAGAGGGAGACACCTCACCTAGGGCTACACTGCTCCATGCTACTTCACTACACAACCTATGGATCAATATGGCCATGTAAGACAATTTTTATCGAACTTAAAATCGTTTCTGGGGGGTTAACCTGTTCTAACTTCTTACGGGGTGCAGTGGCCGAGTGGATACAGCGCTCGCATCCTGTCCTTAATAGTCAATGGTTCGCGCCCGGGGCACCCTTAATCCACCCAGCTGTCAATGGGTACCTAAATTTACAGTTTGGAAAATGAAGGTTATCGAGTACAGTGCTATTAAATGGCTTCTTTGTCTATTAGCTCGTATGGTTTATGACGTCACCACTAGCTCGTGCGTTTTGTGACGTCACCACTAGCTCGTGCGTTTTGTGACGTCACCACTAGCTCGTGCGTTTTGTGACGTCACCCAACCACCTCTATATCACGTTGTTCACACAGGTGGCTCACTCTAGGTAATTAGTGAGGGGCATAATTAGTGTAAGGGATATAATTAGTGTGAAGGATATAATTAGTATGAAGGATATAATTAGTATGAAGGATATAATTAGTGTGAAGGATATAATTAGTATGAAGGATATAATTAGTATGAAGGATATAATTAGTATGAAGGATATAATTAGTATGAAGGATACAATTAGTGTGAAGGAATAAATCAGGGTGAGGAGGACAACAAGCATGGGGCCGAGAGAGAGAGAGAGGGGGGGGGTAATCAGCGTGAGGTTCAGTGATGCAGTAAGCCTTGATAACCACCGTGACGTCACACCCTCCCCCTCCCCCCAACAAGTGATAACGTCACTCACTAACAGACGAGACCTTGCTACTGTTACGTCCACTGTCCCGTCACACTGTCTTGTCACACTGTCCCGCCACTGTGTCCAGTCACATTGTCCCGTCACACTGTCCTGTCACACTGTCCCGTCACACTATTTTACTATAGCCGTAACACTATATACAAGGTTGTCGAATACACACACACACACACACACACACACAATGAAAGTCTACATGATCACAGGAAATCAGTAATTACAATGATGAAACACACACACACACACACGCACGCACGCACGCACGCACACACACACACACACACACACACACACACACAATTAACGCACATGATTGGTGAAGACAAAGACGCACGGTTCAGTGGGATAGGAAAGAAAACAGACCGAGTTAACAAAGAACAATGTTGGTTTTAGCGAAGCCAAGACCGGATTATAGAGCTAGAGCTTCACCCGAGTGTTACAGAGCTTCAGAGGTTGAACTATAGAGCTTCACCCGAGTGTTACAGAGCTTCAGAGGTTGAACTATAGAGCTTCACCCGAGTGTTACAGAGCTTCAGAGGTTGAACTATAGAGCTTCACCCGAGTGTTACAGAGCTTCAGAGGTTGAAATATAGAGCTTCACCCGAGTCTTACAGAGCTTCAGAGGTTGAACTATAGAGCTTCACCCGAGTCTTACAGAGCTTCAGAGGTTGAACTATAGAGCTTCACCCGAGTGTTACAGAGCTTCAGAGAGAGCTTTGTGTTACAAGGAGCTTCAGAGGTTGAACTATAGAGCTTCACCCGAGTCTTACAGAGCTTCAGAGGTTGAACTATAGAGCTTCACCCGAGTGTTACAGAGCTTCAGAGGTTGAACTATTGAGCTTCACCCGAGTGTGTTACAGAGCTTCAGAGGTTGAACTCTAGAGCTTCACCCGAGTGTTACAGAGCTTCAGAGGTTGAACTATAGAGCTTCACCCGAGTGTTACAGAGCTTCAGAGGTTGAACTATAGAGCTTCACCCGAGTGTTACAGAGCTTCAGAGGTTGAACTATAGAGCTTCACCCGAGTCTTACAGAGCTTCAGAGGTTGAACTATAGAGCTTCACCCCAGGATTAACAAGGTCGTTCAGTTAGTGACGGTCGTTGTGGTTCTAGAACACTTTATTACAGGGCAATTCGTCTCCGGTTCATTAATAAACTAAACCTAACCCAACTGAACTTAACCTAACAACTCACCCCAACCTAACCAAACTTAACCTAAATTAACCAAACTTAACCTAACCCAACTCAACCAAGCCAAACCTAACCTAACGTAAATATTTATTTATCACGACAAATTATTTGAGTTTGGTCACGGATATTAGCTAGTTTATTGTGCACCCCCATACATTCACTTCGTATTAATTAAACTAGTTATTATGTTGTGTGTGTGTGTGAGAGAGAGAGAGAGAGAGAGAGAGAGAGAGAGAGAGGTAAGGCGTTCAAAGACTCAAACTTGATCTGATAAGAAGCGTTTGATCGACTCCACTTCCGGTCTGTCTCACTAGTTGCTATACTCCATCCCATTAAACCTTTGTCTGCCCTTCCCATCTCGTTTAGTATCTCTCTCCTTCACGTTAATGTCTCTTGATTCACCCCCTATATACCCCTTCCATCTCGTTAACCATCCTCCGTCATTCTTATTTGTCACTCCATCTCGCTACCCTCCCTAACTCCCTCTCCTCCATCACTCCATCTACCTGAGCTCCTCCCTCCCACTCCTCCATCGCCCCAACTCGTTACCTACACGCCCTCTCCTCCATCACTCCATCTACCTGAGCTCCTACCTCCATCACTCCATCTACCTGAGCTCCTCCCTCCCTCCCTCACATCAAGAAGGAGACGTCGCGATAACAATTATAACTCAGAGACAAAAAACAACGACCTGATTGGTTGTCTCGGAGTTCAGAGGCAGGGATCTGATTGGTTATCTCGGAGTTCAGAGGCAGGGATCTGATTGGTTGTCTCATAGTTCAGAGGCAGGAATTTGATTGGTCGTGTCAGGAGGGGTGAAGGAAGGTAGGGGGGGGTGAAGAGGTGAGAAGAAGAGTGGAGGGGTGAGAACTAGAGGTTGATAAGAAGGTCTTCACTCTAAAGAATAATTGGGCTGTTGCATAATTAGCCTCTTTATCGCTAATTAGGGAGGAACCTGCAGGTGCCGGTGAGGGAGGCGGCCAAGAGATGTCATCTGTACAATGTCCTCCACACCTGTACAACAATGTCCACACCTGTACAACAATGTCCACACCTGTACAACACCGTCCACACCTGTACAACAATGTCCACACCTGTACAACACCGTCCACACCTGTACAACAATGTCCACACCTGTACAACAATGTCATCACCTGTACAACACCGTCCACACCTGTACAACAATGTCCACACCTGTACAACAATGTCCACACCTGTACAACAATGTCTACACCTGTACAACACCGTCCACACCTGTACAACTACCCAAGCCCACGCAACCACCTTCCCACACAGCCAGCCCCACACCCACATCCACCTACCCACACAGCCAGCCCCACACCCATAACCACCTACCCACACACCCAGACCGACCTACATACACACCCACAACCACTCCCACACATACCCAAACCCCCTACACCCACACCTGCCCCACACCCACACCTGCCCCTACACCCACACCTGCCCCACACACCCACACAACAGCAGACCCTCCCATCATCCGCTATCATTCATAAACTCACTATGTAAACCATTTAAGTGATATTTAATGACTTTTTAATAACTGGTATTTTATTCATATTTCGCCTAGGGTCTTACAGGGACAAATTTAAAGTTGTTTGTTTTATTATTGTAAATTTATTCATTCATTCTTTCTGTTATCTGTTTTATTATTATTGTTTATCGTGTTTTATGGCTTGTTACTGTATTCTTTAGATAATTAATTGGACCCCTAATGGCTTCTACAGCAATTTGTAATGCATTGGTACTACTACTACTACTACTACTACTACTGCTACTACTACTACTACTACTACTACTACTACTACTACTAATAATAATAATAATAATAATAATAATAATAATATCAACAACAAAAACAACAATAATAACATCAGTAATAATAATAATAAAAACAATAATAATAATAATAATAATAATAATAATAATAATAATAATAATAATAATAATAATAATAATAATAATAACAATAATAATAATGAGTCAGCATTCAGGTGAAATAAGCTGGAGTGCCTAATCTTCACAGGACCCGATTATACCACAAAGGAAAATTACCATTAATGATATTATACCAATGATAATTATACCACTAATATATAAACGAAGAATATTGAAAACACAAGAGAATAAATTAATGAAAAATGACGATAATTACTTGACACAGGAAAACTCTGATAATTAATGAGAAAATATAAAAGCATCATAAAAAAAAGATAATTTAAAACACCAAAGAAACAAAAACAAAAACAAGAAGAAAACGGAGAAAAAAACAAATAATTCAAAGAAAACGAGAAAAACAAAATTTAAACCACGCAAAAACACACAAACCGTAAAAACAATAACAATTACACCACAAACAAAACATACAACAATAACAAACACCACAAAATAACAAAATAACAAGAAAAATAAAAGAAGGCGGGAACAATAGTAATTACACCAAAGAAAACGGATAATAACACCAGGGATAACTTATGTAAATCCAACACAAGAAGTAATCGTCTCGTTATAAGGCGATAACATCTGTAATAATCACCTTGATGATACGAGTTATCTTACCTGATGAGATCTCAAGTCATTATCGCCTCAAGATGTTATCGCCGGTAGGATCGTAAATGTGGCCGGCTAGCTAATTAAACCTGGCTGGCAACAAGGGCATCTGAGCCGGCAGCCGGTTGAGTTGGGTAAGGTAGAGGGGTGGGTGCTGGGGGGTAAGGGGCAAGGGGTGGGGGTAAGGGGTGGGGGTAAGGGGTGGGGTAAGGCAGTGGGGGTAAAGGGTGGGAAGGGTTAAGTGGTGGGTGCTGGGGGGTGGGGCGATGTGGGTAGAGGGAGGTGGGTAGGGGTGTGGGGGTAAGGGTAGGTGGAGGAGGGTTATGGTGGGGGATAAAGGGAGGTGGGTGCTGGGGTGGGAAGGATGTGGGTAGAGGGAGGTGGGTAGGGTGTGGGGGTAAGGGTAGGTGGGAGGGGAGGGTTATGGGTGGGTGGGGGGGGATAAAGGGAGGGGTGGTGCTGGGGGGTGGGAAGGACATGTGGGTGGAGGGAGGGTAGGGTGTGGGGGTAAGGGTAGGTGGGAGGGGAGGGTTATGGGTGGGTGGGGGGGGATAAAGGGAGGGGTGGGGTGTAGGAATGACTTATAATAGTAGAACTCGTCTCTAGGATTGTCCCGATTAACCGAAACCTTAAAGTATCATTATTAACATGACTCTCAAGATTAACCTGATTAAACGGAGTCTTAAGTTAACCTCAAATATTGGACCGAGTCGATTAAACGAAGTCCTGCATCAACCAGTGGTATTTGACTACATCGATTAAGCGGACCCCACGAGAGCCGAATGTCAGGTATTGGGGTATAATTAACAGAACACCTGGAGATTAATTAGCAGGTGAGTGAGTAAATGGACCCCAGTTCTAATAGGTGTCATTCTGAATAGCCCCACAATTTAATTATTAGGACTGGTGGACCGTTTATGACTGGTACAAATTGGTACTGGGTTTTATGAGTCTGGGGCTTATCGAGACTGGTATCTGTCGGGACTGGGATCTATCGGGACTGGGATCTGTCGGGAATGGGATCTGTCGGGACTGGGATCTATCGGGACTGGGATCTATCGAGACTGGGATCTATCGGGACTGGGATCTATCGAGACTGGGATCTATCGGGACTGGGATCTATCGGGACTGGGATCTATCGAGACTGGGATCTGTCGGGAATGGGGTCTATCGGACTGGATCTATCGGACTGGGATCTGTCGGGAATGGGATCTATCGGGACTGGGATCTATCGAGACTGGGATCTATCGGCTGGGTCTATTGGGACTGGGGTCTATCGGGACTAGGATCTGTCGGGACTGGGGTCTATTGGAACTGGGGTCTATTGGGACTGGGGTCTATTGGAACTGGGGTCTATTGGAACAAACACGAGAGAGAGAGAGAGAGAGAGAGAGACTTACCCACAACCCCACAATTAACAAAAAGTCAAATTTTAAATAAATAACCGGTTGGTGATAATACTTTACAATTAATTATATACACCAACAGAAATTCCCACTAAATGTTCTCTTTTTTTGTAAATTTCCCCAGACATTTTGTTTTCATTCCTTTTATCTATTCAATTATCTAGGATTATTTTTTATTATTTACTAGAGATACCGGCTAGTTATGCACATCAACCTCCTCTCCCTCTCCTCCCCTCCTGCTGCCTCCCCCATAGCCTGTGATGGGGGAGGGGGGAAGAGACATCATGTTTGACCCTGGTTCCTCAAGGTAAAATACATTACTACACTGATATATCAAGGTTCTGCATCTTCCACTGGCTTCAACAAGTATATTGTACGTCTCTGATCAGGTAAATGTTGTCAAAGGTTCAGGTGAAGGACTAATTAACCTAACAATTATCTCATAAAGGTATTGGTAGAGGTTCCTCCCTTTTTAACATCACCACAACAACAACCAAAACAACCATCACCACTATCAGAAAAACTACAACAATCACAACAACAACCACGACTACCACAACCACCATCACAACAACCACCACCACCACTATCAGAAAAACTACAACAATCACAACAACAACCACGACTACCACAACCACCATCACAACAACCACAACCACCACCACAACAACCACGACTACCACAACCACCATCACAACAACCACGACTACCACAACCACGACTACCACAACCACCACCACCAGATATACAGCCAACACGTCCAGGAATGTGTCATAGGTGTACTACACAGGAGAGAGAAGCTGAAACACTACCCTAATAAACCCATGGTGGATATACTAAGCTTTAACACGTAACTTTAACCCATGGTGGATATACTAAGCTTTAACACGTAACTTTAACCCATGGTGAATATACTAGCTTTAACACACCTTTTAACCCATGGTGGATATACTAAGCTTTAACACGTAACTTTAACCCATGGTGGATATACTAAGCTTTAACACGTAACTTTAACCCATGGTGGATATACTAAGCTTTAACACGTAACTTTAACCCATGTGAATATACTAAGCTTTAACACAGAATTTTAACCCATGTGATATACTAAGCAACACACGTAACTTTAACCCATGGTGATATACTAAGCTTTAACACATAACTTAACCCATGGTGGATATACTAGCTTTAACACACGCTTTAACCCATGGTGGATATATAGCTTTAACACAGTAACTTTAACCCATGGTGGATATACTAGCTTTACACACGTGCTTAACCCATGGTGGATATACTAAGCTTTAACACAAGTAACTTTAACCCTGGTTGATATACTAAGCTTTAACACACGTAACTTTAACCCTGGTGGTATATAGCTAACAC
The DNA here is from genome assembly GCF_018991925.1 of Homarus americanus. Taxonomy (NCBI): domain Eukaryota; kingdom Metazoa; phylum Arthropoda; class Malacostraca; order Decapoda; family Nephropidae; genus Homarus; species Homarus americanus. The sequence continues at coordinate 326,577 of NW_024754652.1, forward strand.
GTAACTTTAACCCATGGTGAATATAAGTTTTAACACGTAACGTTAACCTTGGTGGATATACTGCTTTAGTAACTTTAACCCATGGTGAATATACTGTTTTAACACACGTAACGTTAACCCTTGGTGGATATATAAGCTTAACACACGTAACTTTAACCCATGGTGAATATACTAAGCTTTAACACACGTAACTTTAACCCATGGTGAATATACTAGCTTTAACACACGCAATTTTAACCCATGGTGGATATATCTGCTTTAACACGTAACTTTAACCCATGGTGGATATACTAAGCTTTAACACACGTAACTTTAACCCATGGTGGATATACTAAGCTTTAACACACGTAACTTTAACCCATGGTGGATATATAAGCTTTAACACACGTAACTTTAACCCATGGTGAATATACTCAAGCTTTAACACACGTAACTTTAACCCATGGTGAATATACTAAGCTTTAACACACGCAATTTTAACCCATGGTGGATATACTAAGCTTTAACACACGTAACTTTAACCCATGGTGGATATACTAAGCTTTAACACAGTAACTTAACCCATGGTGGATATACTAAGCTTTAACACACGTAACTTTAACCCATGGTGGATATACTAAGCTTTAACACGTAACTTTAACCCATGGTGGATATAAAGCTTTAACACACGTAACGTTAACCCATGGTGGATATACTGCTTTAACACAAGTAACTTAAACCCTGGTGATATACTAAGCTTAACACACGTAACTTTAACCCATGGTGATATACTAGCTTTAACACACGTAACTTTAACCCATGGTGAATATACTAAGTTTTAACACACGTAACGTTAACCCTTGGTGGATATACTAAGCTTTAACACACGTAACTTTAACCCATGGTGAATATATAGCTTTAACACGAACGTTAACCCTTGGTGGATATACTAAGCTTTAACACACGTAGGACTCTCTAGGTGACTCCCAGATGAAAAGGACTCCCTGGGTGGAAAAGGACTCTTGGGTGGAAAAGGACTCCTTGGGTGGATAAGGACTCCCTGGGGAAAAGAACTCCCCGGATGAAAAAGGACTCCTGGGTGGAAAAGGACTCCTTGGGTGGATAAGGACTCCTGGTGGAAAAGAACTCCCCGGATGGAAAAGGACTCCCCGGGTGGAAAAAGGACTCCTGGGTGGAAAAGGACTCCCCGGTGGAAAGAACTCCCGGGTGGAAAGAACTCCTGGGACTCGTGAAAGACTCGGAAAAGGACTCCCGGTGGAAAAGGACTCCCCGGTGGAAAAGGACTCCCGTGAGGACTCCCGATGAAAAGGACTCCTGGGTGGAAAGGACTCTTGGGTGAAAAGGACTCCCTGGGTGGAAAAGGACTCCGGTGGAAAAGGACTCCTGGGTGGAAAAGGACTCTGATCACTTTAAATAATTCATTACCTGGCCACCATAGTCAATATTTTAAATAGAATCTTGGTGACTGTTTCCCATAACTGACGCCCGTGTACGTATGTGTGTATGTAGTACCAATAGACGTCCATGTATGTATACCTGTCACAATGGTCCACCTAGCACCATGGTCCACCTGTCATTATGGTCCACCTAGCACAATGGTCCACCTAGCACCATGGCCCAGCTGTCACCATGGTTCACCTACCACCATGGTCCACCTACCACCATGGTCCACCTACCACCATGGCCCACCTACCACCATGGCCCACCCAGCATTGATCATGGGCCATCATCATGGACCACTAAGCAAGAGATAACACAACAGAGAACAACAACACTGTAGGAATACTTAATGGCCTCATCTGTGGCCACGTGTTCCTCCTCCTTCCACCCCCACACCCCCTCCTCCTACCACACCCTCCTCCTACCACACCCCCTCCTTCCCCACCCTCTCCTGCTTCCACACCCCACCACCTCCTCCCCGCCTACTCACACACCCCACTCCCCTCCTCCTTCAAATTCTTCCCCCTTTCTCTTCCTTCACCTCTTCAAAATGTTTCCTCACTCCTCCTTCCCTCCTACACCTGGGATGGTCGAGGAGTATTATCGACGAATATAATAATTTAATCTAAGGAAACATAGTCCCTCCCTCCCTCCTCTTATCCTGTTGCTTGACCCCCTCCTCCTTGAACCCCTCCCTCTTTCCTCATTCCTTCACCCTTCTCATCCTCCTCCTTGACCCCTCCTTCCTCCAAACCCTTCCTCCTCCTTGACCTTTGACCTCTTCCTTCCCTTCCCATTTTTCCTCCAACCTTCAATCCCTTCCTCCTCTCCCCTATATCTTCTCCCCCACACACACACCTGTACTGGTCGAGGAGGGAGGGAGGGAGGGAGGGTAATCAGACAACATACCCGGCAGGTAGGTCCAGCATACCAGATGTAGTATAATACGTGAAGAGCTCAGCAGTCAGGCCCCAGCGCGGAGGAAGGGGCGTATGGTCACTACATAATACATATTGTACATTGGCAGTGTTCTGTGTGGTCGTCAGCGTACCCCTAGCTAGCATGACCTGACATATACACTATTGGAGTCAGTCTCTAGGGTAGGTATGTATCGTCTAGGTAGGGTATGTACGTCTAGGTAGGATGTAGTTGGGTAGGTGTAGGTAGGGCATGTATCGTCTAGGTAGGGTATGTATTGTAAGGTAGGGTATGTATCGTGAGGTAGGGTATGTATCGTCTAGGTAGGGTATGTATCGTGTAGGGTAGGGCATGTATCGTCTAGGTAGGTATGTATCGTCTAGGTAGGTATGTATCGTCTAGGTAGGGTATGTATCGTCTAGGTAGGTATAATGTCTAGGTAGGGTATGTATCGTCTAGGTAGGTAGGTATGTATCGTCTAGGTAGGTTGGTATGTATCGTCTAGGTGGGGTATGTATCGTCTAGGTAGGGGCATGTATCGTTTAGGGAGGGCATGTATCGCTCAGGTAGGGCATATCGTCTAGGTAGGGCATGTATCTCTAGGGTAGGGCATGTATCGTCTAGGGAGGGCATGTATCGTCTAGGTAGGGCATGTATCGTCTAGGGTAGGGCATGTATCGTCTAGGTAGGGCATGTATCGTCTAGGGTAGGGGCATGTATCGTCTAGTAGGGCATGTATCGTTTAGGGTAGGGCATGCTGTCAGGTAGGGCATGTATCGTCTGTAGGGGCATGTATCGTCTAGGTAGGGCATGTATCGTCTAGGGTAGGAATAATGTCTAGGTAGGGCATGTATCGTCTAGGTAGGATGTATGTTGTATGCTGGTAGGGCATGTATCGTCTGGGGCATGTATCGGTAGGGTAGGGCATGTATCGTCTAGGTAGGGCATGTATCGTCTAGGTAGGGCATGTATCGTCTAGGTAGGGCATGTATCGTCTAGGGTATATCGTCTAGGAGGTATGTAGTGGGTATGTATCGTCTAGGGTAGGGTATGTATCGTGTAGGGTAGGGTATGTATCGTCTAGGGTAGGGTGTTCGTCTGGGTAGGGCATATGTCTAGGTAGGTATGTATCGTCTAGGTAGGGTATGTATCGTCTAGGGTAGGGCATGTATCGTCTAGGGTAGGGCATGTATCGTCAATCCTCGTGCTGTAAAAACTGGGCTTAATGTAAACAGTCTTTATGAGCGTGCGCGCGTGTGTGTGTATGTGTGTGTATGTGTGTGTGTGTGTGTGTGTCTGTGTTTCTTAACTGATTGACTGACAGAGACTTTTCCATCCACACCCTCGGCCCGCTCTCACCTAAGCCTCCTCACTGCACCCCCGGCACTAGAACGGCTTATGAATTAAACCTTTTGCATTCTTTCTTTTCTGTATGCATGTTGGCCTCCATGATAGGTGGGTGGTCTCCATGGTTAAGTGTCTGATATCCATGGTGGGTGGCTCGTCTCCAAGCTGGCCGCGTTCTGGAGGGTTCCGCCGTCCTCCGTCCACTCCAAGGTTGCAGAGGAGGAGATAAAACGGAGACCGGGCACGCATATTAATGTTGGGGGGATTGGAGGAGATTACCCGTACTGACAGCTGATTGGTCCTGTCAACCTCCGCACCGCCACTCATAATTCTTCCCTGGGTCAGCCTATCCGGTCCTCACCCGTCCAAGATAACAGTACCCAAGTCTCCGGGTCCAGGGTACAGTTACAGTGGTCCATGGTACAGTTACAGTGGGTACAGTTACGATGGTCTAGGGTACAGTTACAGTGGTCCAGGGTACAGTTACAGTGGTCCATGGTACAATTACAGTGTCCATGGATGCACAGGGTCCATGGTACAGTTACAGTGGGGTCAGCGTGGTCTAGGATGTCAAAAGTGGTGGACAGCAGGGCCCAGGTACAGTTACAGGGTACAGTTACAGTGGTCCCTGGTACAGTTACAGTGGGACAGTTAGCTAGGGGTTTACTATTACCAGGTAGACTCATCAACAAAGGTAGACCATCCCCAGGTAGACTCCACCATACAGGTAGACTCATCACTACCAGGTAGACTCATCAACACAGGTAGACTCAGTCAACAGGTAGACTCATCAACACAGGTAGACTTATCACCACAGGTAGACTCATCACCACAGGTATTCATCAACACAGGACTCATCAACACAGGTAGACTCATCACCACCAGGTAGACTCATCAACACAGGTAGACTCATCAACACAGGTAGACTCATCAACACAGGTAGACTCATCAACACAGACTCATCAACACAGGTAGACTCATCACCACCAGGTAGACTCATCACCACCAGGTAGACTCATCAACACAGGTAGACTCATCAAGAACCTAACAGCATCAGATGCTTGAGGTGGTGAAAGTTGAGAGATCTGCTCTTTCTCTCTCTCTCATCACTCTCTCTCTCTCTCTCTCTACCCCCAACATCCTCCCTCCTGCCCTACTCTCCTCCTCTTCCCTCCCTCCCCTACCCTCCCATCACCACTACCTTCCTTTCTGCCCCCCTCCTTTCTCCTCTCCATATCCCCCACCCACCCCTCCTCTCTTCCCCTACCTCCCTCGTCCTCCTCTCCATCCCAATCCCCCATCCTCCTCCCCCCACGTCTCCCCCCCCAGTCCCTCCCCCACTCCCTCCCCCCACTCTCCCCCCACACGTCTCCTCCCCCCCCCGTCTCCCCCACTCCCCTCCCCCACACCTCTCCACCTCCCCCCACCACGTCTCCCTCCCCCACACCTCCCCACCCCACACCTCTCCCACCCCCCCACACGTCTCCTCCCCCCCACACCTCCTCCCTCCCCCCCACCTCCTCTCCCCCACACCCTCCCCCCCACACCTCTCCCACCCCCCACACCTCTCCACCCTCCCACCCTCCCACCCCCACACGTCTCCCCCCACATCCTCCTCCCCCCCACCTCCCACACCTCCCCCCACGTCTCCTCCCCCCACACGTCTCCTCCCCCACACCTCTCCACCACGTCCCCCCCACCTCTCCACCCCCCACTCTCCACCCCACACCTCTCCACCCCCCACCTCTCCACCCACCACACGTCTCCTCCCCACACCTCTCCACCCCACCACACCTCTCCACCCCCCCCACACCTCTCCACCCCCCCACACCTCCGGGTCCACAACTAGTTATGGGCTGAGTGTTACGCTCACTATTGCCAAGTTATCATTATCACTTAATTATCTTCTATCATGTTAAATAAGTACCAGAGAGAGAGAGAGAGAGTGTGTGTGTGTATAAACCTGTGTCAGTCAAATCATATACTAGGGACTTAGGTAGTGTCAGTAGTCAGTCAGTCAGTCAGTCAGTCAGTAAGTCAGTCACCTAACAACCCCCCACCCACACCTCTATACCACACAATTACTTACCATCCAATCAAGTTTTTTCAGCACCAGGTAGGTTAGGTTAGGTTAGGTTAGGCTAGGTAAGACCCTCCATCAATACCCCTCTACCACCGCCATTCTCACCTTATTTATTCCCCCTATTACTTAATCATCACCCATTCAATTTACACTTTTTTTATTGGCTTGAACACCTGGTAACAAATTGGCAATACTTACCTGGATTTACCTTACCTATTTTATAAAGATTCTTAATTAAAAGCTTATTACCTGCACGAACCTCTCTCTCTACCTCTCTCTCTCTCTCTCTCTCCCCCTTCGTCTCTTATCGTCATTTTTTTACCATTCGTTGTATCAGTTTCATTTTTAGTCCTTTCACTATTCCCTCCTTTATTCAGTGTGGGTTTATTATTATTATTATTTTTTGGTTGGGTGTTATTGCTGTTATCTGTTCTCCCTGTTTACTCAGCTTTTGCCGGGGAAGTGAGAGGAGGGGGGGAGGGGGAGGGGGGGAGGGAGCTCATGTCGGTATATTTTAAGTCAATGGAATATAAAGTTGTACATATATACACACACATATTATAAGCTATGTACGTAAAGACATATATAGTGTACAGGTATTGCTAGATCATTTGTCTAATCACATAATAAAGTTAGTATCATTTAACTCTTATTAATTCTGTTTATTAATTCTATTGTTGTTAAATATTGTTAATTATCTCTATCCGTTTTATTCGTTATTGGTTAATTCTCTGTTTTATTTGTTATCTAGTTTTCCCGTTTTTTTTATTTTTTGTTTTTTTTGGTTTTTAAGTCGAATATAAACGCATCTCTCTCTCTCTCTCCTTTATCCTTCCTTCCCTCCTCTTCTCTTCTCGTCTCCTGTTTACACCCAACCTTCATCCGCAAACTTATGAAGTTAATGATGACGTTTGGTAACTTGTTCCACTCTTCTGAACCAATGTTTATAAACCTAATTCCCTCTTAAATGTAAATATATCTAATTTACTTACAATGGGTATCTCTTATTTACATTATTTTATCACCTTCACTACAACCAAAATACAAAGTTAATATTTGTTTTCTAATTTTCTCCTATACCCCAATTTTATCAAGATTGATCTTATTCTGTTCTCATTCTTTCGTTTCTTCCTTCTTTATGCTATCCCTTCCTTCAACCTCCTTCCCTCCTTTTTTTTCACCTTTCTCCTCATCGTTTCTCTCCCTCCTTCCCTCCCTTTCGTATCTCTATGCACCCTTCCTCACGTCACTTGCAATATCTCCCCTTCTCTCCCTCCCTCCACCTTACGTAATTGACCAGTTCACTGTCACATAATCCTGTTGACATAATCCAAATGCTCTCTCTCTCTCCTCTCTCTCTCTCTCTCTCTCTCTCTCCTCACCAGTTTTAGTGTAGAGAACATGCAACCCTCTCTCACCTCCTCCCCTCTCTCTCTCGCCCTCCTCCTGTCTCCACCACTCTCTCGCCCTCTCTCCCTCCTCCATCTTCACCAGTTTTAGTGTGAGAACGACTGCAGCTCTCTCTCTTCCTCCCCCTCTCTCTCTCTCTCTCGCCCTCTCTCTCCCCTCACTCCATCTTCACCAGTTTTGAGTGTGAGAGCGACTGCAGCTCTCTCTCTTCCTCCCCCCCTCTCTCTCTCTCTCGCCCTCACTCCCTGTCTCCACCACTCTCTCGCCCTCTCTCCCTCACTCCATCTTCACCAGTTTTGAGTGTGAGAGCGACTGCAGCTCTCTCTCTTCCTCCCCCCCTCTCTCTCTCTCTCGCCCTCACTCCCTGTCTCCACCACTCTCTCGCCCTCTCTCCCTCACTCCATCTTCACCAGTTTTGAGTGTGAGAGCGGTTGTAACCCAGGGTGAAGGTTGCATGGTGGGGCAGATAAGGGTTGGCCCGGCCCGCATATTAATCGGCGCCGCTACGATGCTCCGACGATACCACAGCATTTACATTCCCCAGCCATTTGGCCGCCGTTGATAACCCACACTGGAGATGCTGCGATAAGCTCTCCCACACCCACCTGTGTACACGCCTACATACGTCGGTACATACATGTGTATATATATGTGGGTATACATATGTGGGTATATACGTGTAAACATCAGTGTGTATGTGTATATGCTTAGATACATACACAGGTATATACATGTTGGTGAATACATGTATACATTCGTGGATATACTGTATATACTTGGATACATACATGTGCAAGTTCGGGATTTAAATACATATGTGCATGTATAAATGCATAAATATGTGAGAATATAAATATAAACATCAGTAGCTATAAGAACAGCCCAGTCCCAACCATTGTAAAAATTATCAATAACTTGTAATAAACCAGTGTATTCACTCCCAGTAAACACTACTTCTTGCACTGTCACTATGTTGTAATGAACTGTAGTTTGAGCTTTATACACACGTGTGTGTGTATATTTGAATGCATACACATGCAGACACTCTTAATGTGCACGTACATTGTCTCACGCACATAATATGTATTTGGCCTATATTAGTATTATAGGCCTATGTCATGCTTGGTGATACTTATCCTTGCTCAGTCGGTCCGAGAGCACGCGCGCGCACACAGACAGTGGAGAGCCTGGGTGGCTACTGGTGGCGCGTGATGTGTACAGGACATTATGTGTGACTTTATGAGGTGTTAATGGAAGGTGGGGTGGTGCTAGAGGGTGTAGGTGGGGTGGTGGTGTGGTGGGTGGTGGGTGAGGTGGGGTGGGAGTGTGAGGTGGTGCTAGTGGGTGAGTGGGTGGTGCTAGTGTGTGGGTGGGGTGGTGCTAGGTAGGTGGGGTGGTGCTAGTGGGTGTAGGTGGGGTGGTGATAGTGGGTGTGGGTGGTGGGGTGGTGCTGGTGTGGGTGGGGTGGTGCTGGTGGGTGTGGGTGGGGTGGTGCAGTAGGTGGGTGGTGCTAGGGTGTACTAGGGGTGGTGGGGTGCAGTGGGTGTGGGGTGGGGTGGTGCTAGTGGGGTGGGTGGGGGGTAGGTGGTGGGGTGGTGAGTGGGTGTAGTGGGGTGGTGCTGGTGGGGTGTAGGTGGGGTGGTGCTAGTGGGTGTGGGTGGGGTGGTGCTGAGTGGGTGTGGGTGGGGTGGTGATGGTGGGTGTAGGTGGGGTGGTGCTAGTGGGTGTAGGTGGGGGTGGTGTGGGTGTAGGTGGGGTGGTGCTAGTGGTGGTGGTGTGGGTGGGTGTAGGTGGGGTGGTGGGTGAGTGGGTGTGGGTGGGGTGGTGCTGAGTGGGTGTAGGTGGGTGGTGCTAGTGGGTGCAGGTGGGTGTGGTGTAGGGGTGGTGCTAGTGGTGTAGTAGGTGGGGTGGTGCCAGTGGGTGTACTAGTAGGTGGGTGGTGGTGTGTAGTGTGGTGGTGGGGGTGGGTGTAGTGGGTGTGGTGGGTGGTGCTAGTGGGTGTAGGTGGGGTGGTGCTGGTGGGTGTGTAGGTGGGGAGGGTGTAGTGGGTACAGTGGTGCTGAGTGGGTGTAGGTGGGTGGGTGGTGTGGGTGTAGGTGGGGTGGTGCTGTGGGTGGGGGTGGTGCTGTAGTGGGTGTAGGTGGGTGGTGCTAGTGGGTGTGGGTGGGTGGTGCTAGTGGGTGTAGTGGGGTGGTGCTGGGTGGGTGTAGTGGGGTGGTGGGGGTGGTGCTAGTGGTGTGTGGGGTGGGGTGGTGCTGGTGGGTGTGGGTGGGGTGGTGCTAGTGGGGTGGTGGTGCTGGTGGGTGTAGTGGGTGGGTGGGGTGGTGCTAGTGGGTGGTGGTGTGGGTGGGGTGGTGCTAGTGGGTGGTGGTGTAGTGGGTGGTGCTAGTGGAGTGTAGTGGGTGTAGGGGTGGTAGGGTGGTGCTAGTGGGTGGGTGGGTGGTGCTGGGGTGGGTGCAGGTAGGGTGGTGCTAGTGGGTGTGGGTGGGTGGTGTGGTGCTGCTAGTGGGTGTAGGTGGGGTCGTGCTAGTGGGTGTAGGTAGTAGCTGGGTGGGGTGGTGCTAGTGGGTGTAGGTGGGGTGGTGCTGGGTGGTGCTGCTAGTGGGTGTAGGTGGGGTGTGCTAGTGGGTGTAGGTAGTAGCTGGGTGGGTGGTGCTAGTGGGTGTAGGTGGGGTGGTGCTAGTGGGTGTAGGTGGGGTGGGGTGGTGCTAGGTGTGGTGTAGGGGTGGGGTGGTGCTAGTGGTAGGTGGGGTGCTAGTGGTGGGTTGCTAGATGGTGCGATCAGTAGGCGGAGTGTGTTGGTGGGTGGTAGCACAAACGAACCTAGGCTGTGGCAGTGTGGGTGGGTGGGTGTACTGGCTGGGTGTAGAAATATGTACTATGGGGTGATATAACAAATGGGTGGATGCAGTGGGTGGAAAGACGGGTGGATACAGCAAACAGGAAGCTGCAGAGGGTGTGCTGGGGCGGGCATGTTGGGTGGGCGTGCGTGACGGGGTGTGGGTGTAGTGTCACTAATAGAACGAGGTGTTAATTGTTAACTGTACATTGACTCTCTCTCTCTCTCTCTCTCTCTCTCTCTCTCTCTCTCTCTCTCTCTCTCTCTCTCTCTCTCTCTCTCTCCTAACTCACACAGCCTGGCGGGAGGGAGGGGGAGGGGGGTGTATATATGTATGCGTGGGATATTTACATAATGCCCGTCCTTATTTAGACGTATAATTAATCCTATGAATATATTCACTTAATTCTCAATGACGTCAGTGTATTAAAACATCAAGAGTGTGTGTATGTACGTATGTATGTACACCACAACACCATCATACACCAAGACCACAATGTGTGTGTGTGTGTGAACAGACAGCAGACATGAGTAATATTCGCTTAAATAAACACAAGTGATCTAAGTAATTCAAGTTCAGAAGACCAGCCTTGTTCCTGCTAACTTTTACATGTACTGTACAAGGCTCTATGACTCAAGCATAGTATTATTATTATTATTATTATTATTATTATTATTATTATTATTATTATTTGTATTATTATTATTATTATTATTATTGTTATTATTATTATTATTATTTGTATTATTATTATTATTATTATTATTATTATTATTATTATTATTATTATTATTATTATTATTTGTATTATTATTATTATTATTATTATTATTATTAGTAGTAGTAGTAGTAGTAGTAGTAGTAGTAATAATGTCGTTATTATTATTATTTACAGTTTTCATTAATATCATTATCATTTCCCTACTCGTACCTGCTGGGTAGGATATTTACGGTCTTGTCTGTCTGCCTGTCTGTCTGTCTGTCTGTCTGTCTGTCTATACTGGAGAACGGGTTTATGGACAATCACCAAACTGGGAAGAGTTGATAAAACACGTGAGAAGGTAAACGGTTTGAGTGTGATGACAGAATGATGGGGGTGAGTTGGGGAAGGGAAGGGAAGGGGAAGGGAAGGAAAGGGTTGTATTAAAGAAAAAGACGTCTAACCTAACCCTGCCATGGTAACTTCCCAGGCAAGGCTTCTCATCTATACTCGAGTGCTGTTTGTCTCTCTCTCTCCTCTAGAAAATATGTTGAAATAATTACCCTCACTACCGTCATAATTATCGGCGATTTGTGTAAGGAAAGTGTGGCATTAACTTAACCAACTGGAGATAGTGGAGATAGTGGAGATAGTCTATTGTGGAGATTAGTGGAATTTAACCTCTTATAAAGTATTTTAAAAGCATATAATTATCATATAGGCATCACTGATAATTGCGGTAGATAGGATATATATTTACGGTATATACTTCCTGTTATAAATTTAGTGACGGTAGGTAAGCAGTACTGATAAAAACTAATTATACTCCTCATATCACCATATATTGTCTAGTATCTCTATAATTGTCTCATAAATGAAGAGATTATAATACCGGAACATATTTATTCACCCCTGCTAATTATACGTTCCATTGTATCTAATTATATCACTTTAGTTCAATATTGTTTTATTATCAGTCTATAACTACTTGGTGTCATTTAAACCGATTAGAATCATTATCATACAAACTGGTGTGGAATATATTCATCCCAGCTAATTATATTCCCGTCTATAATTATATCGTTTCAATGCAAATTCATCCAGACTTGACTAAACTACTACTAATTATATACACAAGATCTATAATTATTTACATTTTCACAACAGCTTTCACTATATTTTCCCCGGTATAGCCAATTAATTAAATGCTTTAATATCCATAAAAATTTATAATAATTTTTTTCTATAGTTTATATTTAATCGAATTATTTTTATGTATTTATATAAAACTTGAATTCATTTTGTATCTGATATTTTTTTTTCATTATATATATTTTTTTATAAGAGTAAATACCTCACCTAACCTAATCTAACCTGACCTAACCTAACCTAATCTAACCTGACCTAACCAAACCTAACCTAACCTGACCTGACCTAACCTAACCTAACCTAACCTAATCTAACCTGACCTAACCATCATCATTACCCAATCACAATTATTTATCAGCGAATATCGAACGATCTAATTACATTCCTAATCATCACTAATTAAGTCACAATTATATACACAGTTGTTGATAATAAAGGCAAATAACTTTAAAACCACAAAATTTTAGTAAAAAATTATGATTGACCAATGTGTGGGTAAGGGGTGGGTAAGGGGTGGGTAAGGGGTGGGTAAGGGGTGGAGTAAAGGGGTAAGGTGGGTATGGGGTGAAGGAGAGGGGTGAGGGTGAAAGTGGGGATAGTGGTCGAGAATGGAGTGTGAAGGAGGGAGAGAAGGGAGTGGGTGATGGAGGGGTGAGTGTGAGAATTTGGAGAGGGGGTGAATAAGAGAGAGAGAGAGAGAGAGAGAGAGCACCAAACAACTTAGAGGAGCGGTGTACCCTTAATGGCAGCGCCAACATAAAATTTGCTTATCGTTCACATTGTTCAAGTGACGACACCAGGGAAGCCGTACAGTCAGGCCATCATAATTACTAATGTTATCTGTCACACACATACACGTACACACACACGTACACACACACACCCACACTATCTATCTATCTTATGGTAACTGTGCACACAAAGTAACATAGCGCACCTACTGACTGCCACAAAAGCGCTAAACATGAGCAAAAAACTCGCTAACAATTTCAACACACACACCAGTCCCATTATGGTTGCTATGGGTACAATCTGACCATCTGATAACAAGGTTGGATAATAATGACCCACAATTGTTACTTACTTGTTAGTTTAAGTTTTAGTGAGTGTTATAAAAAAAAAATAAGGACTTAGGAACGCGGTGGGAAACGCTCAGCATACCATTCACGCAAGAACACTCATTTGGTTGGGTTGGGTTGGGGGAAATAGGGCTGACAATAATTAAAAAAAAAAGAAACCCAAATTTAAAAAAAAAAAAATACTTGAAAATTGAGTCGGATTATTCTTAAGTAACACTCAATGGGTTATTACATCTTTAAGGGCCTCGAGGAACATCAAGTAACAGTGGGGAACAACAAGTAACAGCGAGAAACACCAATAAACAGTGAAGGAATACCAAGTAACAGCGGGGAACATCAAGCAAGGAATAACAGCGAGTAAACATTAAGTAACAACGGATAACATCAAGTAACAGCGAGGAACATCAAGTAACAGCGATGAAACATCAAGTAACAGCGTATAACATCAAGTAACAGTGAGGAACATCAAGTAACAGCGATGAAACATCAAGTAACAGCGTATAACATCAAGTAACAGTGAGGAACATCAAGTAACAGCGATGAAACATCAAGTAACAGTGAGGAACATCAAGTAACAGAGGAGAACATCAAGTAACGGCGAGGAAACATCAAGTAACAGTGAGGAACATCAAGTAACAGCGATGAAACATCAAGTAACAGCGAAGAACATCAAGTAACAGTGGAGAATATCAAGTAACGGCGAGGAAACATCAAGTAACATCAGGTAACAACGGATAACATCAAGTAACAGCGACGAAACCTCAAGTAACAACGGATATCATCAAGTAACAGAGGAACACCAATTAACAGTGAGGGAACACCAAGTAACAGCGGGGAACATCAAGTAACAGCAGCGAGGCGAGGAGTTCCTTAAGCTGTACATTAACTTATACAAAATATTCCCAGTTGTTCATTATTATTATTTTTTTTCACTTGTGGCGCTGATGAACAACAGATAATATTCATATATACACTAATTTATTCCAGAGTGTATCATAACTCATCAAAATTTATTATTATTATTATTATTATTATTATTAGTAGTAGTAGTAGTAGTAGTAGTAGTCCACGTTTATCAAATTATTACTATTGTTATTTTACTATGTTACCCACACCATTACCAAACTATGTTATTTTCCAATTCATTCCCACTAAAGTAATTAACTGAACCCATAACAGCCCGCACCATTAGGACCAACAAATGTATTTTATTAATGGTTCACCACACACAATAACATGAAGCGGGCAGATAAAGTCTCCATTAACATTATGCAAAAATATAATGGAGTTTTTTTTTCTCCTGGATGTAAGGAGGAACGTCTATAGGCAATGTGTGGTACGGGGATGTGGTGTGGTAGGCTGTAAGAGGCTGTGCTGTGGTGTGATGTGGTGTGGTAGGCTGTAAGGGGCTGTGGTGTGGTGTGATGTGGTGTGGTAGGCTGTAAGAGGCTGTGCTGTGATGTGCTGTGGTGTGATGTGGTGTGGTAGGCTGTAAGGGGCTGTGGAGAAATAGATCAGCTGTTCCCGGTAGTACAGCACTGGCACTTGCTGTGAAGCGATATCACAGCACTAATTCCCAACCATTTCCAGTACCATCCACCAGTCTCCCAGTACCCACACCACCAGTCTCCCGGTACTATCACCAGTTTACACATCCGTGGTATAAGGGATGGAACCTGTCCTCGGTGATACAACCAAGAGTGATGCTGTGTGTGATAACTGTACTAATGAGTAACTCATTATTCTGCCGACCCTGACACCAAGTTAACCTAACCTAACCCCAAACCCTGACACCAAGTTAACCTAACCTAACCCCAAACCCTGACACCAAGTTAACCTAACCTAACCCCAAACCCTGACACCAAGTTAACCTAATCTAACCCCAGTCCCTGACACCAAGTTAACCTAACCCTAACCTAAACCCTGACACCAAGTTAACTAGCCTAACCCCAAGCCCTGACACCAAGTTAACTTCTTCTTTAAAACCCTGACACAAGTTAACCCTAACCTAACCCAAAACCCTGACACCAAGTTAACCTAAATCTAACCCCAGTCCCTGACCTCTTAAATTATAATTTGAACCCCAGGTGACACTAAGTTATCTAATTTAACCTAACATAACCTTCACTACCACACCAGAACTACACTTAGTATCACCCACATCTACACCACCACACCTGCACCACCACCACCACTCCTGCACCACCACCACACCTGCACCACCACCACACCAGTATCACCACATCTACACCACCACACCTGCACCACCACCACACCAGTATCACCACATCTACACCACCACTCCACGCTAACGTACACACAGACGGCAACACCCAACCAACTCATGAGAGAACCTAAGAATGATTTATAGCAACATTCTGCAGCTTAGTTAACGACGAGGTGAACAGGTCCAGACAACCCCACGCTGATGATTTACTGCGGTAGCGGTTTAAGGGGCGGTTCCCAGTGCGGTTTTCCAGCGGATTTTATTGCGTGAAATTTTAGAGGGGGAACACTTCAAAACACACGGGGTATAATGGTAAGGCGAGATGGAACGGCTTGTAGCGTGACCTCACCTGATTTTCCTACCTCACCTGTCGTGCCTACCTCACCTGTCGTGCCTACCTCACCTGATTTACCTACCTCACCTGCCTACCTCACCTGCCGTGCCTACCTCACCTGCCTTTACCTACCTCACCTGCCTGTGCTACCTACCTCACCTGCCGTGCCTACCTCATCTGCTTTACCTACCTCACCTGCCGTGCCTACCTCACCTGATTTACCTACCTCACCTGCCGTGCCTACCTCACCTGCTTTACCTACCTCACCTGCCTTACTTACCTACTGCAATGTTGTGTTTTGTGTCTAATTACAAATCTGGTGTTTCGGAAGACAGTATTTAAGGTCGACTTTTCTATATTCCTGGACATGTATTACTGTATAGTGTCGAATTTCTAGCATAAACAACAATAGAATCCTCAACGACAATACGGAGGAATTAAAGACACGACAGGTAATGTGGGGCATGGCGGCGACAGGTGTTAACGACGACAGGTGTTAAGAACCACAGGTTTTGGCGACAGCGACAGGTGTTAAACGGCGACAGGTGTTTAGAACCACAGATTTTGGCGACAGCGACAGGTGTTTAGAACCACAGGTGACAGCGACAGCGACAGGTGTTAACGGCGTCACGTGTTAATGGCAGGTATTGAGGAAGCTCCACCTGACGGGAATAATCAACACACATTCCCAAAACCAACAACAACGTGACTGTGTGGTGCCTCTCAACCTCCTGCCCCGTTTGTTGACACTCTGAGGTACTCCGCCATATTCTTCACTCGGGCGACGACTTAGCGGGTTGTTGGGTCACGTTAACGGGGTTGAAAGGTGTTAACATGGGTTCATTGGTCGAGTTAACGGGGTTGATTCACAAAGGTAACGGGTTAATGATGTTAATAGTTAATGAGAGTTGATCCACCTGCACCAGTTAACCCGTCACCATTACACAACGAAAACTGATCTACACTTCACAAGTTAACTAGAATCGATCCACCTGCATCAGTTAACAAGATCCATCTGCACCAGTTAACGAGTTGATCCATAATCCTCGGGCCGTTGACAAGCACCAACAAAGGAGTGAGTGGAAGGTGGATATACCGCGGTACTTTTTTATCAGGAGGGCGCCGGGCCGGTGGGCAAAAGCCTTCGTCTGGCGATCACGAGATTCATAATATTAAACGGCGGTGTTCGACCAGGTCTCTCTTTCTCTCTCTCTCTCTCTAGCTGCCTGACCCATAGTTATACATTCTTCTTCTTCTTCTTCCTCTTCTTCTCCTCCTCCTTCACTATTGGTCCACACAGGCATCAAAGTTTAAACAGGTAAATACAAATTGATCAACACTACCAACTCAAATACTACATTGACCTTCTTACCTGGACACTCGCTGACCTTATTTCATCGTCGTCAATCTCTGAGGTCAATGTACAACCCCCAACGTAGTGGTTTTTTATCGAGGTGGTGTGAGAGAACCGGAGCAGAAACAATCGTCGTGGGTATGGTCGGAGGAAGGTGGGGGAGGTATCTGGCTAGTGGTGACCCTCGGGGAATGCCCAGGGAACGTGTGGTTTTATGACACGTGGCACGGAATCTGTGTCATAATATCGTGGCGTTATAAGTAGCCTCTGTCATAACGCCCCGTCACATAAGTAGCTTCTGTCATAACGCCCCGTCACATAAGTAGCCTCTGTCATAACGCCCCGTCACATAATTAACTTCTGTCATAACACCCCGTCACATAATTAGCTTCTGTCATAACACCCAGTCACATAAGTAGCCTCTGTCATAACGCCCAGTCACATAATTAGCTTGTCACAACACCCAGTCACTTGTAGACAGTCAACTAGACAGCCATTCTGATGAGTCAGGAAAACAGTCATCTATAGCCATTAACAGTTAGCCAATGATCCAGTTTAGACAGCAAGGGACCCGTGCAGACATACAGTCTAAATATGCATGACAGGTTAGGGTGACTGTCAGTGTAGGAGCCAATCAGATCACGAGCCAGTCAGAATATGAGCCAGTCAGATCATGAGCCAAATAGAATATGAGCCAACCAGCGCACGAGCCAATCAGTACATGAACCGATCAGTACATGCGTCAATCAGATCATGAGCCAATCAGTGCACGAGACGCTCATAAAACATTTAACAAACAAAAAAATTTACAACACAACTCAACCTTGAAAGACGACGTTATCACATATACACACTGAACCAGACAGACAGACATCCGGGCGGCCAATCAGGTAGTTATACATTCAGGGCGTGAGCCGTAGCCAGACAGACAGAGACAGACAGGGACCCCCCTCCCCTCCTCCTGGCCCGCTCGACTCACCCGGACATGGCCAGTATCAAATACATCGAAGTCTAGTAAATATGAGAGTGTTATCAGACGCCATTGTGGACATCTGGTATCGCCGCCCCGCCATCTTTATGCGGGGCGCTTTTGTTTTACCTCGACCCGGAGTTACGACCACAGGGCTAATTTTTTTTTTCTTAGGATATTTTTTTTTTCTTAGGATATATTTTTTTCTTCGGCTTTTTTCCTTCGGCCTTTTTTTTTTTTTTTAATTGCCCCCGACCAACATAGACGGTAGAAAAATATGGCATCTCCGACTTAACACCGACGGGATAGATACCGACCACCGTTGATGATAAGTTTTCCCCCCCCGACCAATATCAACGGCATAGATTCTAAGATGCAACGATAACCCGACCGACGAGATCCGATTAAACCCAACCAACTCAAGAGAATCACCCGACTAACCCCAACTCGACTTCTAACATATACCGACCAATTCACAAGTCGGGAAAGACGTACTACATGTTGGCCGACTCGTTACTACTCACATCGAACACCCCCAAGACGTCATCAATCAACCCCGACGCAGCTGTCCCGACCAACAGGTAAGATATAATCACAGGTAACAATTAACAATACTACCTGTTATTATAAGTCAATTTAGAACGACAGAAAAAATTTGCATCTTTACTTCGCATAAAAAGAAATTATAGGAATTGGTAAACCAAACTAGACCAACCAAATTATTATTGACACTCGACAGGTAAGAAACATCATTAATATACATAATTAGTCATAATCCCACAGGTAATTATGTCAATACAGGTGAGTTAGTACACGGGGACAACTCTCTACCTGTTATTATAAGTCAATTTAGAACGAAAAAAAATAAAAATAAATTCTACAGAAAAAATTTGCATCTTTACTTCGCATAAAAAGAAATTATAGGAATTGCAATTTTTTTATTTATTTTTTTCACCAAGCTAAACCAAACTAGACCAACCAAATTATTATTGACACTCGACAGGTAAGAAACATCATTAATATACATAATTAGTCATAATCCCACAGGTAATTATGTCAATACAGGTGAGTTAGTACACGGGGACAACTCTCTAGGTATTATAACACTTTGTTTATACTGTACCTGAGACGGGGAACCCTCAATGCTCCTATGTGCGTGTGTGTGTGTGTGTGTGCGTGTGTGTGTGTGCGTGCGTGTGTGTGTGTTAAGGGAGGAATTCCGTCCTATCACTCACACGCTGAAGAAAATTTTAAAGCGAGATTGAGTTGCGTCAATATGGCTTTAATCTCTCTCTCTCTCTCTCTCTCTCTCTCTCTCTCTCTCTCTCTCCCTTCTTTCCTCTCACCTATTCTCCCTCCCCATAATCTATCCCTATTTACAACAACCCAACAAAAACAATTTATAACACAACACCCTATTTATAACACAACCCAACACAAACAATTTATAACACAACAAATACAAATGCTGCTCGTGTTCTTGTTACACTCAAACACACACCTTGTTTTGTCTTTGCTTTACACCGGCTCATCACACACAATGGACACTAACATTAAGTAACACGACGAACGAACGAACGCAAGCACTGAGACAGAACTAAACATTATGGTAAAAGAAGTCAAACGATAAATACACATTCAGAGGTAAAATACTGGTATAATATTCGCCAATTTCAAAGGTATAATACAGGTTTATTATTCGCCAGGTTCAGGGGTAAAATAAATATTATTCGCCAGGTTCAGGGGTAAAATAAATATTATTCGCCAATATGTTGACGACATCTCTGTGGCGATGCGTACGAGACTCAATGTAAACAAACACATACATTCCTTAGCCATCCTTACCTCCTAAGCTTGATGTTGAGAGAGAGTGATCAAGCTGAGATTGAAGCTGATGGTTGTACCGTCTGGAGGGAAGAACAGCTTATCTATACCCATTGTCAACATCAGTTATCGGCCTACGTAAACCTCCAGTGTGTCTGTCACCCCCCGTAAGGCTCACCATCGCCTCCCTCTTGTACAAGGTCTTGGTCTCTAGCGTCGGGGGAGATGCCAAGTTAGATGTGTATTGGGTAGATTGTTATGAAACTGACGAGAGAGTACCACCACCACCACCACCACTACTACCACAAGCTAGCCCCGACACTGACTGACTGGTGGAACAAACCCAACAATCTTGAATTCCTGTGTTGAGAAAAACTCGACTCGGGTTTCGAAACTGTGTCATACGGAGTGATGTAATTTTTAGACCCTTATGCACAGTACAGTGACTCATAGTGATGTAAAGTGTTCATGTGTTGTGATGTGAGTTGAATACCTCTTGTGTTTCGTATGGTGAGTGAGCAGTGTATAATGAATCCTCAGACAGTTTTTTTTGCATTGTCCCCATGTACTGACAGATTCCTATTAAGGATTCGAAACACCAATCACCGCCGACCAACCATGAAAAGTTGACGTCATGTTTCGAACCGATTCGAAACATTAGAATCATATAGGAGAATAAAACTGAAATAGATTCATACACTCTCCCTATGAAGCTCCGAAACACACACACACAATCTGAAGAGACTCTGTAGGAGGAAGATTCGAACCAAATATTGAAACTGTTAAAAAATAATCAAGAAAGAAAGTAATCAGATGAAGGAAGACCTATCTTATCAAGCGTCTCATACAGCCACGAGAGAGAGAGAGAGAGAGAGAGAGAGAGAGAGAGAGAGAGAGAGAGGAGACAATACAGACGGTGGAGCATCATAGGAGACGTTATCAGCACTATCTCCACACAGACCCTCACACGGAGATCACTATCTGGCAGACCAGCATCGTTACGGACATCCATTCTCCAAAAATAGCGACTCCACAGACAGGTGTTCCGATAATGGAGTCAGCCTACGTCCACAACCACCCCCACCAATGACAGCACTCTCGCTTAACCTCGACAATAACAATAACAACATCAACAACAACACTGACTCAGCCTACAGTAAGTGACTCATCAACACCACCACAACAACAATAACAACATCAACACTGACTCAGCCTACAGTCAACAACAACAGTGACTCATACAGTGACTCACCACCACAACAACAATAACAACATCAACACTGACTCAGCCTACAGTAAGTGACTCATCAACACCACACAACAACAATAACAACATCAACACTGACTCAGCCTACAGTGACTCATCAACACCACAACAACACAACAACAACAATAACAACATCAACACTGACTCAATAATAAGGACAAAAACCCAGTCTACAACAACAGTGACTCATATTAACACAATAACAACAACAACAAGGACATCGACTCCACCTACAACAAAATTGACTCATATTTACACAACAACAACAACAACTACAATATCAAGTGAATCAACAATAACATAAACAAGAACAGTGACCTATAAAGAACACCAACAACAACAAAAAACACGAATTCATGAACAACAACAAAACAACTACAGATCCAAAAACAACAAATAACACATTATCCACAACAACAACACTGACCTAAACAACTAAACAAGATGAGCAGGAACAAGTAAGTAGGTAGACGTACAGTACTCACCTCTCACTACCTTCTGACACACACACACACACACACATAAAAACACTATATTTACCTTCCAGCCCTCTAGGGGGTTGGGGGGGGGGGGTGTATGTCAAGGGTTCAAAGGTGGTATGACATTGTTTTGGCCTGAGAGAGGGTGTGTGTGTGTGTGTGTGTGTGTGTGTGTGTGTGTGTGTGTGTCCAAATGAACAACGTAATATTAACTTTCAATCCCTACCTGACTCAAACATGTATACACAATGCAGTTGAGTTGATAACACGTACAGTATCCATAAACAGGAGTCCATAATATGAATACATGAAAAAAAATCCACTAAACGTCTTCAAACCTATTTAAAAAGGAATCCAATCTCATGAGTAGTAGTAGTATTCAAACGCCTCTACCATGAATACAAACATGGTATATAGTATTAAATTCCCTTTGAACAGAACACAACCATCGGAAGCACATCCTCTAGTTCATACAATCACTTCACGATAAGCAAAGACTTTTTTTTTATATTCCGAAGAATCCAAACCTATTTAATTATATATAAACACACTAATATAGACGATATGATAAAAAAATCTTGAATGACTCTTAAAATAATGTCTTGAGTGCGATCCAACCTTATATCCGCCAGCCATCCAGGCAGCCTCTTGAAACAGGATCCGAACCCTACCTCCGAACCTCTTACGACTCGTCTCTCAAAACCCTTTAGCTTAATCCAACCCTACTTCCCCTATCTCCTTAGTCTGACGAGTGGCATTAAATCATCTAGGAAGAAGATAAGGAGATTAAATTCCCTTGGTGCTATCAAACTGCTTCTCGTTCACCAAGCCTCGTCCATCAGAATCTCGAGATGCGGTGGTGGTGGAAGTAGTAGTGGTGGTGGTGGTGGTAGTAGCGGTGGTGAGGTGTGTAGTTGTGAGGTGTGGTGGTGAGGTGGTGTGGTGGTGAGGTGATGTGGTGGTGATGGTGTGGTGGTGATGGTGTGTGGTGGTGTGGTGGTGGTGTGTAGTGGTGGTGGTAGTAGCCAAACTTAGCAACTTAGTGAACTTATCTGTGCTAACTTGAGTGACTGTTATTGTTTTTCCATTATACTGTTACACACACACACACACACACACACACACACACACACACACACACACACACTTCTATCTATATCACTAACTATAACTAGAAACCTGAAACATGAACAAAACACTAATGTTATTTTCTCAAACGAACAATAACACGAAACAAAGAAAACAATTACATAAACAACTAAACAGAACATCCAAGAGAACATTCAACAGAACATCCGCTACACAAAGCCACCAGTCTGTCTATGTATGTTACCGGAAGAGGTACTGAATTATGACACATAAACAAACGTTATGTTAGGCTGTAACTCATGTCATGTTAATTGGGCGTGCCTGCCCGTATACAGTATATAGTGTTGATATGGAGGCAGATGAGAGACCCAGAGTAGGTTGAGATGTTGGGTGGTGTAAGGGGAGCTTGTTTGTGTATAATACGCCTGACGCAGCGAATTTGAATAGCCGGCCTGAATCACGTGACCGCCAGCCTCACTGTAGCTCCCCATCACACCACCAACACCTAACCTGTTTCTCCTGAAGCCTTTCAACACGTAAGTTTAACTTGTATTTATTGTGTACACAGGTAGACTGTGTCCATTGCATCGTTTATCATTGTGACGACATAAAAATATGGCAAATTAAGTACTCATTGTAAGTGTTAAGATTAGACTAATTACATAGCTATGATTGTTATGTAAAAATATATTGGATTAGACATTTATGTGATTGCCTATGTATGATTTATTTGAAATACTAAAATGAATTGTATTCAACAGTTTGACCGAATTATAATGTTCGAGTTTAACGTGACAAGCCTAATTAAATCCTTTTACCGCCCGGATGGTGGTTATAATGTATAACGTGTTCCCTGTGTCTATGTATAACGTGTTCCCTGTATCTATGTATAACGTGTTCCCTGTGTCTATGTATAACGTGTTCCCTGTGTCTATGTATAACGTGTTCCCTGTGTCTATGTATAACGTGTTCCGTGTCTATGTATAACGTGTTCCCTGTGTCTATGTATAACGTGTTCCCTGTGTCTATGTATAACGTGTTCCCTGTGTCTATGTATAACGTGTTCCCTGTGTCTATGTATAACGTGTTCCCTGTGTCTATGTATAACGTGTTCCCTGTGTCTTAAGTTCAGGTAACATTAAATTCAAGTAACATTAAGTTCAGGTTAGGTTAGGTTAGGTGTATAAGGTTGGGTGAGTTGTGTGAGGCAGTTTGAGAGTTGCGTGAGGCAGTTTGAGTGTTGCGTGAGGCAGTTTGAGTGTTGCGGGAGGCAGGTCAGGTAGAGAAGGAGGTAAATGATGGAGGGTGAGGAGAGAGAAGGATGGGAAGGAGGAGAAGTAGAGAGGAGAGGGAAGGGATGGAGGGGAAGAGGGGGAGGGAGGGAGAGGGGAAGAGGAGGGCAGACAGTCAAACATGTATAGGTTATCTCACCTCATCCTGTAAAATCTCCACCAATACGTTAATACTCTGTCATCACCACCACGAGGTAAAAAAAAAATGTCTTGTCTGGGCTGCTGGTGTGTACATTAATCAGGAAAAATCCGCCATGATAGTTATTAATACCAACATTACAGCGTTAATTGGCCATCAAGAAACACACACACACACACACACACACACACACACACACACACACACACACACATTTCGCTTCCTTCTGTGCTGTTCTGAAGGATAATATTACTTAACCTTACCTGTAATTAGTAATAAGTTTATACAGGTAATTTTATAATAGATTCAATTAGCAATATAAAAGGTATTTTTTTTACAGTGGTTGTCGTCTCGTGTGTTTCATTAGGCGAAAAAAAAAAATAGGTAAATTGCAGTCATGTAAATTTGTATGCAGTGAGGGTGTAATAGGTGGTGGTGGTGGTGCTGGTGGTAGCGGTGGTGGTAGCGGTGTTGGTAGTGGTAGTAGTGGTGTTGGTAGTGGTAGTAGCGGTGTTGGTAGTGATGTAGTGGTGGTGGAAGTGAAATTGGTAGTAGTAGTGTTGGTAATGGTGGTGGTGGTGGTGGTGTTGGTAGTGGTAGATGTGGTAGTGGTGGTAGTGAAAGTGGTAGTAGTAGTGTTGGTAACGGTGGTGGTGGCAGTGAAAGTGCTTGCGGTGGTGGTAGTAGAGGTGTTATCAGCGATGGTAATAGTGTACTAGTAGTGGTGGTGGTCGTAGTGTTGTCAGTGATGATAATAGTGTACTAGTAGTGGTGGTGGTGGTAGTGTTGTCAGTGATGATAATTGTGTACTAGGACGCATGTTTTTACCACCGTGAATCAATTAAGGAGATGTCAGACTCGGCGGAGCTGGCTGACCACGACGGTCCCTTCGTCCCGGTAACCACTTAACGATTCATTAACATTCCCAACGGGCAATTATCATCGAGGCGTCAGCATTACTGTCAGTTCAGACTGTTTATATGAGATTGATAAACAAATTCTCCTCGCTGGCTAGCAAATTATACCATCTTTATCACGCCAACGAGAGATTCGATCCAGTGTACCCGACTAGACTACACCACCACTATACCTGCGCCAACTCTCTCTTTTTTTAATTGAAACTCAAATGCTGAGAATTGAGAACAAGACAGATTTCTCATTTTGCTAATCTCATTTTCCTGACAAGGCGAGGCAAAAACTAGCAGACGGAGACAAAAAGATGCGAAATATCCGGTCAGTGTTATGGCTACAGTGG
The DNA here is from genome assembly GCF_018991925.1 of Homarus americanus. Classification (NCBI taxonomy): domain Eukaryota; kingdom Metazoa; phylum Arthropoda; class Malacostraca; order Decapoda; family Nephropidae; genus Homarus; species Homarus americanus. The sequence continues at coordinate 351,773 of NW_024754652.1, forward strand.
CTCCGTTGTTGCTTGGCGGGAAGTGAAGGTTTCATAGCAAGACGAGACATTTCCCGCTCTTGAAGGAAGTTGCTGTCTAAGTAAACACCAAGCGGTGATTCGTCCAGAAAAACAATGTTATCGTTTATTTTGTTTCAGCAAAATTTGAATAAACTAAGCTAAATTAATATTATATATCTCTCAACGGCATCTTCTATACACCAAAACACTCAGCCGAGAGATGGAAATAAGGTAAATAAATAAAACATCAGACCTACAAAGTGATACACATTCTTACAGTGAAAGAGATAAAACAAAACCCTCGATATGGCATCAAGCCGCAGTGTTGCCATACGGTCGCTTATCGAATTTATCCCCGACTCCGCTATCTAAGGGCTATTTCTACACCTGCTTATCTCTAGCACCTGACACTGAGAAAGAAAACACACACACACACACACACACACACACACACACACACACCTTAACTATTTACAATGAGGAACAATCTGGCAACAGCTGGGAGTATAACATTAAAAAATATATAAACAACAAAACTAAAAAAAACACGAAACAAAAGAAAATCGTCGTTTTTAATCACTTATATCAAGAAAAAAACACTTATGAGTTACTAACAATTTACTTAGAACTTTAATACGAGAAAAATCTAAAAAAAAAAATAGAATTAGAATCATTTTGACGATACTTTTAGAATTAGAATTATGAAAGTAAACTCTGATATATTAGTTAAAGTTTCTTAAGGGTGAACAAGCTCTTAGGGGTTCAGTACGTGTTTTAAGGGTTAAAATATAAGGGACTTTAGGGATTTTCTATAGATTTAGGGGTTTATTATGATTAACAGGCATTTTAGTAAGGGTTCGATGGGCATTTCAGGGGTTCATTATACGTTTCAGAGGTTCATTATACATATCAGGGGTTCATTATACGTTTCAGAGGTTCATTAAACATATCAGAGGTTCATTATACGTTTCAGGGGTTCATTATACATATCAGAGGTTCATTATACATATCAGAGGTTCATTATACGTTTCAGAGGTTCATTATACGTTTCAGGGGTTCATTATACGTTTCAGGGGTTCATTATACGTTTCAGGGGTTCATTATACGTTTCAGAGGGTTCAATATACATTTCAGGGGTTTATTATACATATCAGGGAATCATTATACATATCAGAGGTTCATTACACATTTCAGAGAGTTCAACAACCATGTGGGGGAGGGTTATGAGTCCAGTGTTCAATTTACGTGTTCAATGATTCAATTCTCATATTTATAAAGTCCTCCCTGACACTCGCCTCAAAAAGTTCAACGACAATCCTACGTCGTTCACTCTAAGGGTTCAACGAGTTCAAATCGGGGTTTATCTACAGTAAGCTTCGTTGGTGATAAGTGTGTGACGCCTCAAGAGATAACATGTCTGGGTGGGGGAGAGGAGAGGAGAGGGGAGGGGAGGGGAGTGGAGAGGAGAGGAGAGGGGTGGAGAGGAGAGGGGAGGAGAGGAGTGGAGAGGAGACGAGTGGAGAGGAGAAGAGACTTAATGATGTCCATTTTCCTGTTGTCTTTAATAACATAAACAAATTCTTCATTATTTCCCTTCATTAATTTCCTTCAAATTAACTTTAATTTAGAGAGATTTATTATTACTTAACTACACTAGGTTAGGTTAGGTTAGGTTAAGTTAGGTTAGGTTTGGTTAAGTTAGGTTAGGTTACGTTAGGTTAGATTAGATTACGTTAGGTTAGGTTAGATTAGATTAGATTAGGTTAGGTTTGGTTAAGTTAGGTTGATATGGGTTGGGTTAAGTTAGGTATGGTTAGGTTAGGTTAGGTTAGGTTAGGGTTAACTATGGTTTGGTTAAGTTAGGTTGATATGGGTTGGGTTAGGTATGGTTAGGTTAGGTTAGGGTTAACTATGGTTTGTATAACAGATAGAGAGACAGACAGACAACAGCAAGCAATATGCTACAACACCCACTGATGGAAGACGAGGTATAAACACACCGTATCTCACCTCCTAAATATTAGCTCAACAATTATCTCCGCGCCTGTTAAGTACAGGGGGTGGAGGAACACAGGGTGGAGGAACACAAGGGTGGAGTACAGGGGGAGGAGCACAGGGGTGGAGGAGCACAGGGGTGGAGGAACACAGGGGTGGAGTGGGAGGTGGAGCTCAGGGGTGGGAGCACAGGGGTGGAGCACAGGTGGAGGAACACAGGGGTGGAGTACAGGAGGTGGAGCTCAGGGGGTGGAGCACAGGGGTGGAGCACAGAGGGTGGAGGAACACAGGGGTGGAGCAGGAGGTGGAGCTCAGGGGTGGAGACACAGGGGTGGAGGAACACAGGGGTGGAACACAGGGTGGAGGAACACAAGGTGGAGTACAGAGGGTGGAGCACAGGGGTGGAGCACAGGGTGGAGTACAGGGGGTGGAGCACAGGGGGTGGAGCACAGGGGGTGGAGCTCAGGGGTGGAACACAAAGAGTGGAGCACAAGGGGTGGAAGAACACAGGCGTGGAGCACAAGGGGTAAAGAAACACAAGGCGTGGTGAAACACAAGGCGTGGGGTTGTGTAATCCTTAGGTCCAGATAAGTCCGCCCAGTGACCCGGAGATAACAGCGAAGATGGTTGTCCTCACTGTCCCCCCCCACACACTTTCTTTTCTGTTCTTGATTAAAGACAAAAAGAGGCTCACGTGATGTTTAGACACCCCAGATTATTTCACCTGGTGATTAAAGAGACTTACGTTACCTGGAAGAGGTTAGGTTAGGGTTAGGTTAGCGTCAGGTCAAATGTTACCCAAAATAACTAAATCAATAATAAATAAATATATAAAAAATCCCCCAAATGTACGGGAATAAAATCTGCCTTGTTCCACCACCACCAGGAGGGCGAGATGCAGTGGTCACTCAGAGGTGGTGTGGTGACCAGGTGCCGCCACTGTCACCTCGGTCAGAGAGAGAGAGAGAGAGAGAGAGAGAGAGAGAGAGAGAGAGAGAGAGAGAGCTTTCCCACCACCAGTACAGTCAACTTTGTTCAACATTACAACAGGTTCCAGCCTTAAATCTTTCTCTGGTGCACACAATCCAACGACCTTTCATTCTCTTTAATAATTCTGTACTATATCATTCATTCTTTAATATATCAATCATTCTTTAATATATCATTCATTCTGTAATCATTCTGTAATATATCATTCATTCTGTAATATATCATTCATTCTGTAATATATCATTCATTCTTTAATCATTCTGTAATATATCATTCATTCTTTAATCATTCAGTAATATATCAATCATTCTGTAATATATCATTCATTCTTTAATCATTCTGTAATATATCATTCATTCTTTAATCATTCAGTAATATATCAATCATTCTGTAATATATCATTCATTCTTTAATCATTCTGTAATATATCATTCATTCTTTAATCATTCAGTAATATATCAATCATTCTGTAATCATTCTGTAATATATCATTCATTCTTTAATCATTCTTTAATATGTCATTCACTCTTTAATCATTCTGTAATATATTATTCATTCTTTAATCATTCTGTAATATATCATTCATTCTGTAATATATCATTCATTCTTGAATAATTCTGTAATATATCACCCATTCTGTATCATTCATTCTGTATTCATTCTGTAATATATCATTCATTCTGTAATATATCACTCATTCTGTATCATTCATTCTGTAATCATTCTGTAATATATCATTCATTCTGTAATCATTCTGTAATATATCATTCACTCTGTAATCATCATGCCATACGCAGTCTTTTACCGTCAGTCTCCCCTTCCCCCAATACCTATCTCTACCCTTCAACTCTTCATCTCTATCGATACTATCCAGACTGTGGGGATTATATTTATATTTACGTTATCATCCTACAAACCGTCTATTCTCGCCTTATCTCAACGAGCATCCTACAGAGGGTCTGGCCCGCCCCCTATCGGCACTATCAACCTCTACACGCAGCCTCGTCTCCGCCACGGGCTCAGGTTATCGGGCATTCACCCCGTCTCTCCTTCTGGCTTGCTTCTACATCTCTCTCTCTCCTGACCCTCTCTCCCCGACTCTCTCTCATCTGCCCTCTACTGTGTACGCTGCTTGCTCAGATGCCCCCCCCACCGTCCTGATGGCCCTGTCTTAATTTAACCTAACAGGGATGAGGTCATGTCCTGATTGGCTCTGTCTTAATGGGCCCTTCCTAATCAAACCTACAATAAGAGGGATGGGGTCATGTCCTGATAGGCCCTTCACAATGGATGTCGAAGCTAATGTACAACAACAATAATAAAGACTCCCAATCATCAGAGTCTGACTAGATTGGGGCCCATTAAGACAGGGACCTATTAGGACTGGGGCCCATTAAGACAGGGGCCTAATAAGACTGGGGCCCATTTGACCAGCAAGATGGTGAATAAATCCCTCACTACCACAACAATATAACATCTTCAATAACAGTGTAAGTCTTTGGGTCCTCACACGCCACCTCATCCATCTTTCATCCAACGCCACCTCATCCATATTTCATCCAACGCCACCTCATCCAACTTTCATCCAACGCCACCTCATCCATCTTTCATCCAACGCCACCTCATCCATATTTCATCCAACGCCACCTCATCCATCTTTCATCCAACGCCACCTCATCCATATTTCATCCAACGCCACCTCATCCATCTTTCATCCAACGCCACCTCATCCATCTTTCATCCAACGCCACCTCATCCATATTTCATCCAACGCCACCTCATCCATCTTTCATCCACACCCCCATTAACTATCCTCAACTACACCTCCTAACTCACTCACTCACGCAGTACTCAATGTTACTCGCCTGTCACTAAATTACTAAGACAAGTTGTATAGTTTAATAACATATTTTCTTCATTCACAAAGATCTTTATAACTCTACGGATATATTTAGACATTGTTTAGTGACGAGAACTAACACCCACGATAAAAATACATCCGTGACCTCTGACCTCTTGACCTCAAAAGACTAAACATATTATATTCATCAAATATCCAAATATCACTGTCGTTTATGTAAGTCTGAATCACTGCTGTTGTATTGACGATCTGGTTATGGTGTTTTGTAGATGTCTGTCTGTCTGTCTGTCTGTCTGTCTGTCTGTCTGTCTGTCTGTCTGTCTGTCTGTCCAGGAGGAAGCTTTGTCTGTTCGTGTCTGACAAAGGTTTCCAACTAAGACGATATATTTACATAAATTTGGACATATTGTTTACCCATACTGCAAAAAAAAAAAAAACGCAGGTTAGGATATATTTTGACTGTGTGTGTGTGTGTGTGTGTGTGTATGTGTGTGTGTACGTTTCTCTCCCCGACATAGAACTTTTTTGTTTCCTCTGTTCTTGTTATACATCTCTTTCACATCTTCCTTGTTCTTCCTTCTTGTTCTTCCTATCCTCTTAGTTTCCTTCTCCTTCCTTCACCTCCTCCTAGACCCGCCTACAGTACATCTTCTCCCTTCCCATCCTCCGAGTCTAAACTGACCAACTTATTCCTCCTTCACACCATCCTAGTTCTTCCTTCACACCCTCCTAGTTCTTCCTTCACACCCTCCTAGTTCTTCCTTTCCACACCCCTAGTTCTTCCTTCACACACCTCTAGTTCTTCCCTCTCACACCCACCTAGTTCTTCTCCTTCACACCCTCCTAGTTCTTCCTTCACACCTCCTAGCGTTCTTCTCCTTCACACCCTCCTAGTTCTTCCTTCACACCTCCTAGTTCTTCCTTCACACCCCTCCTAGTTCTTCCCTTCACACCCTCCTAGTTCTTCCTTCACACCCTCCTAGTTCTTCCTTCCTCCTAGTATCCTCTACATGTTTTCTTCATCAATACATTAATAGTGCAGAGAAGGAGAAATTAACGTCTTCGTCAAATCTACACACACACACACACACACACACACACACACACACACACACACACACACACACACACACACACACACACACATACCTGTGATGGATGATACGTGAAGCCAAATGCTGTGTAAAAAACTGCTGGAGGTTGTGAGCTGAAAAGAACAGAGAGAGAGAGAGAGAGACAGAGAGATATTACTAGTCGGGGTTATAAATTGTTGTGTGTTTGATAGATAAGAAAGTTGTAGTAAGTTGTAATATTGATAAGAGAATGAAGACAGGTGTGTGTGTGTGTGTTCTATGTTACCTGTGTGTTACCTGTTGTCACCCTATTTATACCCATTATCTTTACCCCCACAAACAAAAACAACACTCCACCTCCTATTCCACACACCTTAAGCACAAGATAACCCATCACTCCTCCATCCACACACTCGCACCCCGCCCACACACACACACACACCCCAGTATATGCTCCCTCTTCCCTCCCACCTAACCTCCCCACCTGCCATGGGACACCTTCCCCTCCCCTACTCAGCGTGAGATAGCAAGCGCGGGAGGAGTGTGACGGGTGACGTGTATCCACCACCACCACCACCAACCACAACCACCACCACCACCACCCACCACCACCACCACACACCACCAACCACCACCACCCACCACCACCACCACCACTCCCACCACCAACCACCACCACCACCACCACCACCACCACCAGCCACCACCACCACCAGCCACCACCAGCACCAACCACCACCCCACCCCACCCCCTACTTCTCTCTCTCCTCTCCCTCTCTCTTCCTTCTTCCCTTCTTGCACACTTATTAGTTCTCCCTTTATTCATCCCTCCTTATTCTATCTTTCTCTCTGTTTCCTTCAATCCTCCCTTTCTCACACCTCCCCTACCTCCTCTTTCCTTCACTTTATACCTCTTTCCTTCCTCTCTCTCTCTCTCTTCCTTCCTTCTTTCACCACTGTATTCTTCCTTCCTAACTCTTCCTTCTCTTTACTTAACCTTCCTCTCTCCTTCGTTTCCTCCCTCTTCTTCCTTCCCTCCTTCCCTCTTCTCCTCCTACTACTTCTTTCTCTACCTGTCATCATCATCATCATCATTCATTACTTAGTTCCCTATCATCACCTCCATCATTCCTTCCTCCCTACCACACACACACACACACACACACACACACACATTTTATTAACCACAAGTTCCCTTCTAAATTTCACCATACTTCCTCCCTCCCCTCCCTTCCTTCCTTCCTTCCTTCTCCCTCCTTCCTTCCTTCCTTCCTTCCTTCCTTCCTTCCTTCCTTCCTTCCTTCCTTCCTTCTTCCTTCCTTCCTTCCTTCCTCCCTTCCTTCCTCCTTCCTTCCTTCCTCCCTCCCTCCCTTCTTCCTCCCTTCCTTCCTCCTCCCTCCCTTCCTCCCTTCCTCCCCCCTCCTCCCTTCCTTCCCTTCCTCCTCCCTCCCTTCCTTCCTCCCTCCCTTCCCCTCCTCCTTCCTTCCTTCTCCCTCCTCCTTCCTTCCTCCTCCCTCCCTTCCTCCCTCCCCTCCTCCCTTTCTTCCTCCCTTCCTTCCTTCCTCCCTCCCTCCCTTCCTCCCTCCTCCTCCCTTCCTTCCTTCCTTCCTCCTTCCTCCCTCCTTCCTCCTCCTTCCTTCCTTCCTTCCTTCCTCCTTCCTCCCCTCCCTCCCTTCCTCCCTCCTCCTTCCTTCCTTCCTCCTCCCCTCCCTTCCTTCCTCCCCTCCCTTCCTCCTTCCTTCCTTCCTCCTCCTCCCCTCCTCCTCCCCTTCCTCCTCCCTCCTCCCTTCCTTCCTCCTCCCTCCTTCTCCTCTTCCTTCCTTCCTTCCTTCCTTCCTTCCTTCTCCTCCCTCCCTCCTTCTCCTCCCTCCCTCCTTCCTTCCTTCCTCCCTCCCTCCTCCCCTTCCTTCCTTCCTTCCTTCCTCCTTCCTCCCCTCCTTCCTCCCTCCTTCCTTCCTTCCCTTCCTTCTTCCTCCCTTCCTCCTCTCCTTCCTCCCTCCTTCCTTCCTTCCTTCCTTCCTTCCTTCCTCCTCCCCTCCCTCCTCCCTCTCCCTCCTCCTTCCTCCCTCCCTCCCTCCCTCCCTCCTTCTTCCTTCCTTCCCCCCTCTTCTTTCTATCACCAATTAAACACACTACTACATATCTTTTCAGTTTTCTTATGTATGTATGTATGTATGTATGTATGTATGTATGTACAGTATGTGTATGTATGCATGTATGTATGTACAGTATGTATGTATGTATGTATGTATGTATGTTTGTATGTATGTATGTATGTATGTTGCCTTTTTGGAGCTATTATCTCTCTCTCTCTCTCGTTACCCCTTTATCACTCTTATCCCTCTCTAACCCCTCCCTCTCACCCTCCTCTCTAACCTCCCTCTCCTAACCCCTCCCTCTCCTAACCCCTCCCTCTCACCCCTCCCAATGTGTGAGTGGTAAGTGACAACACGTGGTATAATTCTCAAGACACTGGCAATTATCTCCGAGTGGTAATTAAACCCGGCAGATGATAAATTAACCCAGGAAAATGATTATTAAAATCCAAGAGCGTCAATTAGCCCCCAGGTGTGGTAATTGGCCAGGTAGAAGTAGTAATTAACTCCGGGTATAATTATAGGTGTATTTAGTCCTAAGAAAGAGGGATAATTACCCCCTCTAGATTGTTTAATTAGCTCAATCATAATGTTATTTACTACTAAGAGTTATAATTAGTCCTTATTGGGGTAATTAGCTTCGAGAATGTTAATTAGCCTTTGGGAATTAGTTAAGATTAGCCATAAAACGAACACTTAACCAATATGAGCTGGTAATTAATCCTTGAGAGATAATTAGCTGAATGAACGGCACAATTCGCCCTTGGAGTGGTTCATAATTATCCCATATATAATCAATTAGCCTCCAAGGAGTAGTAATTAGCCCTAGAAGATCATTAATTACCCGAGTCATTAATTTTACGATAACGAGGCAATTTAACCTCAATTAGCCTTTGAAAACTAACACACACTATGAAACAAGCAATAATACCTGTGAGTAGTAGTAATACTACCACAGAGAAGTAATTAGTCATGGGGGATAATTAGCCCTTAAAGACTCATTAATAGGCACTATGAAACAGGTATAATAACTGTGAAGTATAATTACACCACAAGAAGCAATTATAACCCTAATGAGTTGTAATTAGCCCTGAGGAACTAAACTACCTGTATGTGTAATATGTAATTAAATCATGTAATACAGTACAATACAGTAGAAAACACAAATACAAAATTCAAAACGTCTTTCCTCAAGTGTCACTGTATTTCAAGAGTTACAGCCTTCAGTAGGATTTGGAGACGCTTGTAACTACACTGTAATGAGTCCAGGTACAGCAATAATGAGTCCAGGTACAGCAATAATGAGTCCAGGTACAGCAATAATGGATCAAATGGCAACAACTGAGTCCAGGTACAGCAATAATGAGTCCAGGTACAGCAATAATGAGTCCAGGTACAGCAATAATGAGTCCAGGCAGCAATAATGAATCGGTGACAGCAAGCAGGTGAGTCCAGTACAGCAATAAAGTCCGAATTACCCGGCAGCAAAAATGAATCCGGTACAGCAACAATGAATCCGGGTACAGCATAATTCGTTGCAGGTCCGTTACAGTAATAATGAGTCATGGGTCCAGTTAATGGTCAGGTCCAGGTACCAGCATAATGAGTCCGGTGCAATAATGAGTCCAGGTACAGCAATAAGGTCCAGGTACAGCAATAAGAAGTCCGTGCAACACCTAATGGGTCCAGGTACAGTCCGTTGCAGCAATAATGAGTCCAGTAGTAATTTAGTCATGAAACACCTGAAGTATATTTATAAATCAAACACCTGTAAACTAAACACCTGTCAACCATCATATTTTAAACACCTGTCGTAACTTACATCTGTCCTGAAACATCTGTATTTTAAACACCTGTCGTAACTTACATCTGTATTTAACCGCGCACCTGTCGTAACTTACATCTGTCCTGAAACATCTGTATTTTAAACACCTGTCGTAACCTATTAATGGCACACCTGTTCCTCCAAAATTTATCCTGTTATTTTCAGAATAACAACAGGTAACAGATGTCTTCCCGTTGTCAGGTGTGTGGAGAACAAGGTGGGAGAGAGAGGAGGGAGGAGGAAGGGGAAGAAGAGGAACTGCACGAAACAAGTATCATAAATCTTATCAACCAAACGACAATAACTCAATCGAAATTTCTCTTCCTAACTTGGCCTTCCCGCTATAACTACGCCTTTACATATGCAAATAAGATTATACCAAGTTGCCCACCCATTACCGGTATAAAACAGCGATTAGTCAGTGTCGATAGCTAACTACGACACACACACACACACACACACACACACACACACACACACACACAACACACACACACAACACACACACACACACACACACACACACACACACACACACACTTGTTCATCTTAACTACTATATTCAACCCAATACTCACCTCTCTCTCTGTCCCACAAAAGAATAACATTGGATAACTTAACCTAACCTAACCTAACCAAACCTAACTTTCTACCATGACCATAAACTCAATTCTCTATGTCTTAGAAACAAGTTTAAATAAACATATATATCTACCTTATTGACCTATTGATCTCCACCCAAACTATATAAAGATATATTTCAACATAATATATAGCAAAACATCTCTTATATCAGGGTATAATTATCATCTTAATCAATATCAACCTTCATATAACAAGTTTTTTTCTTCAGTATATAAAAAAAGTGTCAATATTTTTCCCAGAGATTTTTTTTATTTTTCGAGATAATATTTTTTCCATGATATCGAATTTTTATGGTATTATGTTTTTCTCTGATGTGTCTGTTTGTATCATCGTTATCTGATGCTCATGTAATCGTTAATACCATCATAGGTTCAGCGTAATCTTGTAATCTGGCTGTAGTCGGGAGGAAATACATCTCAGGCTCTGTAAACAACAATACGTGAATGGTGTATACATATAGTTATACATACAAAAGTACACACACACACACACAGATACAATTCCCTTCATTTCAATCCAAACACACGATCACACATCCTCGAGTTGCACGAGTTCTCATACTCTCCCCTCCTGCTACCTTCTCCCCTACCCTCTCTTCTTCTCCCCATCCTTCCTCCATTCCCTCCCCCCTACCTCCTCCCTCCCCCCCTCCACTAGAACCCTGGTAAAACCGTGGCAGTGTCGGAGGTCGGAGGGAAGGGCACACCACCTGCCAGCCCCGGATAGGAGCTGACAGGACTCTGGCATTAATGAGCACAGCGATAACACCCGCTGATAACACCACCGCCTGCCCGGCTATCCTATCTGTTATCACGCCGTTGATCTGGCGGCCACATTAGCCCCCCAGTTACGACCTCGACGACCTCAGCCGAGTTACGACCCCGGCGGCAAAATCCGAAATCTGCTTTAATCCTACAACCTCGATGACCCCCAAGTAAACAACGACGACCCAACCTCCGACGACCACAGCCCCAGTTACGACCTCGGCCACCTCCTCCAGCTACGACCTCGATGACCCCAGGTATACGATGACCCAAAGCTCCAGACGACCTCCTCCCATCTCACTCCCGGTATAATCCACACACTATCACGTCAACAAACACTGATTCTAAAGTCTTCTTCCTCCTCTTTCTTCTTTTCAGTCTTCCTCCTCCTCCTCCTACCTCTCCTTCCTGCTCATATTTCTTCCTCTTCTCCAGCCACTGTTACCAGATCCCCTTGGCATCAATTCTTCAAAGTCGTCAATGTCATTAATACACACCTGCTATAATGACGTCATCCAACCATCACAGACACCAGGTAACATCTCTACTACCAATCAACACCTTTATCAGCAGGTAGTGATGTCTTAAATGTCTAAAAATCTAATTCGTGTCTAAGGCAGTGAGTGATTGGTCTTGGTAACACTGTCGAGGTATGCGATAAGTTTTGTTGTTGTGGATTTTAATTGGTCTTTTTAATACAGTCAAATTAATCTACCTTTAATGTCCCCCCTTTACACCTGCCATCTCCTCCACCTGTATCTCCCATCTCCACCACCAATACCTGCCACCCCTTCCACTTATATGTACCACAGAGACGTGGTGAGGCAGTGTGATAGAGGTGTATAAATGGAAGTCAGGGCTAAACAAAGTGATTTAACAAAGGTACTCAAACTATCCAACCAGGGCCGAACTCGTAACAATGGTTTAAATTAGACAAATTTAGATTAAGGCGCGAGATAGGTAAACATTGGTTTGGAAAAAGAGTAGTGGATGAATGGAACAAGTTGCAAATATCATCACTAACTCGAATACGCTGTTGTTTCCTCCATTCTTGGGTTCTTACCACCTCCTCCACCTGTACGCATCTCCTCCACCTGTACCAACCATCTCCTCCACCTGTACCAGCCATCTCCTCCACCTGTACCAACCATCTCCTCCACCTGTACCAGCCATCTCCTCCACCTGTACCAGCCATCTCCTCCATGCCAGCCATCTCCTCCACCTGTACCAGCCATCTCCTCCTGCCAGCCATCTCCTCCACCTGTACCAGCCATCTCCTCCACCTGTACCAGCCATCTCCTCCACCAGCAATTGACACATCGATCTCCTGACGCCTCCACATGCACCACCTGTTACCTCCACACCTACTACCACCACTACCTACCACCATCACTACCTGCAACATTACCATTCACCACCACCACCTACCCTACCATTTACCACCAACCTCAGCCAACCCCCCACCACCACATATCACCTGCTCTACCACCACCACTACCTGCCATCATTACCTCACCTGAAGCCCAGAGCCCAGACACTCCTCCGCCTACCGCTGGTGTTCCCAACATCCTGTTATGGTTGATGACAAACTAAGACAAGATCAATATCGCCCTCAACCTCACCTTCTTACCTCAGCTGATACTAACGGGGCCCCTCTTGTCTCTGGGGGCCTCCTTGTCTCTCACTGTATCAGGTGTGTGGGGGCCTATTGTCTCTCACTATATCAGGGGTGTGGGGGCTATTGTCTCTACTATATCAGGGGGTGTGTGGGGGCCCTATGTCTCACTATATCACGGGGGTGTGTGGGGGCTGTGTCTCACTATATCAGGGGTGTGTGAGGGCCCCTATTGTCTCACTATATCAGGGGTGTGTGGGGGCCCCTATGTCTCACTTATCAGGGGTGTGTGCTGTCTCTCACTACAGTATAACAGGGGTGTGTGGGGGCTCTCACTATATCAGGGGGTGTGTGGGGGCCCCCCTATTGTCTCACTATATCAGGGGGTGTGTGGGGCCCCCTATTGTCTCACTATATCAGGGGTGTGTTGGGCCCCCTATTATGTCTCCTGTATCAGGGGGTGTGGGGGCCCCTATTGTGTCTCACTGTATCAGGGGGTGTGGGCCCTATTGTCTCTCACTTAAAAATGGTAATGAGACGTTTTGAAGTAAGCTAATGGAGATGTTTCCCCACCCCAGAGACAGGAGCCTACCAAGATAAGGACCAGAAAATAAACAAATAAAGTTTCCTGTTCGGTATAATAAATTACTCGTGAGGAAGAAAGACAATGGTAATACTATTAATAATAACAACGACAATAATCACAATAATAATAATAATAATAATAATAATAATAATAATAATAATAATAATAAAAAATCGAAAATAAACAATACTACTAATATGGCACCACACAAGAAAAAGGTTACCAACGTTTATTTATTTCCAACATATTTACACATGGTGGTGGTGGTAGAATTCAGAACGTTGATCAAGGCAGCTTCACTCCTCTAGTGTTCACAACCTCTGGTGGATGGGACCAAGTGCAAGATGTTTCTACGCCAGACTCGCGGAGGTGATATCCGGACAGAAGCAGCAGCCCAGAAGTTATGTTACAGCCTGGATGAGATGTCGACTGTCCTTTTCTCCTTAGGTCGGCTTTGCTTCTGCCTTAGGGGAACGAGAGCATCCGCCCCAAAGCCGACAACAGTTGCAGATATTGACTTTGAGGCTACAGTCACTGAATGCCCATAGATCTGCGACTCAACTAACTCAACACAGCTGGGATAGCTACTTATGTATTAGGATATTTAATATTAAGATAATAAAATGGCGGCGAAGGTGTGGCTATTGGGGGAGGCTGGAGGCCATGTAAAAAAAAAGTAGTAGTAGTAGTAGTAGTAGTAGTAGTGGTGACGATGGTGTCTGTGACCTGATTATCCCAGGTGGTGGTATAAGGTCCAGTGTAACAAGGCATCTCATCCTCGCCTCTCGCTCTATATATAAAAAAACACTCAAAACTGACACTTACCTGACGAGGAGATGGATAAAAATATTAATAAAAAAAAAAAAAAAACCCCCCAAGCTATTACCACCAACAACAGCCCATCAATTATACACATAACCTGGGTGATTAATAACAGCTCAGTGTGTCATCGGAGATAATTATTCACGAGCGAGAGGGGGAGGGTGGGGATGGAGGGAGGGGCTGGGAGGAGAGGCGGTAGAGGGAGATGGCTGGGAGGAGAGGGTGGTAGAGAGAGGGCTGGGAGGAGAGGGGGTAGAGGGAGATGGCTGGGAGGAGAGGTGGTAGAGGAGAGGGCTGGGGAGGAGAGGCAGAGGGAGAGGGCTGGGAGGAGAGGCGGTAGAGGGAGATGGCTGGGAGGAGAGGCGAGAGGGAGGGGGCTGGAGGAGAGGCGGTAGGAGGGAGAGGGGCTGAGGAGAGGCAGTAGAGGGAGAGGGGTTGGAGGAGAGGCAGTAGAGGGAGATGGCTGGGAGGAGAGGGCGGTAGAGAGAGGGGGGCTGGGAGGAGAGGCGGGTAGAGGGAGATGGCTGGGAGGAGAGGCGGTGAGGAGAGAGGGGGGGGCTGAGAGGAGAGGCGTAGAGGGAGAGGGCTGGGAGGAGAGGCAGAGGGAGAGGGCTGGGAGGAAAGGCGGTAGAGAGAGGGCTGGGAGGAGAGGCGGTAGAGGAGATGGCTGGGAGGAGAGGCGGTAGAGGGGAGAGGCTGGGAGGAGAGGCAGAGGGAGAGGGCTGGGAGGAGAGGCGGTAGAGGGAGATGCTGGGAGAGGGTGGTAGAGGAGGGGCTGAGGAGAGGTAGAGGGGAGAGGGCTGGGAGGAGAGGCGGAGAGGGAGAGGGCTGGGAGGAGAGGTGGAGAGGGCTGGGAGGAGGAGGCGGTAGAGGAGGAGGCTGGGAGGAGAGGCGGTAGGAGGGAGAGGCTGGGAGGAGAGGCGGTAGAGGGAGAGGGCTGGGAGGCGGTAGAGGAGAGGGCTGGGAGGAGAGGCGGTAGAGGAGAGGGCTGGGAGGAGAGGCGGTAGAGGAGAGGGCTGGGAGGAGAGGCGGAGGAGGAGGGGGGCTGGGAGGAGAGGCGGTAGAGGGAGAGGGCTGAGGAGAGGCGGTAGAGGGAGAGGGCTGGGAGAGAGGGGGGAGCCATCAGTCACCCCAGGACCTTCCCTTCCTCACACCTGCTCCAACACTCTCTGGTTTACGCTGTTCTGTAATATTACTTTGTTGTTTTATGAGACTAACTAGTTCACTCACACCTAACCTAACCAAACCTAACCTAACCAACTGTTTACCCGAACCTAACCGAAGTAGTTCACTCAAAAGCACCACAAATCCAGGAATTATTACAGGTTCATATGGTATAATATCCGCCCCCCCCAATGATGATGTGAGAACGTATGGAAATGTTTCACTTCAGCTACAACATAAAGATGGATTATCAGAGACTCTTACGTTCAATTATTGTTCCCACGTTCCTTAGTGTTGTATGAACGATTCTGGCTCACGTAAAAGTATAATAAAACATTCGATAAGTTAAAAAATTACCTGTACACTATAGGTAAATGTTGCTATGTGAACGATTCTAACTCTCACTTACAGCGCCGTTCAAAGATCAATTCTCAAAGGTTCATACGATAAATTACACCCTTTCTAAAACAGACGATATGAAAACAGTAAAAAAAATAAAAAATAAAACCCTGACTCGCCCTAAATTACAACACCTCGATATAACGACCAAGATGGCGTCTAAACATCGACAAGACTATACCGAAATGAGCCAGACCATGAATACACGTTCCTCTCTCTCTCTCTCTCTCTCTCTCTCTCTCTCGTTACTACGGAGAAGATAAATTCCCACGTGTGAAACTCTTGAGAATACCTTATAAACACAAGAGTCTATAATCTCCTCTCGTTCACTTGTATAATCACCACTAATAGCAATATATAATTAGGTCTACTGGATACCGTGGTGGTAGATGTTACAACCTCTTATATTCAGCACCGGCTCAGACCCCAAGTGTTAAATTATCTAAAAGTATCGAGGCGAATCAGAGTGTGCAAGAGGAAGTGGTTATTAGTCCAGCCAACTGCTCCTTAACCTTTAACTGATACTGTTTTAGTGGGGGTGAAAATTATAGGAAGAACCAAGTACTCGGAGAAGTGATCCCTTAAGGGCGAGGTGGTGGTGAGTTAGGGGAGGGTGGGTAGTGGGTGAGGTTAGGGAGGGGTAGAGAGAGAGAGAGGGGGGGTGGGTAATGATGGATGAGTGAATGGGAGGTATGGGTGAGGAAAGGAGTCGGTCGAGAGAGAGGGGTGGATGAAGGGTGATGGTTGAAAGTACAGGGGGCGTCGAGGAGATGGTTGACAGCTACAGGAGTGGATGATGGAAAGAAGGATGAGGGAGGGGGGCGGGGTGAGAGGGTTTCAACTAGTAAGGTAAGGTTTCAACTAGTCAGGGTAAGGTTTCAACTAGTTAGATAAGGTTTCAAC
The DNA here is from genome assembly GCF_018991925.1 of Homarus americanus. Classification (NCBI taxonomy): domain Eukaryota; kingdom Metazoa; phylum Arthropoda; class Malacostraca; order Decapoda; family Nephropidae; genus Homarus; species Homarus americanus. The sequence goes on from NW_024754652.1 coordinate 368,511, forward strand.
TAAGGTCAGGTAAGGTTTCAACTAGTAAGGTAAGGTTTCAACTAGTAAGGGTAAGGTTTCAACTAGTCAGGTAAGGTTTCAACTAGTCAGGGAAGGTTTCAACTAGTTAGGGTAAGGTTTCAACTAGTTAGTAAGGTTTCAACTAGTTAGTAAGGTTTCAACTAGTCAGGGTAAGGTTTTAACTAGTCAGTAAGGTTTTAACTAGTAAGGATAAGGTTTCAACTAGTCAGGTAAGGTTTCAACTAGTAAGATAAGGTTTCAACTTGTAAGGGTAAGGTTTCAACTAGTAAGGATAAGGTTTCAACTAGTAAGATAAGGTTTCAACTAGTAAGGGTAAGGTTTCATAAGGGTAAGGTTTCCAACTAGTAAGATAAGGTTTCAACTATAAGGGTAAGGTTTCAACTAGCAAGGTAATTTCAACTAGTACATAAGGTTTCAACTAGTAAGGGTAAGGTTTCAACTAGTCAGGTAAGGTTTCAACTAGTCGTAAAGGTTTTAACTAGTCAGGTAAGGTTTTAACTAGTAAGATAAGGTTTCAACTAGTCAGGTAAGGTTTCAACTAGTAAGGATAAGGTTTCAACTAGTAAGGGTAAGGTTTCAACTAGGCGATAAGGTTTCAACTAGTAAGGTAAGGTTTCAACTAGTAAGGATAAGGTTTCAACTAGTAAGGGTAAGGTTTCAACTAGTAAGGGTAAGGTTTCAACTAGTTAGGATAAGGTTTCAACTAGTTAGGGTAAGGTTTCAACTAGTCAGGTAAGGTTTCAACTAGTCAGGTAAGGTTTAACTAGTAAGGGTAAGGTTTCAACTAGTCAGGTAAGGTTTCAACTAGTCAGGTAAGGTTTCAACTAGTAAGATAAGGTTTCAACTAGTAAGGGTTTCAACTAGTCAGATAAGGTTTCAACTAGTCAGGTAAGGTTTCAACTAGTCAGGTAAGGTTTCAACTAGTCAGGTAAGGTTTTAACTAGTCAGGGAAGGTTTCAACTAGTCAGGTAAGGTTTCAACTAGTCAGGGTAAGGTTTCAACTAGTCAGGATAAGGTTTCAACTAGTCAGATAAGGTTTCAACTAGTCAGGGTAAGGTTTCAACTAGTCAGGGTAAGGTTTCAACTAGTCAGGTAAGGTTTCAACTAGTCAGGTAAGGTTTCAACTAGTCAGGAAGGTTTCAACTAGTCAGGAAGGTTCAACTTGTAAGGGAATGTTTCAACTAGTCAGGGAAGGTTTCAACTAGTCAGGGTAAGGTTTCAACTAGTCAGGGAAGGTTTCAACTAGTCAGGGGTAAGGTTTCAATTGGAAGGTTTCAACTAGTTGAGGTTTAGTCAGGAAGGTTTCAACTAGTAAGGATAAGGTTTCAACTAGTAAGGGTAAGGTTTTAACTAGTAAGGGTAAGGTTTCAACTAGTAAGGGTAAGGTTTCAATTAGTCAGGGTAAGGTTTCAACTAGTCAGGGTAAGGTTTTAACTAGTAAGGATAAGGTTTCAACTAGTCAGGGTAAGGTTTTAACTAGTAAGGATAAGGTTTCAACTAGTCAGGGTAAGGTTTCAACTAGTCAGGGTAAGGTTTCAACTAGTCAGGATAAGGTTTCAACTGTCAGGGTAAGGTTTCAACTAGTAAGGGTAAGGTTTCAACTAGTCAGGGTAAGGTTTCAACTAGTCAGGGTAAGGTTTCAACTAGTCAGGGTAAGGTTTCAACTAGTCAGGGTAAGGTTTCAACTAGTAAGGATAAGGTTTCAACTAGTCAGGGTAAGGTTTCAACTAGTTAGGGTAAGGTTTCAACTAGTCAGGGTAAGGTTTCAACTAGTTAGGGTAAGGTTTCAACTAGTCAGGGTAAGGTTTCAACTAGTTCGGGTAAGGTTTCAACTAGTAAGGATAAGGTTTCAACTAGTAAGGATAAGGTTTCAACTAGTCAGGGTAAGGTTTCAACTAGTCAGGGTAAGGTTTCAACCAACTAGCTCCTGAACCAAAATTTTGTTTTAACCATAAACAAACGCATACATATCACTGTCTCATTACACTGAATGTTTCTAAACTCCTTCCAACTAACACAACAACAACCAACTATTCACACTCACGACTAGAAAAAAATACACCACGATCCGAAAAACAAAAATACAAAAAAATAATGGAGGAAGAAGTTATATTATTTATAAACAAAACTAAACCACAATATTAGGAAATTGGTTTATGGAGATAACTTAAATTTAATATTTTGGTAGATCAGTTCCCACCTGTGTGCTGTTGCTGCCACGCCTAGACTCTGATGACTGTGAGTTGTAACCCATGTCGTGTATTGATAGTAGACACAGCTGCCTAGGACACACACACACACACACACACACACACACACACACACACACACACACACACACACATACACACACACACACACACACACACACATACACACACACACACACACACACACACACACACACACACACACACACCTTTGGGACGGCTGCTTCCAAATTCGTCTCGGTTCAGGGTTTTTGGTGATGTTTCACGGTCAGATAAAAAACTTTGGACTTAGGCCAAATGTTATGAAGTGAGGTGATGTTTACGTCTAACTTAAACATTGTGGGAGGAGAGAGGAGGGGGGATGAGGGGATCGTGAAATTTCCAGAATACCAGAAGAGGCAGAGAACTCTTCAAGGTTTACACAGAGCACAGCGGCCCGTGTGTATGTGTATGTGTGTGTGTGTGTGTGTGTGTGTGTGTGTGTATCAACGTACACAGAGAAAGCCAGAGAAGACATTTACGAAGCATTGTTCTCAGATAAAAATCGCCACCAACAAACAAACATTAATATTAAGTCATAAATCTCAAGAGAATTTTAGTTTCACCTGTCGTATGCAAATAACCCCCACACACACACACACACACCTGTCAGATATTTATTGGCGGGTCAAAGTCCACTATTTCCTAAATATGAATTACCTCTAGCTATCGGACAAACAGATATGCATAACCTCATTATACCGACCGATCGCTTGCATGATGTATAGTCTATGTATTACGTATGGTTAAAAACAGCTATGTATATCTCAATAATAGTTCATGTATTTTCATTTGTTCTTTATTGAATGGCTTAAAACAAAATCAGAAATATACACAGATTAACCATAACTTAACCCATAGAGTCCTCCAAGAGTTAAATAATCGACCTTAAAGGGTTAAACCATCGTCCTCCAAGACTTAAATCATCGTCCTCCAAGGGTTAAACCATCACCTTAACGGGTTAAGCCATCGTCCTCCAAGACTTAAATCATCGTCCTCCAAGGGTTAAACCATCGTCCTCCAAGGGTTAAACCAGCGGCCTCCAAGAGTTAAGCCATCGTCCTCCAAGAGTTAAAACATCGTTCTCAAAGGGTTAAACATCATCCTCCAAGAGTTAAGCCATCGTCCTCCAAGAGTTAAACCACCGTCCTTCAAGGGTTAAACCATAGTCCTCCAAGGGTTCAACCATCGTCCTCCAAAGGTTCAACCATCATCCTCCAAAGGTTCAATCATCGTCCTCCAAGGGTTAAATCATCGTCCTCAAAGGGTTAAACCATTGAACTCCAAGAGTTAATCCATCGTCCTCCAAAGGATAAATAATTGTCCTCAAAGGGTTAAGCCATCGTCCTCCAAAAGTCAAAACATCGTCCTCCAAGGGTTAAACCATCGTCTTCCAAGGGTTAAACCATCGTCCTCCAAGGGTTAAATCATCATCATCCAGGGTTCATCATCTCCAAGGGTTAAACCATCATCCTCCAAGGGTTAAACCATAGTCCTCCAAGGGTTAAAACATCGTCCTCCAAGGGTTAAACCATAGTCCTCCAAGGGTTAAAACATCGTCCTCCAAGGTTAAACCATCGTCCCCAAGAGTTAAACCATCGTCCTCCAAGGGTTAAAACATCGTCCTCCAAGGGTTAAACCATAGTCCTCCAAGGGTTAAAACATCGTCCTCCAAGGGTTAAACCATAGTCCTCCAAGGGCAAAGCCATAGTCCTCCAGGGGTTAAACCATCTTCCTCCAAGGGTTAAACCATCGTCCTCCAGGGGTTAAACCATAGTCCTCCAAGGGTTAAACCATCGTCCTCCAAGGGTTAAACCATAGTCCTCCAAGGGTTAAACCATCATCCTCCAAGGGTTAAACCATCGTCCTCCAAGGGTTAAACCATCGTCCTCCTCACCCCCACGTTCTAAACCACACAATTCAACCTCTCTCATTTATTCCATTCAACAGTTAAATAAAACATAATCTTCGTTTCTCGTATCTTTTTCTTTTTTTACAATATTTCCTTTGTTCATTGTTCACTTCTACTTGTTCTCCTGTTGTTCTTTATCTTATATTTAGTTCCCTTTACAATAACTTCTTGTTCTCGTTAAGGTTTACGATAAATTTTTATATTCATTATTATCAGTTCCTCTTTTGCTGTTTATTATTATTATTATTATTATTATTATTATTATTATTATTATTGTTAATTTCTTTTGCTTTCGTTTTTCGTTATTTTTTTTAGATTTGATTCTCTTCTCTTTTCTTTTCCTCTCTTCTTCCCTTTCCTTCTCTTCTCCTCCCTCCTCCTCTCCTTACTTCTCTTTAATGAACACTAATAACCTTTATCACTTTATTCATTATTCTCGTTTATCTTCTCACTTCCCTTTACACACATCTTAACTACACTTTCTAAGCGTCTGTACGTGTCCTTGACCTGTTCCTATTCTTCTTCAACTGCATCATCCTCCATCCTCCCCCTCTTCCCCCATCCCATCCTCCTCTACCCTCTCCCTTCCCTCTACCTATACTTACCCCCATCCCATCTCCCCTTCCACCTCCACCCTTCACATTACCTCCTTCACCACTACCCATTCCCCTTTCTCCTTTCCAATCCACCCTCTCTCATTCCCCTGGTTTATTTGTCGTCCTTTCTATCCACTTTTCTCTCCCTATTTTGTAATCTGATCTGTAATATTGTGGAATCTCTCTCCACCATTCACAGATTAACATAACCTTCATCTTAGTTCCTCTCCAGTAAACACTAATCATCTCTACAGCCACAAACAACAACAAACACAAAACAAACAAAAAATTAAAAAAAACCCACATAAACAAACAATCCAACTAATATATCTCTCCACAAACACAAACAAACAAAAACATCTTACCACAAACAAACAAACAAACAAACACTTTCACCTCAGCATCACCATGACTGTTGCCAATTTCTGTCGACACAAACAGTTAAGTTAACCCGATGTCACAAACACACACACATACAAAAAAAAAAATATTAATTCACCAACAGGTTTTAGTTCAGAGCCAGAGTGGTGATGGTGTTTAATGGAGTCGCTTGTTTTATCATATGAGCATCGAAAAGCCTCTTAGATAACAGAGGTTTAGGTCTCGTCTCTGGCCTGACCATGAGACTTTATAATCCTACAAACAACAAGGAAATACTATACCACAAACAAGGAAATACTCTACCACAAACAAGGAAATACTCTACCACAAGCAAGGAAATACTCTACCACAAACAAGGAAATACTCTACCACAAACAAGGAAATACTCTACCACAAACAAGGAAATACTCTACCACAAACAAGGAAATACTCTACCACAAACAACAAAATACTCTACCACACATAATAAGAGATGCCCTACCACACATAATAAGAGATGCCCTACCACACAAAATAAGAGAAACCCTACCACAAATAACAAGAGATGCCCTGCCACACGTAATAAGAGATACCCTAGCACATATAACAAGAGATGGCCTACCACACGTAATAAGAGAAACCCTACCACACATAATAAGAGATGGCCTACCACTGCACTAACGCTTCTTCAACATTCTAACTACTAATTCACACCTTCAGTAACATCTAAGGTATTATTATCACCATCCAACAAAACCATTATCATTAACTCATCTATGACAATAACGCAACGTCTAATTCCAGGTCACAGTAACAGCAACACAAACAAGAATATTATTTAACCCACTGTAAATAACTCCCTGCTTATTAACTCCATTAATTCCAGGTCTCACAAAAGACAAATAAGAGTAATATTTCACCCACTGTAAATAACTCCACCCCCTAATTCCAGGTCTCACAAACGACAAATAAGAGTAATATTTCACCCGGTGTAAATAATTCGTACTTTAACTCCACCACTAATTCCAGGTGGCACTAACGACAGCCTGAGAGTCGTGCTAGAGAGCGATATATCCCCAACCTTCCTCAGCTAAAGCGTCTCAATAACTGGGGGACATTATTAAGTAACACAAAACACTCCTCTACTAAGTCGGACACTTGACACTAATTCATACAGTCAGAAGACAAATAAGTGCGTTGTACTATTGTCTCGTAGCGATCATTGGGTGTATACTACCAGTGAGTAATGCCTTCATGTTACAAGGGAGGGTGATAGTAGTCTTCTTCTCCTCCTCCTCCCTCATCCCCTGCCCTCATCCCCTCCCTCCTCATCCCTCCCTCCCTCATCCCCCCTCCTCCCTCATCCCCAAGGCTCCCCTCATCCCTCCCTCCCTCATCCCTCAAGGCTCCCTCATCCTCCTACCTCATCCTGCCACCTCATCCCTCCCTCCCTCATCCCTCCCTCCCTCACCCTACCTCACCCCCTCCCTACCTCATCCCCTCCCTCCCTCACCCCCTGAACCAGACACAAACAATCGACCCCTCTAAAAGGCCACACAAGACAAACAAAAATATGTCCACCACATTATCTCAGCCACCGGGGGCGATTCTCAATATGCAATAACACACATACTCAGATCACTATCTCTCCCCAGCACTCACAAGGCGACCCGGGGCCCCTCGCTCTCTCTCTCTACACACACACATTTGATCACTCCCAACTTCGTTTTATACTGATAAATGGTAATCGTTACGTTAATAAATTAGGAATGCATTGCCTACTGTTTGATCATTAGTCGAGTCACAATAACAAACAGAAAATTTGATGGCAATCTCTTGATGAATAAAATGTATGCGGTGCCCCTGCTTGGCCGCCGAGGGACTATCTCAACACCTGAAGTTTTCGTTCACCTGGATATCTTGCCGCGTTACTCTGGACGAAACATTCTGATGCCCGAGGAGAGACGTCGGGTATGATAGTGTCTAGGGGAACACACAGTGAATAAAATTATATAGTGATTGATATCAGCATCGTCCATCACAAAAAAAGAAGACCTTCCTGCGAGGATTCTATGCACTTCTCCCATCATGTGGGTTTTGCACTTCTTAAATCTCACAAGGACACAAGGGGCGACACCGGGTCTCTTCATCCGTATGTGGCGGGACAACAAGGTCGGGAGTCTGGTGGCCCCGTCTGCAGGTTTGGGGGGGGGGGGTGGTTGCCTCTGACGAACAAGGTGTAGAAGGCTGCAGGTTTCCCGCTGGTGATGATGCATCGAGAGACCATGTTTAATTTTTGTGCCACAGATCACATCAGTCGAGTACAGCCAGTCTCTTGGGCCCTATCTCTCTGACCCATCCCCCTCACCCTCCTCCCCTTCCTTTCCTGTTCTATTCCCCTCCCCTCCCCCTTCCACCCTTCTTACTCCACACTCTTTCCCCTTCTCTCGTGTTCCCTATCCTCCTCCTGCCCCGCTTTCTCCTCCTTTCTTCTCTGTTCTGTCCCCCTTTCCTTCTCCTTTCTCCTCCTCCTTTACTCTCTCCAAACATCACACTATTTCATCTTTTCTCTTATTCCTCCCTCCACCCCATGTATCCCACTCCTCTCCTCTCCTTGTTATTCCTTCACTTCCTCCCCTCCCCCACTTAATCCACTACCCCACTCCACTATCCCCTACTTCACTCCCCTCCTTCTCCACTACCCCCTCCCCTGTTTCTCACTCGCCTCCCAGGTGATGACGTCGCTCCCACACCAAAGAGAAACAGTTGATTGAGGAGGTGACATTGTTTATATGCATCTAATACCTGTACACAGTTAGCTATTGAGGTCTCTTTACACACCTAATGCCCGAATGGTTAGGTGTTGACGTCGCTTACACACCTAATACACGAATGGTTAGGTGTTGACGTCGCTTACACACCTAATACACGAATGGTTAGGTGTTGACGTCGCTTACACACCTAATGCCCGAATGGTTAGATGTTGACGTCGCAACACACCTAATGCCCGAATGGTTGGGTGTGACGGCCACCTATGCGAATGGTTGAGTGTTGACGTCGCTACACCTAATGCCCGAATGGTTAGGTGTTGACGTCGCTTACACACTAATGCCCGAATGGTTAGGTGTTGACGTCGCTTACACACCTAATGCCCGAATGGTTAGGTGTTGACGTCGCTTACACACCTAATGCCCGAATGGTTAGGTGTTGACGTCGCTTACACACCTAATGCCCGAATGGTTAGGTGTTGACGTCGCTTACACACCTAATGCCCGGGTAGGAGCGTCAGGTGTGAGGCTAGGCGGCGGGGAGGTGGTAGTGGTGGAGGAGGGTGTTGGTACCTGTCAAATTATACACCTGGGGGCCGACCGCTGCGAGACTTGTGCCCAGGTAATTGGTGGCCGACGCTTACCAAGTGGGTGGAGGAGGAGGAGGGGCAGCGATTCAAACTGTAATCCTCTTCACTGCCTGGAGATTTACGTAGCTACTTCTTATACTGCATGGAGAGAGAGAGAGAGAGAGAGAGAGAGAGAGAGAGAGAGAGAGAGAGAGAGCTTGTGTATGTGTATATATGGAAACCTGTGGTGTTATGGTCAGCATGCTCGCCTCGCAAGCAAGCGGACCCGGGTTCGATCCGCGGGTAGGGTGAAACTATGGGTAAGTTTCTTTACGTCATTTGCCTCTGTCTACCCAGCAGTAATTGGGGACCTGGATGTTAATCGATTTGCGGATCGTGTTCCGGGGGTGATGGTTACCCAGTGCAGTTGGTGAGTTGTCCGATCTTCTCGGACTATTCCTTGACACTGGGTCACGCAGCTCGTTAACTTAGGGTGTGGTTGTTGTGTTGGCGACAGCTTCTACACCTTAAACAAATTCACGCCCAGGTGGCCCTTGGGCCGGCCATCCCCGAGGGGCTACCATTATTATGTGTAACTGTGTTCCTCCAATTACTTCCTTTACCCCATTATTCTTCATTTTATACAAGTATGAGAATAAATCCCACATCAATAACTTACAAATATCTAAACTTAATTCATCAAAACAAATTATATTGTCCGCTTTAATTTTTTCTCGTGAATAATCTGTCGTAAGAACTTGAAGCTAGTGAACAATGCTTAATAACCAGGGTAGGGGAAACATGTATAACAAACTACAGCAATAATAATCGATGAATTATACACGTTAGTAGTATAATTTATTCAAGACAAACCCTTTTAATGCACCTCTGTATAATTCGATCATACACAAACTTCACTATAATTTGACCATCTATACATCACTGTATTATTTCAAACCAATGAAAACCACAACACCCCCCCCCACACACACTGTTAAAGGTCTGTCTTTGCACATTATAGTCTATGGTCTTACCCCCCCACGTTTCCTTACTCCCCCTACCTCTCCCCTCTTCCCCCCCACTACGGCCCCCTCCCCCCCCTGCCAACAACAACTGACCTCCTAACCCCCACCACTGACCCCTCACCTGTTCCCCTCAACTAATGACCCTCACCTGTCCCCCCATGACCCCTCACCTGAGCCCTCACCCCCCCCTCTAATGACCCCTCTGCCTGCTGATGACCCCTCACCTGCCCCCACTGCTGACCCCTCACCTGTCCCCTCACCTAATGACCCTCATCTGTCCCCCCACTACTGACTCTCACCTGCCCCCCAACTAATGACCCCTTACCTGTCCCCCTTAATGGAATGACCCCTCCCTGCCCCCTCAACTAATGACCCTCACCTGTCCCTCCACTGACCCCTCACCTGTGACCTCCAGTACACCAGGCCTTTGGTGCTGAATAGACTACACACACTGCTGGGGTAAACCTTTTAACTGAATTATGTGACGTGTTATGAGACTTAGCTGTTAGAATGGTATGGTATGAGAATTAAAGAGAAAACATTCCACTCTCTCTCTCTCTCGGAAAATACTCTCCCTCTCGAGTCGTCCTTCAAGATGAACCTCGAGGACTAAATGTAAAAACTCAATACACTGTAGAAAAAAGATAATTGAAAACTTACCAAGAGACATACATGACCTGTTCCTAATGGCCACGAGAGACTAATTATTACGCTGTTTGATAAGAGACGGACGAGGACTAAACGATAAGGCAGGTATTAAAACTTACACCCAATCGACACACACACACACACACACACACACGCACACACGCACACACTCACACACAATCCTGCACCCGAGCTCCTCAGTGTTTACACAACATTCATACTTCCCAAGCTCACCTATGCCTCCCCCACCTGGTCTTCCTCCCTAAATGACACACAACGTAAACACCTAGAAAAAGTGCAAAAGAGGGCATGCAAGATTATTCTCTCCCCTTCCTACTCCACATATCAAGAAGCGCTCAACACACTGACCCTTTCGACTCTCACTGACCATCACCACGACCTCATCTGCAAATTTGGTAAGAAGCTTCTACACCATCCTCGACACCGGCTCCTACTACCACCTGAGATCCCTAGCCCGAGAATTGCTGTTTCGACACCACAACCGCATCCAGCCCATAAGTGCACGAACTGATCGCTATAAGAACAGCCCAGTCCCAACCATTGTAAAAAATTATCAATAACTTGTAATAAACCAAGTGTATTCACTCCCAGTAAATACTACTTCTTGCACTGTCACTATGTTGAAATGCACTGTAGTTTGAGCTTTTCCCCATCTAGTTATTATATATCTTATTTGTATCACTTATGTTACTTGTATATTATTTGTAATTCGAAACCCATTCCCCAAATATGTAACTGTATATTTTCAGCCTTCTGGCTGCCAAGCTCTTTCAATAAACCGTTAATTATTATCATTATTACACACACACACTCAACATTAGTGGGATTTTTAGTTCTCTTTCGCGTTGTTTTTTATCCAATTTGAAAACCTATTGACTTACCAGAGATCAAAAAATCAAGAGAACCTAAGATTCATTCGTCCACTAGAAACCCAATTGGAGAACTTACTGACGCACACAATTAAAAACCACAAAATAATTCGAAAACTTTATAATATTACAAAAAAAAATGAAAACACAATAGAGAACAGATGACTTACGTTATAAATCAGACGGAAAATATTACACTTTAACTATGGTTTCTAAACGACGTTAGAAACCACTATCCCTCGGTGGTTTCACATCGTTAACTTGACTTACCTGGAAAGAGATAAAAAAACACAGGATTAATTTAGGTATTTATTTAATTATTTTTGTGTTATTGAGTAAAAATAATACATAATTAATTGTTATTGCGGTCATTTAATTTGGTGTTAGTTATTGTTAGTGTGTTATTGAAGGAAGGAATATTTTATAAGGGAAGTTGCCGGTGAGGGTAAAAATATTATGTTATTATTGTTATTATTAGTTGTTGTTATTTTTGTTGTTGTTAAGATGATTGTTGTAATTGTTATTTTTGGTCAGGTGTTGATTTTTCAGGTAAAGTTACTATTAATATCAATGATGATTCGTTTCCTGAGAAGCGGGAAGGGGTGAGTGAGTTAGAGAGTGTGTGTGTGTGTGTGTGTGTGTGTGTGTGTGTGTGTGTGTGTGTGGGGAGTGTGTGGTCAGAGGAGATAACAGGGCGGCGGTGTTTATTCATCTGGCGTGAATGTCCGCAGACTGTGCTGGTCCACCTTGGCCAAGCGACGCTCAAGTGGCCATTGTGTGACCGTAATGACTCTGGGGAGGAGGGAGGAGGAGGAGGGAGGAGGAAGATTAGGGGGGAAGAAGAGGAGGGAGGGAAGGAGGAGGGGAGGGAGGAGGAGGAGGAGGGTTGGAGAATGGGAGTGAAGAAGGAAGAAGAGGAGGTAGAGGAAGAGGAGGAGGAGGAGGAGGAGGAGGAAGAGGAGGGAGAGGAAGAGGAGGAGGAGGAGGAAGAAGAGGGAGAGGAGGAGGAGGAGGAGGAATGAGGTAACCACTGTGTTGCTGTTCTGCTTCCTGTGTATTCCTCACTGAACGTTCATAGGCTGCCGTGTGTCCGTGGCTACTGCGTCCGTGTGTCCGTGGCTACTGCGTCCGTGTGTCCGTGGCTACTGTGTCCGTGGCCAGCGCAGCGTGTCCACGTACCCACCAGCTGTTACAGACACCATGGCCACCTCCAGATGCACTCACACGATAACACCGCCGCCCGTGGCCACACTCCACACACTCCTTACTCCACATCCTCTCACACTTACTCCACACCCTCACACCCTCCACACCCTCTACACTCCATACCGTCACACATTCCACGTCCACACACACACACACACTCTCACGGTGACATTTTTCCCTTAATAGCTAGATAGTACCGAGGCTGGTCGTACTCCACATCCTCTCACACTTACTCCACACCCTCACACCCTCCACACCCTCTACACTCCATACCGTCACACATTCCACGTCCACACACACACACACACTCTCACGGTGACATTTTTCCCTTAATAGCTAGATAGTACCGAGGCTGGTCGTACACACACACACACACACACACACACACACACACACACACACACACACACACACACACACACACTTACCGTCAATCAACCCAAAAAGACAAGCATTAAGGCGACTAACTCACCCAAACAGCAAAACTACTTAAGGTACAGTCCCGGTGTAAAATTGCAGCCATATTTAATCCCCAAATTTTCCTCCAAGGTAAAAGGGAAACAGCTATACACTCATCTGACATCTCAAGCTATGGGAAATAATATCTTAAGGAGAACTAGTGAGACTTCTCCATGTCTCTTGTGGTGAGAGAGACAGAGCTGTTAGGAGATAAACAAGGTGGTTGTCTCTTTAGTGTTAAGTGGGGTGTTCAGCCAGTCTTAACACGGGTTAATGTTAACTCGTGTACTAAAGAGGTGATGAGCGTTTAGGTCGAAGTTTACCTTTGGTGTACAGTAAACTTTGGTAAAAATAATAACAATAATAATATAATAATAATAATAATAATAATAAAAATAGTAAAAATAATAACAATAACAATAATAATAATAATAATAATAATAATAATAATAATAATAACGATAATGATAATGATAATAACGACAACGACAATAATAATAATAATGATAATAATAATAACGATAACCTTACAGCCACAAAGGTTAATTTACATAAATATTTCTTCCTTCACAATAAACATTACGTTAAGTAGTTCCGTTTATCTCTTAGACATGCCACAGTACACCCGCGTCCAATATCTAACTTAACCTAACTTAACGTAAGCTAACCTAACCCAACAAAATCTAACCTGATCAGACCTAACCTAACCTAACCTATATTTTGTGTATGTTACAACCCAATGATGAGAGGTACCAGACAGACGGGGTACCATCCAGGAGGGGGGTACCATCCAGGAAGGGGTACCATCCAGAAAGGGGTACCATCCAGAAAGGGGTACCATCCAGAAAGGGGTACCATCCAGAGGGAGGTACCATCCAGGAGGGGGTACCATCCAGAAAGGGGTACCATCCAGAAAGGGGTACCATCCAGAAAGGGGTACCATCCAGAAAGGGGTACCATCCAGAAAGGGGTACCATCCAGAAAGGGGTACCATCCAGAGGGAGGTACCATCCGGGAGCAGGTGCGTGAAGAATGTCGCGGGTGGATAACAGAGGAGCCAGCACGTACGACGAGTGGAACACACAGACCTCTCAAGTATTCTACCACCACCACTACCACAACACTTTCTCCTACCACCATTACAACCACCACTACTACCACGACACTCTCCCCCTACCACCACTGCTACCACCATTACAACCACCACTACTACCACGACACTGTCTCCTCATACCACCATTACAACCACCACTACTACCACGACAATCTCCCCCTACCACCACTGCTACTACCATAACAAACACCACTACTACCACGACACTGTCTCCTCCTACCACCAATACTACCACAACCACCACCAAAACACACAGACCTCTCAAGTAATCTACCACCATCACCACCACTACAACATCTCATCCTACCACCATTACAACCACTACAACTACTACCACCACTAGAACATACACTCTCCCACTACTACTACTATTACTACTACTAGACTACACGTCCTCTCCTCCTACCAACACTACTACAACAACACACACACCAATATTCCTACCCCGCCCCCAACAACGCACATGTGAGGCAGATCCTATCCCGCCGTCATCAGCCCTCAGTCAGTATCAGTTGAGGAGAGAGAAATTGTATTCTTCTGACAATACCGATGTTTAGGTAGATAGATGGGGGATGGGGGGGAAACGAAGGGAGCATCAGCTGCAGTGTCCCCCCCACCCCCCTTCAGACATACATTTCAATTGCTTCGTAATGGACCCCAGAGACGGTGTTCATTGCTTTTAGTAAATAAATAAATAAATAAATAAACAAAAGTCTTAAGGTTTTGTTATTGTTTCTAGGACAAGGTCATCCCCCCACCACCCCCTTAACACTCTCCATGAGAGAACCATACCACCCGGCCCCCCCCCCCACACACACTAACCACCTCCCCCACACACACACACTAACCACTCCTCCCCCACACCCTCACTAACCACCCTCCCCCCACACACCCCTCACTAACCACCTCCCCCACACCCCCCTCACCAGCCATTCCCTCCCCCACACACTAACCACCCCCACACACCCTCACTAACCACCTCCCCACACACCCTCACTAACTCCCCCCACACACACAAATTACTCCCCACACACCCCCACTAACTACTAGCCCCCCCCCTCCCCACACACACCAACCACACGACACAAGCACAAAGGAACTGCCTGTAACCACTTAACAGCCACATACGACTCTGGTCTTTGTTCAAGCGAGGTCACTGAGGGGATACAATCACAACCCCCTCCCTCACCTCACCTCACCCACGCTCAGGTAAACTTCTCTCCATGCCGGTGTAAACTCGTCTCCTTAGGTGCTCAAGGTTTACACACACATATACTTAAACAGCTGTGTGTGTGTGTGTGCGTAAGCACTGCATGTGTGTGTGTGTGTGTGTGTGTGTCGACCTGTGGTGTAATGGTCACCATGCTCGCCTCGCAAGCAAGCAGGGTGAAACTATGGGCAAGTTTCTTTACGCCATTTGCCTCTGTCTACCCAGCAGTAATTGGGGACCTGGATGTTAATCGATTTGCGGATCGTGTTCCGGGGTAATGGTTAGCCAGTGCAGTTGGCGAGTTGTCCGGTCTTCTCGGACTATTCCTTAACAGTGGGTCATGCAGCTCGTTAACTCAGGGTGTGGTTGTTGTGTTGGCGACAGCTTCTACACCTTAAACAAATTCACGAGGGACAACCATTGTGTTATGCATGTATGTATGTATGTATGTATGTATGTATGTATGTATGTATGTATGTATGTATCCCCAACATACCTGATTTTTTCCTCCAGGTATAAATTGGCTTGACACTGTTTTTAACCCCGGTATTACCACACTATAGAGGTTTGGGTAACACACTCACACACACACGAACAGGCTCCACTTGAACAGCATCGAGACCACTTTGAACACTTGATGTGACAACTTAAAATGAACTGACGTTTGAGACACTTGCCGAGGAACAACTTACTTAAACAAGTGGTGTAAGTAGTCTGAATAATAATAATAATAATAATAATAATAATAATAATAATTCAACTCATCCATCAATCTTTCTATAGTTATGACACAACCAATCAACAATCTTCCATAATTCTCTCAACCAATCAACAATTTTCCATAATTCTCTCAACCAATCATCAAACTCATCTCTCAACCAATCAACAATCTTCCATAATTCTCTCAACCAATCAACAATCTTCCATAATTCTCTCAACCAATCAACAATCTTCCATAATTCTCTCAACCAATCAACAATCTTCCATAAATCTCTCAACCAATCAACAATCTTCCATAAATCTCTCAACCAATCATCAAACTCATCTCTCAACCAATCAACAATCTTCCATAATTCTCTCAACCAATCAACAATCTTCCATAATTCTCTCAACCAATCAACAATCTTCCATAAATCTCTCAGCCAATCATCAAACTCATCTCTCAACCAATCACACTCATCAGATGATCATGTAATTATCTGCTCTGCCAATCATGTCAACCATAAGTCATTCCACCAATCGCTTCGTCAACTTCTCTCGACCAATCAAAATTAATGAGATGATTAGGCAACTCACTCTTCGATCAGGGACCTCTCTCTCTCTCTCTCTCTCTAATGAACGAGATATGAAGGAAAAGGTCAGACAAATAGAATAAATCAGAAGAGGAAGCGATAAGAGGAAAGAAGGTGGATAAAATAGAAGGAAAAGACCCGCGAGAACTACGATAAATCAGGGGAGGGGATATATAACAGACGATAAAGAGAGATTAAGATACAGATAATAAACAAGAAGTGACAGGAAATAGGAGAGAAAATGCAAAAAAAAAAAGTTTAAAATTGGTGATAAAATTAGATAAACAGGAAATGAGTTGAAATTACACTAAAAAAACTCTGCCTTAATTACATAGGTTCACTTAACACCAATTGGCAAAGAATAATTAACAAGGTGATTACTTACAAATTATTCATTTATGTTAATTTTAACCCGAATTGTTATGTGAATGTGGGCTTTTAACCCACCGACCCACACCTGTAAACCACCCCACACCTGTACAACCACCCACACTTGTACAACCACCCCACACCTGTACAACCACCCCACACCTGTACAACCACCCCACACTGTACCTTTACACCTGTCAAACCCCACACCTGTACAACCACCCCACACCTGTACAACCACCCCACACCTGTACAACCTAGCACACGGGAGCCACAGAACCATAACATTAACAGGTGATCACAGAGACAACACAGCCTAACTGGCCCCAGGCTGAGGTCCTTCACACACACACACACACACACACACACACACACACACCTAGAAGGGCTGACCCATTACATGGTTGGGGTGCCTTGTTAGTGGCTACTGACACCATCCTCCCTCCCTCTCCTAACATTCTCTCCTCTCCTCCCTCTCCTCTCCTCCCTCTCATTATCATTGTGGTTATTACTACGCCAAGGCCAGTACTGTAGTTATTATTATTACTACTATTATTAAAAGTATAATTACAATCTTTTATACCAGCATTTTTATTATTAGTATTATTCTTAAGTACATTGTTGGGTGACCACAGTACATGACCCAGGTGGCAGTACATGACCCAGGTGACAGTACATGACCCAGGTGGCAGTACATGACCCAGGTGACAGTACATGACCCAGGTGACAGTACATGACCCAGGTGACAGTACATGACCCAGGTGACAGTACATGACAGGCAGTACATGATGAGGTGTGCAGCCCAGGTGGCAGTATGACCCAGGTGTGATACATGACCGGTGACAGTACATACACGGGTAGTACATGACCCAGGTGACAGTACATGACAGGTGGCAGTACATGAGTGACAGTACATGGGTGACAGTACTGACCCAGGTGACAGTACATGACCCAGGTGACGATACACATAGGTAATATATGGACCCAGGTGACAGTACATGACCCAGGTGACAGTACATGACCAGGTGACAGTGCCAAATTGACAGGTGGTGACCCAAATTGGACCCAGGTGATACCCAGAAGCCAGGTGACAGTGCAGATGAGGTGGGCAGTCCCAGGTGTGCCCAGGGAGCCATGCCCAGGTAGTAGAGAGATATTAATTAGGCAGGTGAGTGGGAAGGTGGTGGAGGGGGATGAGGGGAAGGGGAAGGGGGAGGGAGGAGGGATGAGGGGAGGGGGAGGAGGAGGATGAGGGGAGAGGTGGACGCTCCAGTTTGACATTCCAGATACTCCTTGATCACTCGGCCGATTAATACAAGTGTGGGGGAGGAGGGGGATAGGGGAGGTGAGGATGATGGGAGGGGAGGGTGAGAGAGGGATGAGGAGGGTGGAGGGGAGAGGAGGATGAGGGGGGAGAATGAGGAGGGTGAGGGAGGATGAGAAGGTTGGGGGGAGATGGGGGTGGGGGATGAGGGGGGTGAGAGGATGAGGGGGAGGAGGGGGTGGGTGTAAGTGAAGGGAGGTGTGTGACAGGTGAGATGGAGAAGAGGGGGGAGATACAGGTGAGGGAGGAGGACAGGTGAGGAGAGAGGAGAGCAGGGTGAGGGGGGAGGAGGTAGGTGAGGAGGAGGAGATACAGGTGAGGGAGGAGAGTGAGAGGAGGAGACACAGGTGAGGAGGAGGAGATGCAGAAGAGGAGGAGGAGATGGGAGATGGGTGGGGAGGAGGAGATACAGGTGAGGGGGGAGGATGCTGAAGGTGGAGGGAGGGAGGAGGAGGAGAGAAGGAGGGAGGGAAAGAATGCAGACAGGAAGAAGCCAAAATAAAGGGAGGGAAGGAAGGAAGGGAGAAGATATATTTAAAGTATACAAAAGAAAGGAGGTTGAGGGAGGAGAAAGAAGAAGGAAATAGGGAAGGAGTAGGAGGAGGGAGAAAAAGAGGTGAGAGGAGAAAGATGGGGAAGAGGAGGAGGAAATAGAGGAGGAGGTGTGGTGGTGATCAGATGGGCAAACAACACTAGGCGCCCACCATTGTGCTGCCCACCATTACATGCTCGGCTGCATTCGTAAACAATAAAGAGTCAACGATATGATCACAATTTACTGGGTGCGTCGCCCTCGAGCGAAGCGGCCACCACCAGATTAGATAACGCACTCTATTGATGATTTGTTTCTGGTAGTGGCGCGCGAGTGTGTGTGTGTGTGTGTGTGTGTGTGGGGGACAGTGTAGTGTATACAGTCACAACATCTGGCCCTCTATCACTCCTCACACCCCTCTCACCTCTAAAAGATGATCTTAATTA